>NC_051081.1:26151557-26462426 GCF_004664715.2 Peromyscus leucopus
TTCTATGTCATCTAAGGGGGTGGCGTTATTTATTGAACCTGGCTATCCTGCAAGCATGTAAGCCTTTTAGTGGTCCTACTTCATTTTTCTAGGATATCATTCTCTTCGGCAATTATTGTATAATGCTTCTCTTTCCTTGACCTTCCAATATGTCACTCAAGCCCCCTTTCAGGTAATGAGAGCACTTTCATGGGTCTTGCAGATTATATTCACATACCCAAGCTTGTTCCACGCTCTGGTTACAGGGAACTAACCAGGCTCCTACTTGGAGCCAACTCCTTCACAGGGTCACAGTATTTCCTCTCCCTCTCATCAACTTAAAATATATGGCTCTAATCATTCCCCGCTCTTGACTCAGTACTTCTCTCTGTACCGGGATCATTTCCAAAGTCACTCAGGCACATCCCTAACTCCATATGTATTCCTAGTCCCACTTCTCTGCTCTGGATGAGGAGGAGGAGGAAGAGAAGAGGAAGGAGGAGAAGGGGAGGAGGAAGAAGACAGCAATTATAATAATAAATCCTTTACATAGTTTCTGTATTTACAGTCAGCATTTTTCTCATTCTTCCACGACACCTTCTAATCAGGCTTTTGCCCCCACAACTCTCCCCTAAAGCAACTCCTGCTCCGAACATCCAACTATCACCCCCCTAAGCTCAATGGTAATATCTTGGTCTTCGTTATTGAGCACAGCTGGCCACTATTCCCTTGTGAAACCGTCTCCACACTTAGTGCCCCGTTACCTCCTCTTCTGGCCCTTCCTATTCCAGATAGTGTAGCTTCTCAGAACTTTTGCTTCTTATGGTTCCTCTTCATGTTCCTGGCCTCTGGCTATCAAGATGCCCTAGGACCAGCCTTGGAAACTTTTTCTCTTCCTTCATGCCTTTCCTGGGCTGTTTCATACCACCCTTTTATTTTATTTTATTCTTTTTTTTTTTCAGGTACCATTTATGGTTGGTATATTTTATTGGCTTTTTCAAATTGCAGGTTCATTCTGCTTTCTTTATTACTCTTATTTTTTTGAGACAGGATCTGCCAGGGTAATTGGAAGGCCATGTCTCTAGCCTCCCCATCTTTCTTTGCCCCTCTTTCCACTCTCTGTAGCGAAAGTGATCTGAGCGCCCTCCCATTCTGCCTAACTGCTGCTTCTCAAGTCAACCACATGGCTGACTTCCTCCCTTCCTCCTCGTCTTCTTTCAACTGTCTGAAATTCCTTCGAAGACCATCCTCACGAGATGGTACTCACTCTGTCTGTATTGATCATGGATTTGCTATATTCACATGGATTCAGAACACACACACATTTTTTTTTTTTTTACTTTGAAGACAGAGTTTGCTCTCCATGGAACATTAAAAAAAATAACTTGGGCTTTGTTGATTTGAGACTCAAGATAATTCAAATGGTAACTAATGATCTTAGTATTTTTAAACACTTTTTTAAAACCCTTAAATAAATACAAAGAAGATTTGAGGGGCTGTTTTGTGTTTGATGAAGAGGAGACTGGGGTGGGATTTAGGAAAGCTTAATTCTATCTTGTCTTGGGTCCACTAGCTATGACTCTGTGTCATGGGATCCTTCCCTTGTCTCCCTGGGGTGAGTTCTTCTCCCTGTCCAGTGCCTTCTTTGTAAAATGAGGGTGTTCAGTAGGGCGGTCACCAAGAAATCAAAGTGGTAAGGAACTTCTCTGAATTCCCACCACTAGTAAAACAATTGCCATGACCAAGGCACTTTGTTAATGATGATGTGAAGTAAAAGATCTACCTTATCCTTGACTCATAGACGGTAGGAGGAAGAATAACTTACAGATTAGAATTAAAATAAGCATGTTGTAGAAAGGTCATAGTTTTATACCTTACACTCATCTTCAGGTGAAGGAACTGAGCTGAAGTTTAGAAAAAAATGAGGCAACTTATTGAAGAGCATGCTATTAACTAGTGGTGGGGCTGGAACTTTCCAAGGATGCCACCAAACTTGACTCACTTCAAAGACAGCATTCAAGTCATTTTCTCAACGGCAGCCCCTTTAAAGCAATCATCGTATAGATTCCAGAGCTGAATGTTTCTTTTCTGCTTTGATAACCTTTGGGAAGCTGTCTCCGAGCACTCACTGGGTGATGATGGTTGTATTTTGGCAGCTTGATAGTCGATCTATACTGATCTGTAAAAGCAGCCAGGATTTAAACGCTTAAAGATGAATGGTCTGCCCACCTGTGTACACAGTCCAGTGTTTGGACAGGATGAGCTACGATTACTTTAAATCAGTGACTGAAGACAGAACTTACCCATCCCATAAGAATGGAGGCCGGTGGGATCAGAGAATTAACAAAGGGCAACCAGAACCCATGCATAAAAAAAGGTCACAGCGATTGGCTGGGTCAATACAATCCACCTTTGCTTTAACTCACAGAGATCCTATGAAAGAGAATGCCTCTGTGTGTATGTGCATGTGTGTGTTCGGGGTCGGGGGTGGTTGTCTCCACACATCATTCTAACTGTGAAGTAATTTCTCCCAGAAGATCAGGGAACCCTTTTCTTAGGAATTTGCTTCCCTGAATTTGACCTTGCTCTGTGACTTTGGAGTGAGGAAGAAAATGTCTGCCAGACTGAACAAGCAGTCTTTTATTCTTCAGCCAGACTCTGATCAGCTGAGAAATAAGATAATGACACTTGTGGAGGAAATGCTTGGGAAGAGCCATCCCCTAATCTAAATAGTTGCAAGAAATAACAACAACAACAACAAACAAACAAACAAGCCACATGGAGCCATGGGCTGCTGGAGCTTTACATCATAAAATCTTCACATGTCTTAGCTAGACATGTGAAGGAGGTGGATCAACAGAAAATGCAAGCAGGGGTGCCAGGGTTAGTGACCTCAATGGGCCCAAGAGAGAAGTTAGGGCTCCCTAGAAAAAGCAGCTTCTAAATATCTCGATCTGTAGACCAAGCTGGCCTCATCAGCCTCCCCCTTCACACACCTGTCTTTAGTTTACAAAGACTAACCCTAGCAGTAATACACAGATGCCCACAGTGGTCTCCAGGGAAGAGTAGGCACCAATACTTCCATTTTAGATGAGGAAATGAGCTTAAGAGAGGTCCACAGGCCGGTGGTAGTGGCACACACCTTTAATCCCAGCACTTGGGAGGCAGAGGCAGAAGGATCTCTGAGTCTGAGGCCAGCTTGGTCTACAGAACGAGTTCCAGGACAGCCAGGGCTACACAGAGAAACCCTGTCTCAAGGTCACAGTGAGTTAGTGTGTCAGGAAGTCAGGGGTAAAGCTATAATGGACATTTAGAAGTTGCTTTTCGTAAGGAACCCTAACTTCTCTCTTGGGCCCATTGAGGTCACTGAGCAGGTGAACCCTGGCACCCTGCTTGTATTTCCTGTTGATCCATCTCCTTCATTTTGACTCCACTCCTGCTTAACTCTGCACAGAAGTGCTGATCACTGAGCAGTGAGTGTCTGCCTGACTCTCTCTCTGGAAGACTAAAAGCACAGAGGTAAGTCATTGTCCTAAGTGTTTCTTCCCTTATTTTTGAGTCACCATGCCTTATAGGAATAATGGAACTGAAAAGAAATGCTTTTGTGAGAAGCAACGGAAACTACCCCGAAGCCATACAGCCTGCAGGGCCAACTGTCCAGAAAATGAGAGGGAGAACTAAGAAGATGAGACCAGTGGAGGAGTGGACACACCCTGAAGTCAGTCGCTTATCTTCTGTGAACTGTACTTGGCCCTTCAGGCTATGACAGCGGTTATCAGATGATCAGTTTATGGACCACTCAGGACTGTAACCAGGATGGTGGAGAAGACCACATCCACACCAAGGATGCTTAATTATGCATGCCTCTTACCCCTTGTTCCCGTTCTTCCCCTGTTCAGATTGAAAGCTCATGTCGATATCCTGAAGATGGACTCGAGGGTCACAGCAACCTGTGCCTGTTCACCCCGGTGTGAGCACACCGGGGAAGGCTCTCTCCACTTTTCATCATCGCTCTCACTGGCGTATTGTGGTAGGTTGGCCAGGTTAGCTTGTTGGGATGGTAGGAGCCGGGACTTTCGCTGTGAACTTCCACTTACAGAACCACAAGTGTGTCCTCTGATTTTGGTAACTGGCCGTTGGCCAGTCTTACAGAAAAGGACCCGAAACTCAAGGTGAGGCAGCTTCCCACTGTTACTGGTCCAGTAATCACTGGGGCAAATGTCACTAATTATCTACCGATGCCAAAGTGAACAGTCATTGCCCAAGGAATGGGCCTTGTTCTGTATCCTTTCTTCCTGTCCTTAATTGCCCGGTGGATTTTCTCAGCTGCCCTCTCTACTGCTAGCACCAGCAGCTCCAGGGAGCCTCCTGTAGAAGCCTGAGGGATTCTTTTCAGGGACCTCACTCAGGTGAAGTTGGGAGTTTTGATTCGTACTCTAGAATTTGCTGCAGAAAAGCATTTCAAGATGAGTCAGTATGAAACAGAGTTGGGGTTTATTGAGAAAAGAGTTTTAATGTCTTCAAACACAGAGGCTTATTAGAGATAGAGGTGCTTGGGGAAAGGGTGAGGCCTGACCAAGTGTGGGCACGGGCGTCTCAAGAGAGAGTCACAGTTAAGTGTTGTGATAATAGGCATGTGTGCAATTTTAGTGCCTTCTGAAATCACATCGCCAAAGGTTGCTGAGGAATTGAATGAGATCATAGGGTGGATCCTGAGGTATATGGGGGTGGGAGTCCAGCTAATAAGGGAAAGGTCACAAGGATGGCATAGGGAATTATGACAGAAGTTTATGGTCCTGTCTGTGAGAGTCCCAGGAAATATCTGGGGAAGGAGTAGGGCCATGTTCAAGGTCATGTGCACCCACACCTTAACATGACTCATTGCCACTTCGCAACTCATGTTGAAACATCCTTAAGTAGAAGGTATACTGTTTATATATAGGTAAGCTTCATAGCAAATGTTAATTATGGACCAGACTCTCAGCAGGGGCTCCAAACAGACTCAAAAATGAAGGACTCCTTCTCTGTCCATGTCCCCTTCATTTCCCCTGCCCTTCTATGCTGCCTATTACCATCTTTTTTTTTTTTTTCATTTGAATCCTATTGAAAAGTGTACTGCCAAACCCCATGATCTTCTGAATTCCTCTCCCTTGGAAATCAGGAACACACTTGCAGCTTTATAATGTTCGTTGCTGTTGCTGTTCTGTTCTGTTTTCAAATTTAATAACCAGGGCAAAATAAGATCGTGGGGTACCAATAGTACCGGGAAATTTTTAAAGGATGACAATCATTTTCCTATGATAGCAACTCTAAAGGTCCTAAATGCTTAACATAGGGCTTGGCCTACTGCATCTCAGTTGGTGGTAGACAGTCTCATCATCAGCATCCTCTTCTTCATCATCATCACCATCACCATCATTTTTATTGGTCACTCAGCTAATTATAAGAACCAGTATTTGAGGGCTGGCCTTCTGACTTCCAGAGCTCCAAAAGGGTGTCTCATTACTGTGTTTGAATTTAGCAGTACAGAAAAGAGAAGCCTCCGTGGACTGGGAGGTGGGGTACAGGGCATTAACAAAAGTGAGAGAAATTGCTATATATTAGTTACTGGGGCAAAATCATCTAGGGTTGGCTCCTGCGTGGATGTCTGAAAATGAAATCCTAAGAGTGAATGAATACATTGTTTGACTTCATGGTGAGAACAGAAAAGCTAAAGGATTTGTTTGAGTGGATAAGAAAAAAGGATAAGGGGATAGAATCAACTTACTTACCTGATTTTGCCAGTAGGGGACCAAACTTTTTTCCTGGGGGTCTGGAGTGAAGGAGATGAGGCGGGGGATATTTGGAGAATCCGGAAGGATTGGAGACTGGACAATGCAGGAAGGTGGCTTCCGTCACTGTGAACGGCTTCCAGCCTGTATCAATGTGATAGATTAGACAAGGAATCCCTTGGCTTCCCCATCTATAAAGCCCAGGATGTTGCCCTAGCAAACCTTTTCCAAGACGCCCTCCCCAAGGCAGGCCATGTGGACTCCATCTTTCGCGTCCCACCTCCTTACACTTGAGCTTTTGGTCTTTGACACAAAGGCTGACCCCACATGTTATATTACAGCGTGTGGAGCACGTTCAGCAGACAGATGACTTACGGCACATGCTCTGTCTTCTGTTCTTTCTATTAGGGGCGTGATTTAGAAGATGGATGTTTATAACATGACCCAAGGAATTTCATCCTCCTCTGGAAAACTGTGTAGGAGAGAATCCTAATGGACAAAGAATAATGGCTCCTGGGCTCCAGCCAAATGTTTGGACTTATTTTTTCTTAAAAGCCTCTATAGCTTACATCTTCTCTCGTTTATTGTAAGCTTGCCATATCACCATTGTTCCTCACTTGTCTGGAAGACAGTGCTGACAAGTGAGCTTTCCTGTCATTTATTTTCATGGGGGAACCGTGTTTCTGTGGTGATGCACTGATGCCGTGCGAAACGATTCCCTGACTGTGCACCTTAAAAGGTCACAGGGCTCTCTTCTCCTGTGATACATTTTAAGGGGTGTGGGGTGGTATATAACCCTGAGAGGTGAAGCAGATTGAAGTACTTAGAGCACTCAGGCAGAAGAGCAAATTCTTGCCAGTGGAAGACAGCTCAGCGTTGTCTGCCTTCCCAATTCCTAGCAAGGTGGCTTGGTGCAGGAGAACAGCACGGGAATTTCCCATCAATCCCCGTTCAGCCTCTAGAAGTGAAACAACCACCATGAACTTCAGTTTCCTCATTTTCAAGAAATACCACTCGGGGCTGTTGCATAGGTTAAATTAGTCAAGGTCTGTATAAAGAAGTTGTCTTAGTCCGTGTTCTGTTGCTGTGAAGAGACACCATGGCCACGGCAACTCTTACAAAGAAAAACATTTCATTGGGCCTGGCTGACAGTTTCAGAGGTTTAGTGTATTGTTGCCATGGCCACATCCACAGGCAGCAGGAAGAGAGAGACTCTGGGTTTTGAAACCTCAAAGCCCACCCCCGAGTGATACACTTCCTTCAATATGGTCACACCTCCTAATCTTTGCAGTGTGACACTCCCTGGTGACCATGTATGTATTCAGATCTATGAACCTATGGTGGCCATTCTCACTCCAACCACCACAGAAGACAATACTATTTTTTATTTTTTAAGCATTGAACATAGGCACTGGTGTCACATGAGCTATGGGTAATGACTTCCTTACTTTTCCGGGTTTTGACCTGCCTCAGACAGAACAGCAGTTCCTTCTGCTCTGACGCACAGCTACTGGCTCTACCCTACTTTTCTAGTCTTAGCGCATCACAGGCAAGAAGCTTGCTGCCCTGGGACTGCTGACTTCCGGGGTGCTTTTACTTTCACTGTCTTTCTCTTGGATTTTCTTTGACCGTTCTTACTGAAAATCCCTTCTTCCTCGGGAATCCTTTTGGCCCCTTTGTTATGACCCAGGGAAGTGCGCAGCGGGGTCTGACACCGTTTGTCGTCAAGAGCACGGGTGCAGCTCTTCACCTGTTGACTTGGTATTGTCGGGTCATTGTTGGATGCTTTGAAGACAACATCAGTGAGCCTCACTTTGACCCCCATGTCTTGTGGTGCTGTGGTAGCTGTCACAAGAGATATATGATGGCTGGGAAGAACGAAGGACAATGAATTCAAACCACATCTTGCTTTTTTTTTTTTTTTTTGTTAGCCTGTGATGAGCATGGGTAGATGTGTGGGTGTTCACATTTATGTAGGTATACATGTACATGAATGTGCAAGTGTATGGAGGCCTATAGTTAATTTCAGGTGTCTTCTTGGGTTGTTATCCACTTTATTTATCGAGGCAGGGTCTCTCACTTGAAGCCAGATCTCAGTGAGCCAGCTTGCTCCAGGGATTGCCTGTCTCTGTTTCCTGAGTTGCTGGGATTACAGGCAGGGGCCACACCTGTCTCCCTTTCTAACTGCTTGAACTGCAATCACTTTAGTCAGCAAGCCACCTCCCCAGTTCCCACTTCCTGCCTTTTTTCTTTTCTTCATTTGACATATTTCTTGTCATTAACAGGAAGAAAGAGAAAAGAGCCGTTGCTGCCTCAGCCTGGTCGTTAATCTCATTGTCAGCTTGACGAGACTGTAGTGTCCACGGGGTGACCAGCCTCCAGAGTGCCTGTGGAAGTGCATTTTCAGAGTGCTTTAGCTGAGGCATGAAGGTCCACTCTGAATGTGGATGGCACTCTCCCATGGTTTCAAGACTAAATTAAAAAGTCATCAAGGAGGAAGAGAACTTCTCTGCTTCCGGATGCACGTTTACCATCACGACACTCCCCACCACAATAAGCTGCATACCAAAACTAACCCTTCGTTCCTTAAGTTGTTGTTGATGGGTATTTTCTCAGAGCACCGAGGCAAGTAAAAAGTCCACAAAGTTGGTACCAAAGAGTAGGGTTGTCTGTGATAAACACAACCATGTCGTTGGTTGGCTTTTGGAACTGGTTTCCCAGAGGAATGTGGAAGAGTTTGGAACTGCGGGTTAGAAAACCCTAGAATGCTGTAAGCAGAGCATAATGAGTCACTCTGGTGGGACTGGAGAGGACCAGAATGCTCAAAAGAATGTGGACAGTGGAGGCCCTGCTCGCGAGGTTTCAGCAGGGAACTCGGTGAGAGGTTGTTCAGGTTACCCTCTGTCATTGAATCTGACAGCATTCTCTTTATGCTGTGTGAGCTTGATAAGCTGAAATAAAAAAAAAAAATCATTGACTAAGTTATATGGCAGAGGACATTTCACGACAGCCAAAAAGTCAGGCTGTAGCATGCTTATGGCTCTCTCCATTTACTGACAATTTACAATGAGAATTCAACGTGGAGAGGTATGGAAGATGAACATCTTGGGGAAGAATGGAGAATGAGCCGGTGTAAGCACGTGGCCAATGAAAGTGCAGACAAAGCACCTGTAACTATGGAGATTAGCACAGTTCATGAAAAGTCTTCTGCTCTTCACAGGAAGGTGGCCAGGAGGCAAGACCTTACCGTTTGAAAGCTCCAACGGCAGCCTAGTGAGCCTAAGCCGAGGCCGAACTAAAGAGGCCCCTTCTCCAAACAGCAGTCTTGGGAAGTGTTTCCTCAGGTTCAGCTGTGACTGAGGCAGACAGACTACACCTCGAACTGGCAGTAGAAGCTGGCAGCTGTTGACCTGGTCAGTCAGGTATGCAAAACGCATGAGTGATGGGATCACTCAGAGGCTTTCGGGAAAACCGCTGGAGGAAAGTCGTAGCATAATGACCTGGCCGAGGGCCTAGGTAGTCATCAAAAGTGAAATCAACGGATCAGAATGTCGAAGCTTCCTTGAAGGTGGAGGAAGTTTGCCAGCACCAGATAAAGCTTTTCCATAGACAACAAGAACTCCTCCGAATAACCATGAGAGGGACCTTGCTGGTAAAAACGGAGGAGGAGAAGGTCATGCCTATGGTACCAGGAGTTGGGTATCTGCTGGTAGTTCAAACACCGGAGAAGAGCTGCATTAAGAGGTCAAAAATTAGACCCAAGACTCAGACCACTGGAGGCCACCAGCAGATGGAGCTGGCAGCCAACAAACAGATCATGTGATTCATTGATCATGGAGCTTAAAACCCAGGTAACAGATACAAAGGCACAGACCTGGCTCACCTCACTGGATCGGAAGCCAGGCTGCTGAATCCTTTTTCCCATCATAAACAGGACACATGAGCTTCCCTCCCAGCCAGATGTCATCTTGTTGGGAGTAGGGAGAATCTAAATGATGAACCATTTCTCAGGAAATGCTTAGGATACCCAAGGTAAGCTGGTTAAGTGTGAAGAGACAAGTTTAAGTCCAAAGACTCTTGTACTTGGGAAACTTCTTATCCCTTGTTTCCCTGCCATCTATTGCCCAATAGAATGGAAACTTGTGGAAATTAGTTGCAAAGGCCCAGCCAGCTTGAATGTCGTTATATTTTAACTTCGCAGTAGATGTGATTGTACCACAGACAGAAGACATTGCATATAAATTTGTTTACGTGTAATTGAAAATACCAAACTCAGTAGATTCTCCAGTATGAAAAGCTCCTCATTCCTGGTATATTAAGTAATGCCAACAGTTCAGGTCACAATACTACATACATACATACATACATACATACATACATACACACACATATATAATCAGTTATATATACATACATATATATGTATATGTATATATACACATATATATCTAATTTTATAGCATTGAAGGAAAGGAAATCCAGCAATAGTTTAATTAAAATGTTTATACTGAACATTGTTAAAGTAGTTAAAAATCACAAGTACAAGGGAAAAGCAAACATTTTAGTGTTGTCTATTGGTCTAGTGTGGTGATGTTTGTGTCCCCTATGATCTTCCTTCCTAGTGACCCTGGGCTGGGATCACCATCTAGGCCAACTACCAACGTAGTTCGCTACAATCTCTGTCCAACTGCATCTGTGACTTCCTCACTTGTCCCCCTTTTTCATTAAATACGTACAAGCACTCTCCACGAGAGTTCCCATTCCTCTGTTTTACAGCAAAAGGAAGAATGAACCAGTGGATTCAAGAGAAGATATTGTGGAAGCTTTATTGTGCATTGGAAAAGGTGAGAAGTTTGGTTGGGACACAGCAGTCCTTATTTACAGCGTGATCCTTAGAGTAGGCCTGTCCTCTGCACCTATAACCCAGGGTTGAAAGCTGATGCCAGCAGTCTACCAAGGCCTTACCAACAAACCTCTCTTTTATGTACCCCTCTTGGTGGAGACAAGAACATGGCTACTGTTTTTCCTTCAGAAATTCCCCCAGAGAAGACCCAGCATCCAGGGCTGTGGTAGGTATGGACCTTGCTATGAAGGTGTTGAAAACACAAGGACTTCTCAGAAGGGAAAGCAGATAGGTTTTCCATCCTCAAAGCAGAAGATGGGACTCCTCAAGTGACTGACTCCCTGAAGTCTGAAGGAAACCAAAGACCGCGACACAGCTTAGCTGTCAGTCAAAACCCCAGGCTTCCTTCAGCCCTGAACATTCGTTCAGTTGTGTGTGTGTGTGTGTGTGTGTGTGTGTGTGTGTGTGTGTGTTGGGACTGGACAGGAACAGTGATGGAGCAATTACTTCCCCTTGAACTCTGGGCTACTGAGAATTTCAGGGACATTAAAACCAAATTATCAATCAAACAGTTCATTCTGACCCTTCTTTCAAATGTACTTCACCTAGAAATATGTTCTGTGAGGAGAACCATGGACACGGTCCTGTCCCCTACCAGGCTGACGTGGTCAGGAAGTGGCTTAACTGATCGTTTTTCGGTCTTTCCCCTGCGGGTGATATCACAGGGAAGGGCAGTCCCTACAATAGCCAAAGGCAGACAGCTCTAGGTCAAATAGGAGACCGACAGGAGCCCTATTCTCTGTCCTGTCCTGTCCTTTCTGCCTTTCCCACAGGTACCTGGGACATTTTAGAGTCCCAAGTGTTTCACGGGGTGTACTTTGGAAATCACCACATATATGAAAAGTGTGAGCAACAAAAACACCCGAAGAATTATTGTCAAGGGCTCCCTTAAGCATCAAGCTCGTACTTTGGAGAATTATAATTCATTAAACTGAGTAAGAATTTATCACCACTTCGAGTAAGAATTTATCACCACTTCCTCAACCCTGGAACAGGGTGCACACAGATTTAGTGCATGGCCAGAGTGGCCATTTTTGAATCTTAGTAGATATTGTCCCCTAGCTTTCGTTCTACTTAAATGTTCAGCTGATGTGCTGGAGTGATGGGTCAGTGGTCAGGAGAACTTGCTGCTCTTGCAGAGGGCCCAGGTTCAGTTCTCAGCACCCACATGGCATCACAACTGTCTGTACCTCCAGTGCTGGGGCATCCGACGCCCTCTTCTGATCTCTACAGCACCAGGCACCTATGTAGCGCACCAACATACAGGCAAGTAAAACACATGATACAAAATAAACCCCAAAATAAACAAACAAACAAACAAACAAACAACAAAACCAAACCTGAGAAAAACCCACATGATATAAACTGAATAACGAAATCAAATTAGATGTGCTTTTAGTTATTCAGAGGCTATGCGAGAGAACAGGAGTCATTAAAATGTCAAAAAAACAGATATATCTCCGCAATCTTCGATTAGGGGGAGCATAGAAAACAAAAATATTTATAAAGTAAATTAAGAACAAAAAGCGTAATAACTGAAGACAAGTGGGATAAATGGGATGTATGGAGGAGCAAGTCGAACGCAAGAAATAATTTCCATGGGGTTTAGTACTGAGATTGACCTGTATCACAGTGGCATTCTAATCATGGATCTAGGAAAATGAAGGAGGACTGACTCTTACCTCTTTGGCTCAGGTGATTGCTCACTCGAAATGGTATAGTTATTAGCACGTTGCTTTATGAGCAGTGTGTCCCAAGGATAAGAAGCCTAGACATCGTCTTAGTTAGGGTTACTCTTTCTGTGATAATACGTGACCAATAGCAACCTGGGGAGGAAAGGGTTTGTTTAGCTTTCATTTCCACCTCACATCTTATTATCAAAAGAGGACAGGGCAGGAACTCAAGCAGGACAGGTGGAAGCAGAAGCTGATGCAGAGGCCATGGAAGAGAGCTGCTTACTGGCTTGCTCTTCATGGCTTGCCCGTCCTTCTTTCTTATAGAACCCAGGACCACCAGCCCAGGGGATGGTACCACCCGCTGTGGGCTGGGTCCTTCCTCATCCATCACTGATTAAGAAGAATGCTGCTCAGGCTTGCTTGCCTACAACCTGATTTTAAACCTGATTTCCTCAGTTGAGTTTCTCTCGTCCCAGATGAATTTGTCTTGGGTCAGGTTAAATTTCTAGCCAGGATAGGTATTAAATCCCATCAAAACTGCTTGATCAGGAGAAGGTGTGGCTTTTGGGTGATCTTTCTTTCCCCTGGGAATCTTCACACACACACACACACACACACACACACACACACACACACACACACACAACACACACAATGAGCTCTTCTTCATCTCCATCCTTGTTCACCTGCCAGTGAGGCTGAGACCAGGGGATGTTTTTGATACAAAGTACAGTGCTGCCATTAGGGAACCAAGATTCAGCAGCTTCCAGTTAAGAAACTCACTAATGGTCATTTGGGGCTAGGGAGCAAGCAAAGAGCTTGCTCACACCCATAAGGATTAGAATTTTGATGCCTAGAACGACTTAAAGGCTAGGTGGTCAAGGCAACTCACTGCAGTGAAAGGGAATTCCTGTGGCAAGCCTAGCCAAAATATTGAGCTCCAGGTTCAATAAGAGACCATGCCTCCTTATACATAGGGCAGAAAGCAACAGAGGAGGACACTTGAGGTCAGTTTCTGTCTATACAAGCATATGCACACACCTGCGCATATGTACTAACATGCATGTGTACATGCATGCACACATACCACCCTCACACACGTGTGCAAAAATAAGGGGAAACGAGTTTTCCCTGGGGGCATCAAAAGGTAAAAATACTAAAAATGCAGAAAACAAGAGTAGTATATTTTGGATTAAGATGACATTCTGAGGGCGAGCGCAGATAGAAGGACCCTACCTAGCTGTGTTTAGAGCAGATCTGGAGATGTTCTGCATGACAGAAAATAGTGAATTTGTGCTTTTCTCATGTGACTGGCCTTGTGACTTTTCTTGTGCCTGCCTTGCCAATCATTATGGCCAGGTAGCCTCTATTATTACATTACGTTGTTTGGCTAGGTCGAAGAGGCGGAGGCTTACACAGCCCATGCTGCTTTCCTTAGGTCCCACAGAAAAAAGATAAACCTTGGCATCTGGGCTCCTGTTTCTCTCCTTCCAGAATGTAAATAAAGTCTTTAGCCATGATGACGCATTGCCTCTCAACAGAGAGTTGCAAAAATCTCCCGTTCCTCAGTATGTTTAGTTGCCTTGACTCGTCCATCAGAAAGCAAAAGTATTTCTGTCAAGCAAGCATCGGCAACAGGAGCAGACAGCTCTCTCTGAGCCTGAGGAGTGAACCTGTGCACCTGGGCTCCAGATGGGGAAAGCTGCCCGTGCCTCCGGAACTAATTCTACCCCTTCGCACACCCAGCGCATGAAAGATGTGCAAAGGCTCATGTGGGCTATGTTGATTCTGTCATTTCCCCAATGCCCTCTCCAAAAATAATACTTTAGGGAGCCAAGACGTGGCCTGGTAGGATACTTCAGGAGTGCTGGTGGCCGCTGTAGGGGACAGAGCCGATCAGAGCCCACTGAGTGCCCACTGTCACATTGCAAACACGGAGATGAAAGGGAGAGCCAGGGCCTTGGGCTCTGTGTGCATCCGGCAGCTGCAGCTTCCTCATCACCAAGGCTGAGTCTGAGCAGGGAAGACCACGGTGCGGCCTTCACTGCTGCTCTGTTAGTGCTAAAACAGATGGGCCTTCAACGCTGGCGTCTTAGGTGGCCACTTTCATGGGGTGGAAAAGGATCATCTAAACCTTCCTTTTCTTGCCAAAATAACCATGTGCAGGTCTTTGTTCTGGAACAAACAGATTTCTAGGCCGTGGAGACCTCCTGTCCTGCTTGGTCTTTGGACAAATTCTTGTTCTGCCCATTTCACCCCAGTTTCCTGAAATCCCAGAAGTTGGGGTCCATGACTGGAGCCTCTGAGAGCCTCCTTTGTGAGGGGAGTTGTCCCAGATAAAGCCATCAAGGCAGGCTATGGGAGATACGGGACTTCCAGCCAGGGTGGGCTGAGCGGTTTCCCACCCTGCAGTTCTGCTTGCCTCCTCTGGCTTCATTCCAGGGATGAAGGAGGAGAGGCTCCGGGAAGGATGCTACTGTGAACTTGGCTTGGCTTCAGTAGTAGATGGAAGAGGACTGACCTATTGCTGGCTCAAAACCTTGAGATTTCTTCTGTTCTTTAAGCTGGTAGAGGAACAGGCTAAGGGAGAATGACAGCAATTCTCCAAAGCAGTTCGAACACGGGAAAATGAGAAATTTATTCTTAAAACTCGCCTCTGTTTTCTCACAGCATGCAGAGAAAGTCAATGGACTTAAGTGGACAGGGAGAGAGTTGGGGAGGGCAGGGGTGTAGATTAGAGACTTATATCCAGAGGCAATGTGAAAAAGCAGAATTGAAAAATGTACCTTGTGTAGGAACACTCAGATTTGGGGATGTCAGTACATGCTTTTGTGGCCCCCAGAGAGACCCTTTTTAGCTCTAAGGCTTGTGACTCCGAGGTCCATTACGGAATCAGAATTCTTTCAAGGCCAGAATTATTCCCACAATCAAGAATTATTTATCAAGCAAACACCAAATGTGTGACTTTTCTGAAGTTAAGAGCCAGAAATGTGGTCCTTCTGGTCTAGAAGACTGGGACACGGACCAACGAGAAAGCATGTCAAATCTAAAAAGCTGACGGAGTCATAAACCCATAATATGAATGCTATGAGTTGAAACAATTCCCCTGTTCAAGAAAGTTCATAGCGTGGGACTTGGTATGACAGAAGTCTCTGGAGCCACGGTCTTTATCATGGTACCTTCTGTTTGACTGTTCAAACATCTGAGCCACCCAGGATCTTTCTACCACAGGCACAGCCCAAGCATCTGCATGGCAGAGCCATGGGCCCACTGCCATTTGCAACAGACACAAAAGAGTGACAGGCCAAACAGAAGTAGCCTTTCTGAGTGGATAACCAGGAATATTGGAGGCCAAGGACTACATAGTTACATCTTTTTATTTTGAGGATGTCATACATGCATATGATGTGTCTTGATCAGATCCAACCCCCCATTTCCTTCCCTTCAATTACTCTTCTATCCCCCCCACCCACTACTTTCCCCTCCCAACATTATGTGATCTTTTTAAAACCCACTTCATTTACTTAGTGACCTGTATCTGCATGAGTGTAGACCTGTCTACTGGAGCATGGGTTTCTCTTTAGGAGAATTTCTTTTCATGAATGGCGTTGGTCGCCTTGGAAAGACTGAGGCTGGTGAAGCCATTTAACCAACATTCAGTAAGGAGAAGAATTAGGATTCAAATCCAGGTTACCCGACTCTAGCTCAAGCAGTCCTAACCACATTTGTACCTTGCCCACGTAGGAGCACTGCCGGTCCATGCAGCTGTGACTGCCACTCTTGATGGATGGAGATCATCACTGGTGGCTCTCAAGCCAGGCTGCCGGCTGGACTCTTCAGAAGAGTTGCATATAACTGCTTATTACCCCCCCCCCCCCCGGGCTCTCCCAGAGTCATGTCTCATTTTTCGTTTGTTTGGTAGGAACCCAAGCGTCAGTAGTTTTTAAAACCTTCCAGTGATTTAAAAGCAATTAGAGAGTGAATCATTGATGTGTATAATGGGACAATGTTAGACTCCAAGAAGATAATGCTCAAGTGTAGGGCAGCCTTCGTGATATGTGTCCACGGCACATGTGAGCTGATTGGTTAGTAGCCTGTGGAAATCAGCAAAAGTCTTGGTGATGGTTTTGACCCGTGGGGACTCTGGTCCTGGTGGAAACCTTCCGTGTGACATAGACCTCTCCTGGAGAGTCATCCAAAGGAACACCACTTGGAATTCAGCCTGGCACCGAGTAATTCCACAGACATCTGTTACAAGATGTTTTACGGTCTAAATCCCTCTTAGTCAATGAACACTTGCTCCATCCTCTCTGGTTGCCAGGAGCAGGAACTCTCCCCAACCCCTCTCACGTCTAAACTTACTGGTAAAGTCCCAAGGAATGGGGTAAGTCACCAAATGGGAAGTAAAGGACACGAATCTGCAAGCGTAACGTAGGCTCTTCCTCCACTCCGTCTGTAGGTTCTGCTCGGCCCTCTCATAGTCTCGGGCCCTCACTGAGAATTCTTTATCTTTACTTAGCCTGCTCCTAAGAGGGGTGGTGACTGGTCCTAATCCCAGAGCACAGAGCTAGTTCCGCTGTCCCTTCCACTTTTCTCATTAACCGAGGTCATTTTTTTTTTTTTTTTTTCAAGACAGGGTTTCTTCATGTAGCGCTGGCTGTCCTGGAACTTTCCCTGTAGACCAGACTGGCCTTGAACTTAAAGAGATCCACCTGCCTCGGCCTCCCAGGTTCTGGGATTAAAGGTGTGCACTACTACCAACCAACCCTAGGTCATCTTTTGACTTCCCTTTATTTCTTGTCTATCCCTTAATCAGTTGGTACCATAGGTGTATATTCTGACATCTGTCTGTCTGTTTGTCTATCCATCCATCCATCTGTTTATCTATAGATAAATATATAGATAGGTAGATAGACAGACAGATAGATAGATAGTGGTATATATTGATCCCATCTGTTCCCTTTAAGATACCATGTCCTTAGTTAATTCTTAATAACATAATGGAAGAAAAGAAAGGGAAAATATTGCACACTTTCTCCCAACTCACCCTACCCCACCATTATACTACTACATCTATCAAAATGTATTAACTTTTTCTCCTTAAATTCCCTCATATTCATTTTTTTTCCTTAAAAAAACCAACCATCAAACCATTTGCAATCCATATGTTCCTACCCACAAGTGGCAAGCAGAATTTCAGGATTAATTATGAGAGCTATAAAAAGCTCTTTGGACATTTCCCCCAGAGCTTCCATGAATAGCAAAAAGATGAGCACTGACTCCAAGCCTCAGCTGTCCCTGCCGCTGCCGCCACGTCAGATCCTGATGCTTTCTTTCCTAAGCAGAAAGCCAAAAGAACTGGCTTTTTAGGTCTTCCAGAGTCCTCGAGACACGCAAATCTCATCCAGCAAAGGGAACCAGACCCTTGTCATTTGTTACTAATGAGGTGCCCTTCTCTCGGTATATGGGGCTCTGAGTGGAAGAGAAGCAGATAACCTTTAGCCTACATAAGTCATAGCATCATGTTTCTGGAATGTCTCTGAAGCGTGGCTAGTTGCAGTGTAGAATTCCACAGGGCACGCGCCCCTCCTGGACTCCATCCAAAAGAAGAAATTATCAGAAGGACCTCATTATAATATAGGCTCCAGGGATGTTGGCAAGCCTCAAGGTAGCTGGTGGAATACTGGCGCTAATTACATTAACCATGATGCGCTTGCTCATACAGTTGCATAGATATCGACAACCTTCTCTACTGCCTGTCTCTCCCTGGTTTCTTCATTGATTGGTTGAGCATCTAGCTTCTTCAGACAACTCTGAATGTCAAGCACAGTGGTTGTCACTTGTTTAAATGCTCCATCTGGGTGATTTTCTTATGATCTGCTGTATTCTGTGAGCACCACCTCTGTTCCGCGTCACATTCTTGGCGAATTGGAGTGGCTGTAGACAGAAGGATCCTGCTAATAGACTCTGCTTCCCCCGCATCTGTCTAACACCAAGACGATTGTCACAACAGCGAAAGGAAAAGTCCACCTGGCCAGGCTCCGGCATTAAGGCCTGCAGAATCTGCCTGGAGGCTCTCACGGACTTTAGCCTGGAACCCAGCTTGCCTCCATCTAGCACGGAAAGCCTTTCAATGACAGCTTGTAACCAGGCAAGCCCCAACAGAAAGAAGAGATGAATGCAGTGCAGACGTTGGCCTCCAGAAGAGCTGCCTAAGCACAGATTATTTTTCTACGGTATTTGATGGGAACAAACCAAGTAAGGATTTCCCCTTTGTTCCTCTGACCTCTGGCATTGTTTACCATCTTTTTTCTTCTTTTTAATCCCAAAGTGCAGTTGGAGCCCTGACAGCCTTCTGTCTTCAAGTCTCATTGTCAGATGTTTATTTTTCAGATGTTTGGAATCATATCTGATAGAGGGGATGCTTTGCCAGATCTCATCACTACTTCAGAGGAAATAAAGCTCCCTGCTTTGGTGACAGTATTAATTGTCCACAGCTTTACATTTTCTACACTTAAGTAACGGCGGCGGTGGGCTTCACTTGAGAATCTTCTTTCCTTCAACAGAGAATGTTGGATGGCAGTCCAATGCTGCGGGCACCTGAGTCATGATCTGGACAACTGTGCTTTGGACTATCACTGCCTTATGGTGGGATTTCCCAGCCTGGGGAGGCACTCTTCATCGGTGTTGCGTTTTGTCAAGCATGGTTTTATATTTGTTCATGGAGGTTTGAAAACATGAAAGCTTTCAACATTTGTGGGGCTGAACTCAGGCCTCTTTGAAACCTGATTTGCTGTTATTATCCCTTTCTGATGGGGGAAGAGGAGCCAGGATAGACTTCATGTGCCGCCTTTCTATAACGAGTATAGAAGGTCAGCACAGAAGAGAGAGAGAGAGTGCGCCCTCCAGCTCTGTGATGATTTGTGAAAAACTCAGATAATTTAGCAGGCTTGTGCTAACACCTGTGAGAAGCAAGGATGTCAGGGAGAGTTCAGAGGCTTTGAGGTCACACAAATGTCCATGTAATTACTTAATGCATTGGTGTCGGGCTACTTGAGCTAGGTCCCATCTACTCAGCCGTAAGTGTCAGTGGAACTGTGGCACCCAAAGATAATGTGTACCCCCTAATCCCTGTCATTGTGAATAATGTGACCTTATTGGGAGAGTGAGTCTGCAGATGTAATATTTAAGGCTGAGGTGATATCATTTTGGTTCACCAAGGCAAGAGACAGAGGAGGAGGTGGCGTAGTCACAGGAGTGAAACGTGTGTGGACGTGGAGGTGGGCATCAGAGTGATGTGTCTACGGCCCAAGGAATGCGTAAGGCCACCAGGCGTTAGGACAGACAAGGAAGGATTCTCTTCCGGGTCCCTGAAAAGGAAGTATGGCTGTGTGGATACCTTGAACTTCTGGGTGATGGAACTGTGAGAAATGAAACTGTTGTTTGAAGCCATAATTTGTTGACAGGAAACTAAGGCACTAAGTACCTGGGTGACCCTGGCCATTCCTTAATCTCCATGAATCCAAATCTTCAGTGGAAAACTCCTCTCCCAGGATTGTTGTAAAGATGAAATAACTTTTCCTGGGGACTAAGAGCAGGACCCAGGACCGACTGTGAGCTATACAAGTGTTTCTCCACAGCATCTACTGAGCTTAGATTTCAGGCCAGCAGGTCCTGTTCAGGCTTCTAAGAAGCTTTGTTTCCATGGATCTGAGAAGCTCCACAGCATTTCCCAAACAGCTGAAGAATATAAAGCAGAAGCAGGGTCCCCCCCTCCTGCCCCCATCATGAGCTACTATTTAAATGCCTCTAACGCTGTACTGCTTTGGGAGAAGTACTTCTTTGAGGCTAGTGTGCTGGTACTTTAATGGAATGCCTATTAAAAAGCACTTGCTTGTCTCCTTATACCTTGGTCCTTGATCTGCCTGCCTTCCAGTAGGAGTCCTGTCTGTCTGGAGATGCTACTGATGGGTTGGTAAGAAGCCTATTAGGAAACATGGAGGTGAGTGTTACCTAAGAAGCGCCACTTCCTAGCCTAAAACACACCTCACTAATTTCAGGATGAATGGTTTTTGTCATGAATTTTGTAGATACCATTCTGAGAACGAATTTTAGATGTAAATACCCCATGTCTTCATCAAGACTCAGCAAGCTATAGAGTACTGGTGGGCTCTGCCAACCACCATTTCAACAAATGTTCCCATTTTATGGATGAGAAAACGGATGCTCAGCAAAGCACCGTAAGTAACCCAAGAAGCCATGAGGAGCTGGTGGCAGAGTCAGCTCTACCTCAGGTTCCTACTCAGGGCCGTTTTAGTAAGTGGACGTGGGTGTAACAGACATCAGGAACCAGAACAAACATCCGATCCCATGTATTGCTGATGGCCCTCTGGCTTAGTCTGAGCATTCTCTAAGGTTGGTTCTGTGACAGAACAGTGAGCCAACTGTTGTTGTATGTAGATAAGGCGACATGTGGCAATGCTATCACCACCATCACCAAACGACTCAATGGCAATTCATTTAACAGCTGATGGTCATTGAGCAGGTGCATTTGGAAGGCACATGCACATCACATGGACTCGAAACAACACCCAGTTAGAAAGCCAGGTTTCTTAAAACTAGTCTTTTTTTTTTTTTTCGACAGCTTCTTCCTGATATACACCGTATTGCGATTATACTTTTGCCCTGGTTGCCTTCTCTCGTCTCCCTCCTACTCCTGCTGACTCCTTTTTCTTCCCAACTGTTTCCCCTTCTACTTTCAGATCTTGTTCAGGTTTCATGCAGATGGTCACAGCTGCTGTGTGTTTACAATTGCAATGGAGATGTCATATCTAGAAGGTAACATTTTATCAAACTCCTTCCGCTCCTCTGGCTCTTATAGTCCTTCTACCTCTTCTTCTGGGATGTTCACTGCTTCACAGACTGGGTGATATATATGTCCCATCTAGGGCTTAGTACTTAGCACTTTAATGATGCTTTAACCATTGGCCACTGTCAAAAGAGGTTTCTCGATGGCTAGGGCTGAGAACTGCATCAGTTTGTGGGTATAAATATACTTTTTTTCTTGAAGGTAGTTTAACTAAATGCCCATTTATCAAAACACCGGTAGAGATTCCTACACAAGATCCATGACCACACTAGCCATAAGGCTTTTGACTGGGCTTATAATACCATGTATAAATTCCTTGCTGGGAAGAGAGCCTTAGATCTGATTAGGAATCAGTTGGTTACTCCTGGAACAGTGATGCCACTATCACAATATATAGACATAGCTTAGATTTTGGATGGTGGATTGGTATTGCAGCATGCAGAGTCCATGGCTAGATGAGGTTGATGATGACTTTTATCCCCCACAGTGTGCATGGCCCTTTCTGCCATTATAAATGCTACTCAGCAGAGAGGAAAGGGAGGCAGGTTTTTAAGAGTCTTCACAGGGAAGCTCCTAAGGTTAGATATTTAAAGTCAGACCACTGCCCTAGAGTGACTTGTCTGTATGAGACACTAAGTGGAGTTGCGTTGCCTCTAGGGCATTTTCTTTACTGAAAATGGACAGAGATCATCTTCCAGGTACTGTGTTGGTATATGGAGACACACCCTCTGACCATAGCTAATTAGCTCTGTGCTGAGCCACTTCAAAGCCCTGGGATTTTCCAAACTGGATCTGAAGAAATAGAAGCAGTTTATCCCTGGTGGCATGGTGTGTTATGGCTTTTTCTGGGAGACATGAACAAATGTCTTTTCACTTCAGACAAGGCACTGATAACAGACCAAAGAAACAATTTTACTAAAGTCTAGCATATTGAATCAGTGCATTTACTGGGATTTATAGGAGTATGGGTGGGGAGGATGATGACCCCTTGACAACTGTTAGTGCTTGTATAACCTTGGGGAGGGGCCTTGTGAATCTTGTAAGTTTCAGGTGTTTCCTGAGTCTTGTAAGTTTTGTTTACTTCCTGATTCTTATGAGCCTCTTCCTTCTAGTAGGGAATGCTTCATTTTGGAGGGGATAGCTAAATAGCATCACAATGCATAGACATGTAACATGAGATGAGGAGTCTTCAGCAGCCAAATTTCTTCTTCCTTAAGGAGAAAAAGGAGAGTGGGCATAAGCACACATGGAATGCTCTAAGAAGACATGAGACTCAGTGGTATCCCCATCCCTACCAAGTAATGCGAGAAAGTCTATGTTACAGTTTTTATAGGAAATGTATCCCTCAGCACACAAGCATTTAAGGCTTGGTTCCCAGTGCAAGCCTTATTTGGTGATGAGATTTTGAGAGGAGGCTCTCTGTCTTCATCAATGAATGAATCTGTTGTTGAATTTAAGAATGGAGAAGACCCTTGAGAGTTGGTAGAGCTGTGGGAGGTAGGGTCTGATTAGAGTAAGTTACCACAGGGAACATGTCTTTGAAGAGTACAGTTTGGCCCCCACCCCTTCCTGTTGCTCCTGTCAGCTTCCGGGATGCCATAAGGTGAGCCGCTCTCGCATCCCACACCCTTCTTCCATGACGTCATCCTCCTGTAACCTAGAAACCATGGAGCTAGCTGACCATCTGCTGAAACCACAAGACAAAATAAAGATCAGAAGAAGGTGTCAGTCAGGTGCCCTGGAACTGGAGTTACTGGTGGTTATGAGTCACCATGTAGGTGCTGAGACTCGAACCCAGGAAGTCTTTCCTTCTTTGCACTATTTTTTTTGAGGTGTTTATCACAGTGAAGCAAAGTCTAACAACCCATTCATGTTCAGCCTTACTGCCTGTTTTACCTAAGTACTTTGAATTGCTGTTTTTGCCACTTTAAAGCAGCAGAGAGTTATTTTCTTTCTACAGCTGGAGCAAGCATCTCTTGGTCACAGAATTTTTTTCGTATCCTCTCCGCAACCCAGCCTATTCTAAGATCTTGCTGCTTTGTGCCTACCTTTCTAAGAAACTCCTTATCGGCTCTGTGGCACCAAGTTTCTTAAGGGCAAGAGAGCAGGCCTTACTTGTCCCAGATGTCCATTATGTGGTCCAGTACTGAGATTTTTTTAAAAAAAATAAATTTAAAAAGGACAAAAAAATAATCACCAACAAAACCCCCAAAACACAACCCAAAACAATCCTCCCAACATTAAAAACTCAAAGCAATAATACAAACTTATTGTTCAGATACCTCCCTTGTCCTGTAGATTTTGAGAAGTACATCTATCACCATTGATACATACCATCCAATTAATGTCAACCATCAGGTAGCCATTTCAAACACACCGCACAGTCTTCCATATTTGTAAATAATCCAGCTGTGGCAGGGTGTGGTAGCATACACTTACAATGCTGACATTCCCATACACTCCCAACCCTGGGAGGCAGAGGCAGAAGTTAGAATTCTCGGTGAGCCTAGGCTTTAGAACACAACCATGTTTCGACAACAACAAAAATCTGATGTTTGAGAGCAGTCTGAGGCAGGTACCATCCCTCCCGGGATCCAGTGAAAGACCTTGCAGAGACTGGACTGGCTTGTAAGCACCTTGCTTTTTCCTTCCAAGTTGCAGGAGATAAACCCCTCTGCAGTCAGGTTTTCTGCTTTAACATCAGGGTCTGTACTTTGGGTCAAGTGGAACTTGCTGCAGATGAAGCTGGGGTCTTTGTGTGTGACTTGAGTCTCTCTTCTCAGCTGGTCCCCACCTCCTTCATCTTCTTGACTGGGTCCAACTGCATGTGTGTGAGGTGGAGGGTTTGTCGGCAGATGTTCTGGGCAGTGAGAACCCAAGTGAGCATGAGAGCTTCTGGAACTTGGTGAGTGTGATGTGGCCTGGCCCCTTCTTCCTTCTGCCTTGCATTCTGCGGCCTGGTGCTGTTAGGTAGAGATGGGATGACCTACTCCTCCAGGCCTTGACTCAGCTCTTCTTCTTTTTTGTATTATTTTATTTTTTTCTATTACTGAGACTTTATTTTTAAATGAAAACAATGATGGACATGAGGCAGCCAAACAGTTTAAATTGACACTGAGATATATATTTTTTTCAACTGGAGAATCTCTCATACAAATGTGGATTATCTGTAGATGGGGATTCTAAACAGACCCAATGAATGCTTGCTTCTAGAACTTCATAGATTGAAAGTCTCAATTTCATAAGATTCAAATCGAACGTCCTCTTTTTATTTTGTCTCTTCTTTGACAAGATCTGTCTAACGTCACTTGTGTGGTTTGGAGTATTGGATTACCAGGGGCCACTCTTAGATTAACCAATGGGCAGGGAGAGATGAAGGAGGGACGCAGATTTTCAAGAGAAAATAAAAAGAATTTAAAGAAGAGCTAAGGGATGTTTATGCTACATATGTGTGAGAGAGAACTGTCCAGAAGAGAACTGAATTCTAAGCCTTGAAATTCAAAGGGAGATGAGCTGGCTCCTGCAGGTAGATCAGCTGACCAGCCAAGCAAGCTGACTCAATTTGTTGCAGCCCTAGGGTATTAGAATCCTCCATTTCTGCCTCTCTTCCCAGGTACTCACTTCCTTGTGGGACCAGACTCACTGGGGAAGAACCCGGCTATGCAGGATTGTGGATGATCAAGTCCATTTCCCTTGTAGACAAAGACAGGAGGCTTTGGAGACGTCTCGGAGGCCCCCCTCCTGGCTCCCGGGGATTGTTAGGTTCTATCTGGTCTTTAATCTTGAAAATTAAGTTTCTTGATGTTTACCTCGGACCATCTGTTTTGCAACTTTCTATGGAAACTTCCATCGGGACGTCTTGGGGAAGAAATACTGTTTTCATTCCGTACTCCTTTGTCTGCCCTAGCGAGTCAGCTGTAGGAAAGGAAAATGGGAGATTAGGCACGAAGGGCCAGCCTTTGGTGCAGCAGGTTGATCACTTCCTTCGCTTCACTCGCTGACAGGAAGGAAGAGAAACAGGACACAGTCTTGTGAGCATTTAACCTCGGTGCCACTTCCTGCCGGCCGTGGTGGGATGCTTTCCTTATGCTTTAAGGACTCTGGGATCTGGGCGTGAGTCTTAATTCTGCAACAGCCCATTCCTTGCTAAGTGCTAGGGCAAGTTAGCTCCCCTGCAAGACCCAATCTCAGCCTATCACACGAGACAGTAACAGTGCCAACCTCACTGAGGCGTTTCATGGTGTTCCTTTCGAGTTCACTACCCGTTGTCCTTTGTTTTCTAAGCTCCAATACATGATAGTTATTATTTAATATTGTTAATATTTCTGGCGATAAAGTGGTAGAAAGCAATGTCTTGTGCTCTGCACCAGACAGAGAATGTAGATAAAACACAGAGGCCTTTTTCTAGGGTTCAAACTCAGAGAAATTTGTCTTATTGTATAAGATCTGAAATGGCCAATTCTAGATTGGTACAGTCCTTAGTGTGTGCTTTTTTGTTTTTTTTTTCTTCATCTCTCTCTGCTGGGATTCCTTGTTTTCCATTTTAAGCAGTCAAGGACATTCCAAGGCATCCATGAACTGGGGGAATAATGTAAAGTAAGAACCCAGTCCTATACTAATGGAAGCTGCAGAACCCCTGGTGGTTCAGAGGCTAGCCCCTTCAGGGTGCTCTGGTGAACATGTAGGGACCCTCATTTCCAGAGACACTGTGGGCCGCATTGCCTACTTCTGGTAAAGAGCAGACTGTAAAACCCTGAGCTCCCCTGAACAAAAAGATCACAGTCACCAAAAGAGATGCAGGAGCTGACCCCCCCCCCCCCCGTGCCACCCCTCCCCCCCCGTGCCACGCCCGCCCCCCCCAGCACGGAGCCACTACTCACTGTGTGAGATTTCAGACGACAGTGATAAAAAGGCAAGTTTATAGAGACACCATGACATCATATAAAGAAACTGAAGTAATGGCTGGGAAAAGATAGACCGAAGCAAATGGAACCCTGAACGTCTAACTACGCAGCCCATACTCAGCCCGAATTCCCAGTGAGTTAAAGAACAGACTACATAATTACAGCTTGTACACAACCTGCCTTTAAAGTCCGTCAGTAAATCTGGAAGAAAGAAGAAGGGTCTGTTTAGAGCCACGAAAGCAGCATTCCCAGCGGCGGGTTTATGGGCACTAGCACAAGGGGTCCCCAAATACTTTTAAAAATATTTTTAATTATAAATAAGAAAGGATGGAGCCTACTTTTACAATTTTTATTTCGTTGTAGCTGCCGGGCATAAACACACACACACACACACACACACACACACACACACACACACACACAGAGAGAGAGAGAGAGAGAGAGAGAGAGAGAGAGAGAGAGAGAGAGAGAGAGAGAGAATTCTAGGAAAACAAGAAACAAGAAAGGTTTCATTCATCTCAGGCCTCTGATAGTGACGTTTTAGTTTGACAGAACATGGATTACATTTAAACCCACCATATTTTTCCCTTGAAAAACCTCACACTATTTAGCATCTTGAATGTTTTACACTGAATTTGTTGAAAGATTCTTCTGCATATTTTTGAACCTGTATCATGATTTTTGCGTTTATTTCTATTTTTTTTTCAAATAAGGGAGATGATGGTGTTGAGTGGGTAGTAACAGGCGAGTCACTCACTTGAGGCAGAAATTCTGGGAACTGGGGCTCTCTTATGGGGCCTGCCCTCTTGCCATGTGTTGAAACCAAGCAGTTTCTACATAGACAGACCCATTACTAGGGGAAAAGACTGATTCTCAGCCCTTGGCTGTAAGAAAGCTGATGCCTGCTGCACCCAGGGTTGAACAATAACTCAGGAATATGGCTGACAAAGGAGGGGGGGTGGTTATTAAATAACTGAATCCTTAAATTAAATTATAATTGACCAAATAACATCCCCCACACCCAGCATTCCCGAGGGTGACAGTGTAGACATATCCATGCAAACTGTATAGTGCATTTCTCATTTGAGTATTCCTTCATTGCAGTGCACAATGCTACTGAATTCTGGTTATGTAACGTGGAAATGTGTGGGATAAAGAAGACTGGGGTGATCTGTCTTTGCTCCCACAGCCCCATGAGAGGTTGATTGAGCTCCATACAAAATATCTATTAGCTAAATTAAGATCATAAGAGTCATATCTCTAAACATACAATACGATCAAATTTATAAAAAGCAGCTATAATTGCTTTGTACATATTCCCAACATCTCCACAATGTAGGAAACAGTTATTATTCTCATTTTACAATGAAAAAAGTCTCAGTACTATTGTACTAGAATGATAAAAAAGTAAAGTGAAGAGTATATTTTGACCTTCAAACTAGAAATTTCATGGAGACCGTCACATAAGCAAGGTCTCAAAAATATCGATTGTCTTATGCTAGGAAAATTGCCAAGGTTCTTGTGTGATGGGTAATTTCTCTCTGCTGGTGGGATGTCACTGAATAAGTCTTTCTGAAGAGCAATTTGCACTGTACACTAGGCCGTTAGGAGTTCATATCCTTGGGTGTAGTCATTTCATTTCTTAGATTTCCTTCTAAGGAGTTAATATGAGATGTAGGCACATTTTATGTACAGCTATGATCCTTACAAATGTTCTTGATGATGGTGGATACTTGGCACAAGAACACAGTCACTATATCCTACAGACTAGTATTATGGAGTCTTTGAAAACAGTATTTCAGAGAACCTTCAAGGATGTAAAAAGGTGTGCAGAGGGTCAAGCGAAAAGAAAAACAGGCCCTGTAAGTGCATGGTCCAGTCACACAAAAGCCTGTGTAAATCCAGTCAAACTCACCCGGAAGGAAATAGCATGTAGTCAGAAACCTCAAGCGAATGTATCTGCCAAGCAGAGGAAGACACGCCCAAGCCCAGTTCCCCTGAGACTAACCCCCAAATCGCCTTCCCCATACCATGGTGTCTGAGAACATTTGTTTTGAGCAACACATCATTGCTTGTTTAAATATTTAGAAAGCAAACCATTTATGGAATTATGCTAGAGCCCCCTTACAATGTTGATAGATTTGAGGGGACAAATAAGCCTTTTGAGGTTGCTCAGCCTTCCTCATCATGTGAGTTGTTGATGTCCCCTCACCATGTAGTGTAGTGAAAGATGATAAACTCACACTGGGACTCAGTCTTGAGATTATGTAAATTGTACTGTACACGGAACCCCCAAAGAACAAAGAATATAACCTGGGAAGGTTGTTTTCCCACAAGTTTCTAAATTGAACTAAATGACAAAATTACCAGGCTGATCTTCTAAAAATTCAGATCCAGGTCCCACCACAAAAGGTGCTATTTCAGTATGTCTGGGGTGGAGTTCCAGCGTTGGCATTTTTAATAGTAATCTGGCAGAAGCAAAAGTGTGTCTGAGGAGTCCCAACATGCACAATGAGTTACACATGGTGACTCCACTGTTTAAACTTAGAAAAACCTCCTCCTCAAAACCAGGATTTATTTATAACTTGAGTCCTGTAACCACTGCGCTCATCCATTCATTGGTTACTCTTCCATTGCCTCTGAGTCAGTTACTTGTCAGTGCTTAATTAACAAATGAGGCCAGATCCCAGTGGCTTCCAATAACAAACACTATCTTCTAATTTCTATGGGTCAAAAATCTGAGTGACTGAGGTCCAGACAGGGGAAGAAGGCAGAAAGCCATTTGCAATCTCATTTATATACTTATATACTTATTGGCAGGGCTGCCCCTTTCTCCACTGGGCTAGTTTACACCAAGGCATCTGACTTCTCTGTCATCAGAGAAAAAAAAGGATGAGAGAGTAAAACAAGATGATTAAAAAAAGCAAGAGAAGCCGAATGAAAGAATGTACATGAATATGAAAGGCACTATCCTTGAATAACTTAATTTCAAAAATGGTGCCATCATTTTTTTTTTCACGGTTCTTAGAAGCAAATCATCTTTAGCATACACCCAAGGAGGGAGAATTACACAAGAGTGCAATTACTAGGACCAGAGGTCACGATGGGATCTCTTAGAGGGAACTTGCCACACTCCTGTTAGTGGATGACAGGATGACACCCTACACAGAACACCTTTCCAATCATGCTTGGTAATGACCTCCGATTATTGATGGCAGTTTTTAAATCGGTAGGCCCAAAGAACAAAGCATTTTAGTTAAAGTCAAAAACGTGAGTTTTTCTAAATGTAGTAAGAAGTATGAAGGTCACCTCGGGAGCTGGAAAGACTCAACCAACAGCTCTTGTTCTGTTTTTTTTTTTTTTTTTTTTTTTTTTGGTTTTTTTTTTTTTTTTTTTTTTTAAAGAGATGCACATAGCCAAGGGCTCCGGAATCTACTAGTTCCAACTCCTGTCTCTTCTGGTTCTAACACGTGGACCAATGCTTCTAAAAGGAGACTCGAACTCTATGTCCTGACCCCAAAACGTCACTTGTTCACATAAATAAATCTCCTATCTCCCTTTGGATGGTAGTCAAGAAATTTTGAGTAAGACATTTATTTACATTTTATATACATCACATACATGTCTACACATACAAACACGTACTTTATGGGGCCCATCTGGGACATTTCAGTTTACCTCCCTGTCTAGCTCTGCCTCGGTAGCGTAGACTTCCAGAGAGGTGAACAAAGCTAGGTAGCCAGGCCCAGTTGGTTTAGTCCCTCCACCTACCGTGCAAAGTTAAACCCACTCGCCATCTGGTAGCCAGATGACCAGGGCTACAACCATTTTCCAGCACTGAGCCAGAGCCACAAATGAAAGCAGAAAATCACAGCTGCCCATGGCAGCTTTTAAGCACAGCGCATTTTCTGTCTCTCCCCATGAAATCACCAGTGAGGAGAGAGTCTCCTTTGTCTTCCCAGCTGCCAAGACATTTCATGCTAATGACCTGTGAAAGGGAAGTCACTAATGATACGAAATCCCTTTTTACGGCCAGGGCTGGGCCAAGGCCACCAGAGGGGCAGTGGTTTTTCCCTGAGGGACCATTAGGCGACATCCCAGCCACCAAAGCTAAGCCTGTTCATGGAAGGTGAGAGGTAGGGTAATCCAGAGCAGTGTCCACGGACTCTGGGGACACTGGTGTGTTTCCCTGGGCCACTATCCCTCTCTTTATACAACATGTCACAGTTTGGCTGAGTCCAGGGGAAAAGAGAAGGTGAAATCCATTTGACAGACCACCTAGACCAATTAAAAATAATCCTCAAGGTACCTATTTGACTTACGGAAAGTCTCATAAAAACGGCTATCCCATTGAAGTTCATGTCTGCCTTAATTTGAGCCAGCCAATGGCCCGGAGACTTGCACAAAAGGGCAGTTAAGGGAAAGACTTGCAGGATAGTAGAAAGATTTGTGCGTTGGGGTCAGAGTGCCTGGCTAATGTCGTGTGTTATTTTTGCCTATGTAATTTTATGTCAAATGCTAGAAATGTCTGAGTCTCATACCTCCCTTTGGAAGATAGTTAAGAAATATTGAGGTTATATCCATAGAAGGGTGTATTTTAAAACCATCCAAAGGTGCCCTTTAAACCCTTCTGCCCTCAGGATAGAATTTTTGCTATTAGAGGTATAACTCTTTGGGGCGCGGTTCTTTCTTCTGGAGTCCTTTATTTTTAAGACCAAGCATCTTTGAGAAAGGTAAGGGAGACTATGTGAATATTTAGTCAATAGCACTCCGCAGCACATCAGAATGAATTAAAGGAACGGGTGGATGGGAATTTGAGGGAATTCCCGATGCCCCTTTGTGATCCTTCTCTCTACCTTTCCCTGGTCACACCCTTTGCATCCAGCCACTCTGCACTTCCTGTCACTACAGATTCATTCGTATGGTTTCTTTCCCATCTAACCTCTCCACTCAGCTCAGTCATGATTACTGTAGGACCAACTTAGGCTTCTGTACATAATACATTGCATTTATTTTATTTTTTGCTAACTATCCAAAGTGTATGGATTCACCACAGTTGGTCTTGCCATTCACTTGTCGATAATCATTTGACTGGTTTTCCATTTTTCAGCACATTGTAAGGTAGTTTTTTAAAAAATGGATTGCATCTTTTAAAAAGACTTTTAAAAAATTTATTTACGTCTATGTGTCTTTCTGAGTGAGTGTTGTGTGTACCATATGCACCAAGGAAGCCAAAGAGGGGATTGGATCCTTTGGAACTGGATTTACAAGACGCTTTAAGTCACATTACGTGGGTGCTGCTCCTTTAGGCGATAGAGCAGTGGTTCTCAACCTTCCTAATGCTGAGACCCTTTAATACAGTTCTTCATGCTGTGGTGACCCCCAACATTATTTTCATTACGACTTCATAACCATAGATTTGTCACTGTTATGAACCCTAATGTAAATACCTGATGTGCAGATGGTCTTAGGTGACCTCTGTGAAAGGGTCATTCAACCAACCAAAGGCGCCATGACCCATAGGTTGAGAACCACTGCCATTAAATAAGCTCCAGAAAGCGTACTTTCTGGAAACAGCCAGAAGTCAAGAGTGTTCTTCCCTTGTGTGTATACAGGCCAATCCTTTCTCAGAGCAATTATAACAGAAGAATTCCTTGGGCTAGATGGACAGTATCCACTACAGGCTGAGTCCAATGCTTTGAGGTGGAACAGTGTCCCAGCAGGCCTAGATATCAGGGCACCCTCTTGCCTTGGTGGATAGATGTTTCAGGGCTCACTGGGCCCTGGGTGATGGTGGCACACGCCTTTAACCCCAGCACTTGGGAGGCAGAGGCAGGCAGATCTCTGAGTTTGAGGCCAGGCTGGTCTACAGAGTGAGTTCTTAGGACAGCCAAGACTACACAGAAAATCTCTGTTCCACAAAATCAAACAACCAAACCAAACAAAACCCCAAACAGAACTCCTCTGGCTCATTTCCAGGGTGACATTTGGTGGAAGTAATTCCCAGGAGAGCTGGATAGGACACTTCTCATCGAAGTTTTTCTGATCTCTTTCCCCAGGCCCCCAGCACAGGGAGGGCATCAGGCTACCCTGGGGAGGTGGGAGCAGGAGAGTCAGCTATCACACAGGAAAGGGCCATGGAGAGACAATGCCAGGGGAAGGTGAACCCCAGGAGGCAAAGCTCTGCTTTGGAGTGACTGTCCCAGAACAAGATGAAGTAACCATTTCCTTCTGTTACTCTCCTAGTACTTAACAGATGTTCTCGAGGGACAAGGAGCCTCTGATGTGCTCAGTTTAGAGAATTCCGTACTCTTACTGTGTGCCTGATTCCATGGTGACCAACTAGTGGCTTCCCATTTATTACATAGGGACCCTCAGGGTGGGCCAGCCCTGCATTAGTGTTGACTTAGTAGCTTTCCATTCATTGCATAGGGATCCTTAGGGTGAGCTAGCTCTCTATTAGTGTTGCCTTAGACCCTAATGATGACACTTAAACATTCACTGTTTGTCTTCAGCTTGCAGACCCAGAACTATACCTCCTCTACACTGTGTCCCAATGTTGGGCCCAGAGCTGGTCCTAATCGATCTTGAACTCAAGGTTAATGTCAGCGAACCAGGATTCACATCCAGCAGTAGCTTCAAAGTGTGTCCTATTACCACCAAACAAGCAGGCTGAAAAAGAAATGCCCTTGGAAATGACACTTGGTTAGCATCTGTTCAGCCAGGGAGGAAAGAGAGTTATGAGTAAAAGAAACAGGCATTCCTAATATAAGGGTCAGAACGCCTTATCAGGGGTGTGTGTTGCAAGTACCTATGGGAAGAACAGCATGAAGAAGGGGCTTTGCCAGGTTTAAGCAATTTCTGACATGCCTTTTGTAGAGTCGTTACAACACAGAGTTGGTCCTTCCTAAAGACTTCTGTGACCCTGTTCATGAGCTGCAAATTAGTCAGGCTCCCATATATACTCATCTGCCCACGCACATGCAGAAAACTGTGTACTTATTAAGAATAAGGGCTCAGTAGCAAATAGCCTCGGGCAAGTTTTTCCCAGTCTCCGTTTTCTCACGTACAATACGCGAGCACACATTGGCTCCTTCTCCAAGTTTGCTGTGGAGATTTGGTGTGACTGTAGGTGAGAGGGGGCTGACATGGCGCCTGAAATAGTGGCCTCCCTGCTCTCGTTCCAATGGAGATGTTCTTCGGCTTCAAACAGAAAAGCTGCTCTCAACGGGAGCATGGAGGCTGAAAATGAAACCCCAATGAGTGCCGGGAGTTCTTCCAGAGGAAGGGAGCAGCTGGCAGCATCTTCGCTCAGGCTGCTCCAGTGGCGTGTAGATAAAGCTTTGTTTGCATGTCTCTATGGAGATGGATGTGAAGGGAAAGCCAGAACACCAGGAAATCTTCTTCATAAGAATATTTATATTACACCCAGAACAAGGTCTGGTTTTGCCCTTGTGACTAGAGATTACCACAACACTGAGGATTCGTGAGGCATGCTGGATGTAAAGTGAGTGCCTCTGTGCTTGTTCTGAAAGTACATCTCCTCAAGTGTGGCCTTAATTCCCCGAGATATTTATATTCAACACTTACACTCCCTGTGCCATGCACACGCACACACATACCACATGAGTTTACTACAAAATTGTCAACATAGTTTCTAGAGAAAAGACTCAGATCTGAGACCTTGGGATGTAAACTCCTCCCTCCCTTATTATATTTTGAATGTTCTTTCCTTGCTCTCTCCGTGTGTGTGTGTGTGTGTGTGTGTGTGTGTGTGTGTGTGTGTGTGTCTATCTATGTCTGTGTTGTTTGAATGACTTATGGAGTCACTCAAATCTCAGTAAAAAATGACAAGTGTCCTCGACAAGACACTTCGATCCCATTCACATGAACTTTTTCTTCAGTTGGAGGGCATTTTTATTGCTCATAAAATCGCTTTCTGTGCTCTCTTCCAGTTTGGCTTACAATAAACTTCATCTGGCAGAGCCCATCTGGGAACAAGTTCAGTCACCAGCGTATGGGTGGGTGCACGTCTGTGAATACTCCATTTCCATGTAGCAACACAGAGACCACCTCCCACCTGGGTCTCTAGTTTTACCGCCAATAGAGTACAGGGCCCTTATTGATTTCTTGTGACCTGAAGTTGGATTTTTCTCAATGGAAACAAAACATATTCAGGTCAATGGCAGGAAGCATGGAGCGAGTAAAGAAATGAGTCAAAATCCAGGTGCACCCAAGCAGACACTAGCCATGCACTGATTCTCGTTTTGGGTGCAGGCCAAGGAATGCATTGAGCTGAAACTGCCTGAACAAGACAGATTTTTGGAACTTTTTACTATGAAATGTAATTTCTATTATTTACTTTATTTACAAATTCTAGCGAAAGGAAGTACCCCTGTAGATTGGCTAGAACTCAGCCTAATAGCACGCAAGTTCTGAGGCAAACGATCTCGAAGTGAGAGAGATGCCATACTCCACTCCCTGTATTTCTCACAGTGGGGCACAGGTGTTCTATGGAAAGAGGAAATGCTCTTATTCCATATTCAAGTTGGGTATGGAGTTATTGTTCTATGAACAAATGAGGTTTTATTTATTTATTTTTTTAATCAATGAAAGCTAGCAACTTGGGCAAAGATTCAGGCAGTATCTGTTCTAGCTAGGTTTCTGCTGCTGGGATAAACACTGTGACCAAAAGCAACTTAGGGGTGGGGGGAAAAGGGTTATTTCATCTTACAGGTTACAGCCCTTCATGGAGGGAGGCCATGGAACTCACGTCAGGGGCTTGAAGCAGAAGCCATGGAAGAATTCCGCTTGCTGGCTTGTTCACAGGCTCAAGTTAAGCTACCTTCCTTATGCAGCCCAGGCCCCCTACCCAGGAATGGTACTGCCCACAGTGGCCTGGACTCTTCTTCATCCATTAGCAAGTAAGAAAACACCCCACAGACCTTCCCACAGGCCAATCTGATGGAGGCACTTCTTCAGTTGAGGTCCCCTCTGCTTGGCTGTGTCAAATTGACAACCAAAAATAGCCTTCACAGAGTGTCCCTGATATTTCTGTCGGGGAAATGGTAGAATGATTTCTAAACTGTTGAAATATCAGATGCGGTATCACTTCTGCATTAAACTGTTACGGTTCAGGGAGGGGGTGTGGTCCAATGGAGTTCCCACATTCATAAAAAATGATGGGTTTCTTTTAGTTTAAGAGAGAGAGCCGGTATGATTTGCTGAAGGAGGCGGAGGCAGGAAGATGACGAGTTCGAGGCCAGCCTGGGCTACACATTTTAGCCAGGTTGGTGGTGGGGCACGCCTTTAATCCCAGCACTTGGGAGGCAGAGCCAGGTGGATCTCTGTGAGTTCAAGGCCAGCATGGTCTACAAAGCGAGTTCCAGGAAAGGCACAAAGCTACACAGAGAAACCCTGTCTCGAAAAACCAAAAAAAAAAAAGAGAGAGAGAGAGAGAGAGAGAGAGAGAGAGAGAGAGAGAGAGAGAGAGAACATTCAGGTCCACTGTCTTTCTCAATATCCCAAAAGGAGGCTGATCAACAGCAGAGGAGAGGCCATGAAGCAACATTGCACCACATCTTGCCACTGGGAGAAAAGGCTACATCCACCCCAGCCTGTGCTTTCCAGTGCTCTACATTTCCCAAAGCTTCTCTTGTAATAAACACAGAAATGATCCCTGAAGTCTGGATTTTCTTATCTAAAAGGAGACATTCAGCCATTCTTGCTCCGAGGGTAGTCAGCCTGGCTTTCGGCCTCCTCTTTGTTCCCAGAGACTGAAGCCCACAGAACTTTCTATCTCAGACTTTTCTGTGTATTGGAAAGAAGAGAGTCACAGAGGCCACGCATTCTGAGGACACTCTTTTTAATTATTTTCTCAGTGTTAGAAAGACACTGCTGGCTGTTTGTTGGTTGTTTTTAAGTGACATTTCTGTGAGGAGGGTCAAGGTAGGATTTCCTCTCTGTGTTTTCTTTGCTTCCTCACTTCCCACTTCTCTTTGCTTGATGTGCCAAAACTAACGTTTCTCGGTGGCTTTGGTATGTTTCATCCACTGGCAGGACTTTTGATCTACAAAGATTTAAAGTTTGGAATGAGCATTGGTGGCCTTGAGTTTGACAAAAAAAGAAAAAGAAAAAAGAAAAAACCACCCGTTCCTAATCTCCTCAATGGCTTGTGTTTTAAAAAGTGCCACCTCTCAGTAAACATGGTTCTTCTTATGTAAGGTCTAATTAATCAAGTCAAAACCGTGTTGGGGAAATACTCAGTGAATTTGGAACACTACAGCTAACTTGGGATAAGTTTTTGAGAAGCCACGCATAACTCTCTGAGCTCTGCATACCACTTAGCAATCTAGAGTGAACCTGACCCAAGGAAAGAACACTCTCTTGTCCTTAATTCTAGCCAATACTGGCCTAGCAGTTCTTACAGAGTTATTATAATTTTTTCTTTTTCTTTAACCTGTTGTGTGGTGGTATTGTGTTCCCCGAAATATTGTGCACCCTAATAAACTTATCTGGGGTCAGAGACAGAACAGCCACTAGATACAAAGGCTAGAAAATGGTGGCACTCACCTTTAATCCTAACATTCCAGAGACAGAAATCCCTCTGGATCTCTGTGAGTTCAAGGCCACATTGGAAACAGCCAGGCATGGTGACACATGCCTTTAATCCCAGAAAGAGAGCCTTTAATCCTAGGGAGTGGTGGTAGAAGGCAGAAAGGTATATAAGGCGTGAAGACCAGAAACTAGAAGCATTTAGCTGGTTAAGCTTCAGGCTTTCGAGCAGCACAGTTCAGCTGAGAGCCATTGGGATGAGGACACAGAAGCTTCCAGTCTGAGGAAACAAGACCAGCTGAGAGGTTGGCCAGGTGAGGTTAGCTGTGGTTTGTTCTGTCTCTCTGATCTTCCAGAATTCACCCCAATACCTGGTCCGGGTTTGATCTTATTAATAAGAGCTTTTTAAGATTCATGCTACACTGTTGCTCATTCTTCTTGGAGGGAAAGGAAGTCTAGTTTCTTGGCTATTGTGCACTTGTGCATGGAACCAGAAAGGCCAGTATTCATGGGTGATAGCTGCTTGTGGACAACAGTTTTGGTCTGTCCCACCAGCAGGGTCCATCCTTGCAGTTGCCCTGAGAATTTAGATGGCTGAGAATGAGGTGAGCCAAGAGCGTGGAGAAAATGAGCAGATTCATGGATTCATGTGCCTTTTACAAAGGCACCATCAGAGAAAAATTACACTGCTTGAACATCTTTATCAGGTGACTTGAAAATTGCAATAAGAAGTGTGACTAAAAAAAAAATGAGTTGTAAGGAAACCGGGCCTATTTGATAACCCGTAAGAGTTAGTCACTTTTTATTTTAAAGACAAGCAAGTGTTTATGTTTGCTGCAGTAACAAGGTCTATAGTTCCTGAAATCCAAGTTTCCTGCTTCTAATAAGACTGGGTGTTTATTGGTGAGAGCTCTAAGTTGCCAACACAGAATCCATTCTGGTCAGTCAAAGCAGGAAAAGGATTTATTCAAGTATGGCAGGTATTTCACACAAAGGCAAGGAGGGCCAGAGCTTTCCAGGAACTATGTGGGTAGAAAGGGTTAATTTGGCTTATAGGTTGTACTCCGTCATCCAGGGGATCCAGGACAAGAGCTCAAGGCAGGAGCCTGGAGAAACTGTCCTTGTCACTTGGGAGAAAATTGGGGTGGATTCCAGCAGCTCTGCCGTGTTGGTCTCTGCCATCACATCAATTTTTCTCCTTGCAGACAGTTTCTCTGATTGCTTATTTTTAGAACCCAACCCTTGTGAATGGACGTCATTGTTAGAACCTAGGTTTAGGTGGCCAACACGTGATGAATGTTTATTACTGAAAATGAACACCACCTTCAACTGAGAAATTAAGAATGAGCCAGGAAAGCAGCCATTTCTGGTGTCCCTGCTAAGATTGCTAATTGGTTTAGTTTTTGTCAATGTGACATAAATTTTGTTACCTGGTTGAAGGTTGGATGGGGAATAGAGTCAATGGAGGTGGATGAAGTGTTCCTCATTCAGCCTAATTCTAGGTGACCTTGATGTGCCCAATGGTAGCATGGCATCACTCTATTGTCCACAATGCCATTGTCCTGCTGGAGGAAACAAAAGTGAACTTGTTATAAAAGACACCATTCCCTTGATGTCCAGGATGAATGTGGCTGCTCTCTTGTGTGACTCTTTCCTTAGCCAAAGCTCTGATTGAATCCTCAAGGGTCGGTACAGTATGTAGGAGGGTCGTCTTCTGGGCCCTGGAATGTGCGTATATCCCAGGTATACATAATCTAGGAAATACATTCAGCTGGGACAAAGTTTGAACTTAGAAGGGCATCTCTGTCAAATTGTACAAAGCCTTCCCTGGTTATTTATTTTGACCTTTAGTAGTATTACCTCCTAGCCCCCATTTGACCCTTTGATTGCAGAACCTCTGACTTTTTATCTACACACGGAACCTTCCTCAGACTCTGGTCATTTTTCATGCTTGTTTGGCTTATAGTATATTTCCTATTTTCTCTCCCTATGAATTGGTTTGAGGTTGCTCTCAGGAGTTGCATACTTGGAAATAGGTGAGTGTGGAGGTGCCAGTGGGTCTTTCCTCAAGTATGCTGTTCTCAGTTTTGGCTTTTCAAGGGCTGATAGGAGAAGGGAAGGGAAGTGGGAAGTGTAGAGAAGGGAAGGATCTTTGAGGCAGAATGAGCCACATGAGCAAAGTCATGGGATGCTGGAAACACACAGCAGCCCCAGGGCAGCTGTGAGTCTTGATTTGGCTAGTGGGGAGGAAGAGGGAAGCAAGAGGTGAGCCTGGTAGGGTAGACCGGGCTAAATGAAGTCAAACAGAGCTAGGAGCAAGAGAGACTGTCCAGGCCAAATCTGCCACAACAGGCCTCTAAGACAAAAATTGTTAAGAAACTAAAAGGTTGCCAAATGTGATTCAAGGACCAGCCTCTATTGATTCATATTAGAGTCGCCATAATTAGTTAAGAAAATAGAATTCTGGAAAAAAAATTGTGTGTGAAGAAATGCAAGGAACATTGATTAGTAATTGCATCACTGCAAATTAAGAAACTCAGATATAAAAGAAAACTAAGTGGTATTGTTCCCGCATGAAAGGGAAGTTGTCTTTTGATACCCCAAGCATAAGTCACACCAATCCCTACGGGTTTCAAAAAAAAAAAAAAAATACAATCTGGAAGATAAATCAAAGAAGATGCAAATGAATGTTACAAAAGTTTCAAATGATGCTCTCCACATCCAGTTAGAAAAGTTTCAAATGATGCTCTCCACATCCAGTTAGAAAAGTTTCAAATGATGCTCTCCCAAATCTAGTGGCTTTATGCTGTCCTCTGTCTGGTTTCCATAAGAGAGAGATCTTGGAGCTAGAGTTTCTAGTTAGGACAAGTCATGCATCCATTAACTATGTATCCACCCAGCCCTTCACTTATTTTGTGTCAAGTAAGTGAACTCCTAACAATGAAAAGTCAAACTTCCTCCAAAAGTGCCAGGGACAATACTGATCTCTGCATGTCTTAACTTTTGATTTGGATTGCCCTCCCTCCCCTCCATGTCTCTTCCTCCCTCTGTCTATTGATTTGGGTCTTAAATGACCCCCAAAGTTGCACGTGTTAAAGACTTGGTGCCCATGTATGGTGGTGCTACTGAGAGGGCGTGGAAACTTTCCGAGGAGTTGGAAGGAAGTTAGGTCATTGGGGGATGTGCTCTCAATGGCATATTGGGATCAGGTCCCTTTCTGCCCTCTCCTCCACTGGATGCTCTTGTCATGATTATCTGTGGTGCTATAGCTTCAAAGTAGCCTTAGCCACCAGGCCCTGAACTTCTGCAATCATGAGCCTAAATCAAAATGTCCGTTTTATTAGTCTGTTTATCTCAAGAACAAAAAGTGACTGGCAGCCTTGTTTTACAATAAATAAGTAAATGTCCAAATAATGAAAATCAAAATCCTATGAAAGGAGTATTTTCATATCAGGAAAATATTTAATGGCAAGGAAATTATCGTCTCTTCTTGAGTATCTTACTTATAAACATTTGTACCTTTAAATTAACTTCATTAAACTAAATGATGCTTCCTTTCCTAACATCTGCTACATCAATGTTTTGGTTGTCTGGAATCATTTCTGATGATGAACTGGTTATTTTCTTCAAGATTATTTTCAATCTAAGTCATCAATGGCACACATTTTAATTCTGAGCTACACACTTTTTGTTTTCTCTGAGGCTCTCATGATCTCATTTCCAACTCAGGTTGTGGTCAGGAACCCCCATGCCTGGGTGTTTGCTTGGTGATGTCTTTCATTTCTGGAGAAGTTATTTTATTTATATTTGTGAATATAATACATTTATGCAATTATTACTGAAGCCTCACGTTTAGGGATGTGGGGTAGCAGAGCTATTTTCCAAGTCCTATTTGATAAATGTACAAACTGGATAAGGTTTACATGGACCAGACAGGAAGCAGGACAGCATCACCTTGGCCACACATTTACCAGATTCATTGCTCTGCCTCTTTTGGAATCCCGAGATGGATAAATTACAGAAGATAGGAAAAGGATTTTTTTTCACTTATTAAAAAGACTTTGCTAAAACTCTCTGAGTGTGTTTGGCCTCATCTACCCTGGTCTACTTGTCCAGACCTCCACAGCATTGTATATCATCCACAGGACTCCCAGCTTACACTAAGCTGGATCTAGAAAGGGCAAGAAAATGGGTCCTCTCTAAAGCTTCTAGAAAAAGACAGCCCTAATGACACCTTGACTTTAGTCCAGTAAAACAGATTTGAGATTTCCAATTTCTAGAACTTTCCGAGTTCTTAAGTCATTGAGTTTACGGTAATTTGTCTCAGCTGTCCTGGGACATGGAAACGTAACTGAATGACATTTTTACTTACAATCTATCTCTTTAGAGATCACATGCCCATCTCTCTGTCCCATCACTAGGCACACTAGCACACTGTCTACTAGATCTTTTAGGATGCAAGAAATGGAGACACATTTCCATGAAGTCTAATAAAAGATGCTCATCACAGTACTGTGTGGGCTGAAAAAAACAGTGGGCAACACTGTCCCAGCTGCTGTCCTGCTGAGCCTCATGGCAACTGGAACATCTTTTTTATTGTTTGTTTTTGTTGTTGTTGTTTACATTTTTTTGTTGTGTGCTCACACATGTGGAGGTGAGGTCTGTTCTCTCCTTCCATCATGTGGGTCTCAGGGATCAAGTACCTTTACTTGCCAAGACATCTTGTTGGCTCACTTGAATACCTTTTAAACAAAGTGTTAGTTTTGGTCACTGAGCAAATCAACATCAGTGACAATTCCCTCTGATATTTAAGTGACTCAAGTTCTCTCTTTCCTGCTAATAGCTTTTGTTTTGAGTCTCTCATTCCACCTGGTCCAAGGAAAAGTCCTGGTCTTCTGGACAATGCTCAGTGTGGAATTCTCCTGGGGGTGGGGATGACAAAATTGTCTCACTAGTATGACTTCTGTGATGCTGGCAGCCAAAACATCTATTGTCTTTGTTTGGGTGCTCACCCCCCAGTTTGACCAGCTGTGGTCAGAGTGATGGAGTTACAAGTTATAAAGACAAGAAACCGATAGGTGGGTTGCTGAGTGCAAAGTGGCTGTGGATTGGGCAGCCCAGAGACCCTCTTCAGTCCATACCCAGCTCTCAGCAAATGCTTCTTGAGCAGAAATGACTCATGTAGGTGCAAACAAAAGGTACAGTCTCAATAAAGGCCTACAAACTCTCTGTCATGGAAGAAAAAAAGGGCATGTACATGGAGCTATCCAGGATAAGACAACAGCACATTCAATAGCTTCCTATCCTAGCATAATAAAGTATTTATATATATATTAGTGAATGTTATATTAGCAATGACTCCCTCCCTCTCCTAATGAGAAATTCTGTTAGGTGTGAACTTATATTTATTTTCTTTTTCCGGGACTATTTGTAGGCTTACTATCTAATAGATGTTGTAGGTAGTAGTAAAGCTATGAACTGGGCAGGGTAAACTGAGGCTTGTTTATAGGTGTGTGTGTGTGTGTGTGTGTGTGTGTGTGTGTGTGTGTGTGTGAAAGTATATTTAGGACAAGCAATTTAAACGTGATACTTTGTCCAAGTATAATAAGAAATAAATTATAATTGTATGATAAGGTTAGGACTCCAAATTCTCATGAAAAGAGTCATAGCACGTGACTAGAAGCACCAAAAATGGAATCTTGCTAGGAGTCTTGGAAGAAAAAGTGCCATGGTAAAGTGTGCTCAATTTTAGAACTTTGAGAGAAGACATCTCCGTGCAAAGTGTAATTCCCTCTCTTTCCCCCATTGACAGGGCTACAACAGCCCCTCCCTCCCTTCCTGGAGTCTGCAGTCGGTCAGTGAGGAGGAGGCTGGAGGCATTCAGAGAATGCCTGACAGAACCCAGCTGCCCATCACTGCAGAGCTGGGGGCCCAAAGCCAAGTTATTCTTGTAGGGAAGAAGAGGTTCCTGAGAGATAAAGTGGGGAGAGAAGAAACTTGACAGGGAAAAAGAGTCAAAAAAGATACGGGCCTGAAAGAGAGGAAGAGATGGGAGGGTGAGTTCGGAAGGTAGGCAGTCCCTCTGCAGGGCAGTGGGTCCCGCCTGAGCGGTATTTCCTCTCCTTGGGGCGTGGGGTGTCGTATCAAGAACAGGATAGAGAGCTTTTCAGTGATGACAGGCTAAACGCTTCACACGGGACCAGGGGGATCTGAGTCTGGAGAAACAGGAAAACAAAGGCAGGGGAGTGATAACTGGTCACCTGCGGTCAACAGGCAAGCACAGGTCACTTCCTTCAAGGGTTCCTGGGGAGGGAAGGCCACAGCTCAGGTCACCACATCAAAGCGCAAAAGATATTTGGGGAGAGGAGCCAGTGCGGACAGGATGCCTCAGGCACTGGCCGTTGTAAAGAAAACAGAACACACAAGCATCATTTTAACTCTGCGTAGGCATGGAGTCCCCCAGCAGACTTTCTGATGCGTGAGAGCTTGCAAATGGAAATCGATTTCCCCGAAAATGATATGCATAAAGTATTACTAGTCTCTCAGTGTAGTGATCTGCCTGTGGTGACTACTTGAATAAAGCAAACCTTATGAACACAACATTTTGTAGATTCTCCCATGACCTCAGTCTCCCCAGGCTTCAATTCTTCTTTTTTTTTTTTTTTTTTTTTTTTTTTCCGAGACAGGGTTTCTCTGTGTAGCTTTGCGCCTTTCCTGGAACTCACTTGGTAGACCAGGCTGGCCTCGAACTCACAGAGATCCACCTGCCTCTGCCTCCCGAGTGCTGGGATTAAAGGTGTGCGCCACCACTGCCCGGCAAGGCTTCAATTCTTATACCATACAAGTTGTCACAAAAATCTCCCCAGTTGGTCACAAGCAAAATATAATACGGTCAAATTATGGGGCACTGCAGCTGGCTGGTGAGTGATGGTAATAATGGCCACCATCTGGCACTACTTGCAAACTACCGAACTCTACATTTCATCCCCTTCAATTCTCCCCCAAACGTGGTGTGGTGTTCTCCTCACTTTGTGGCTATGTAATGAGTGTGAGTAAACTGTTTCTTAACTAATAAGTATCAGAGATCCCTCTGAGTCTAAATCTCATAGGAGCTGCCTACTGATGGAAAGTGGGCAATAGAGAGGACTTGGGATGGCCATTGAAAGATGAATCAAAAATTAAATATGGAATGGAGTAGAGGACAATTCAAAACAGGATTGAGACACGTGAGTGAAAATAGAGAGCTGAGGAGGTCAGACTGCTTGGGATCACGTTCATGCTAGTTCCTATCTAGGCATGGGTTTAGAAAGGGAGACAGAGGCAAATGGGGGAGCTGTTGAAATGCAGCCTGAGAAATTTGCTCACAATTCATTATGGGATAGGGAGTTTTGGGGGTGTCTTAGTCTTAGAATGATGCAAGCAGTTTATCTGATTTTATTTTTTTTTTAGATCATTTTAAAAACAATTATTTGGGGGCAGCAATGACTTTAGCAGGACATTAGAGGCAGGAGAGAGGAACAGGGTACTGGACAAGGAAATGCTAGTATTCAGTAGGTAATATTTGCAAGGCTAAAGAAAAGTATCTTGACAAACCTAGTTACTGACGTAATGTCAGGCCATCAAACACTGGAAGAAGGGAGAAAGAGGAGGGAAAATACATTTCTTCACCCCCGTAGGTACTAGGGGGGTAGCACACGATATGTGCCAGCCAGTTTGCAAGCAAGTTGGGTGGGTTTCGCCTAATCGTAGACCTACCTAGACGGCCTGGCAGCTAACTGCTCTTCCTAAGTCAGGTATTCCGGCTTCCTGTTTGCAAGGCCTTAAGTGGGCTGCTCAGGTGGGACTCATTTCAGAGGCCGCTCTAGTCAAGGGAGTGAAAACTGGTGTGTTTTATTAGGGGCCTCTGGGCCGGAAACTTCCGTACGTCTTGGGTCCTTTGGGTCCTTCCTGTAACATCGTGAAGTTACCACGCCTCTGGAACAGCTGTGGTAACAGGCAGAGTGCAGACGCTAGAGGCCAAAAGCTACAAGGTAGAGAAAGAGGGATTCTGAACTTGATCTGTCCTTACTCTTTCTCTCTCTCTACTCTTTTTCTTCCTTCCTACCCTTATGTTCTTCCCTCCCCTCATTATGTTCTACCCCTCTCCAAATCCCCCTCCCTCCATTTTTTCAGGCTCTCATATAACCCAGGCTGCCCTTGAACTCTCTATGTAGCCAAAGCTGGTTTTGAACTCCTGATCTTCCTACCTCAGCCTCCCAAGCTTATAGGTGTGTGATTCTGTGCCTAGTAAACCCTGGGAATCAAAGCCAGGGCCTTGTAGACAAGCAGTCACTCTTGACTACTGAGCGCTAACCTCCACTTGAACTTGGTCCTTTCTAACCCGAAGTCTCTGTGTTCTATCTCATCCTGGTTAAAACTAATAAACAAACAAAGATGAGCCAAAGACTGGGAGGGAAAAGAAGAAATATGATGAGATTATAAGGGAATTCTAAAAATCCAAGGCATTTTCCCTGTTTTGATGTAAGCTTTAGTTTGGACCTATGGTTTGTGATCTATAGGGGACTGGTCCACACTGAGTTGGGTACGGTGACTGTGTGACTCTCTCCCAGCACTGGAGTTTATGAAAAGGAGTCACCCTCTCTCCTCTTCCTCAGAAAGAGGGGGTCCCGAGGGAGTCCTCCTTGATACAAGCGTGCTGGCTTGCTGAGATGGCCTTAATCCTGGAAAATTCATGTTCGTGACATCACTATGAAAATACACCACTTTTACCTGAATTTTCAAGGGGCAACAATTAGAAGAGGAATGTAAAGTTCACTTTCGACAAAGCACGTGACTCTTAACAGAGCCTCTTTTACCAGTGGAATGATTTATAGCTAAACTATAAAGACTACAGACTAAAGAGAAAAGGGATAGTGAAAACAAAGGATCCTGTTAATCCACTGTTTGAGCAGCGAAAGGAGGTAAGCTTTGGGATAACATATGGCACACTTGATACATTTTTTTTTAATGCCGTATGATGAAGGTCGGCCTGCCTGTGCAAGTTGGTTTTCTATTTATATAGGGTGGTTCTATTCCACCCCACCCCCCGCCCCAATCTTTGTAAAAACATCTCAAGACACATAGGACAGGGAAGGCCACCAATCCTTGAGTCACTGAAGGTAACTGCATAGTAATGTGGGTTGTTATGTACACTGGTAATGACACCAGTCTAGGCCTGTGAGGATGATGGAACTTCCATTATTCTTTAGCTTAATTGGGCAAATAGCTTGAGGCAGGATTGAGGCCATACTGCATAAAAACAGTGGGGACAATAGCCATGTGGTAGACCGAACAGTTAGGTAGTCTGGACCTGGTAGTGCTCAGGGTTGTAATGAGGTCTATAGAAGATTCTGACTTGAGCACTCTGAATCATAATAATTAAAGGTCTCAGAAGCGCCCATAGATAGTTGTAGAACAAAGAAGAACATGGACAAGGAGGTAGTAGAATTGTCAAGATCTGCTACTGACTGCCTTTTAAAATCAGGGAACTATGTTTTATACATGATCCCATACCCCACAGCCTACCACTGATTTTTCATTCTAGAGTACTGCATGTCAAAACTGGTTGAACGTAAGACTTCTTTGACCACCATTTAAATTGCTGGACTTTGGGTGTATATGACCAAAAGGACCCCCATGGGAAAAGTGGTATCTCAGGAGTCTAAGTTGGCAATCTTGTCTAGAATCTATGAGCTTCTACTTCCAAAACTAAAAGCTGCCTAGCTTTTTTCAATTGGAGTAGAAATACAGATTGGCTGGAGTGAGCTGGATGTTTCATTTTCTTAAGATGGACTTGCTGTATCCCAGTGTAGTCTAAAGTTAGTAAATAAGACATCGACTTCTCCAGCAGAGAACTCTCTGCTCCAGTGATGGTCACTACTCATCAATTGCTCGACTATCTCAATCCATCTGGAAAGCTCAACTGTATAAACATTAGAGCTGACATTGTTTGCAGTAGATTGGCAGGGCTCCTATTCAAGGCAAAAACAAATGTCTCAATCACTTCATATTTTTGCCCTTCCTTCCCCTGGCTCCCGCAATAATTATGTATTTCCATCAGCCCTTATCATGCACTGTTTTAATGACTTCATTCTTTTACCAGGAACTCTTTGTGAGTAGAGGCCAGGGGTGGTACTTGATACACCGTGGAACATCAACATTCATCGTGATGAGGTTGAGTTAATGAGCTTATATTGTGAAAGTGGATAGAAAACTAAGCCACTGAGATTCTGTCTGCTTGGTGGATTGTCTTCCAGATAGAGAGTGCCTTGTAACTCTTACTCTGCATCTATTACATCTTAGCTTAAGGCATGGAATCAGAGGATCTCTGCACTTTATTATCTCATGTTCTTCCTAACTGTGAGTGTCACGCTGTTCACAGTCTCCCTCAAGCAAAATTTCGATGCTTGTCTGCACAAGGGGCAGTTAGAAGATACTGTCCATCTGCAGTGCTCTCGTATCCCACCCTTAGCAATAGAAGTAATTTGCTCCACTGCAGCCCCCAGACAGTGGCTGAGCTTGGTGGAGACCCCTGGGTGTGGGCGTGTCTGACTAACATAGGACTTCTCAGTTGGACAATGTTTGTTCCTGATTGGGCAGAGGTCCCTATGCCCCATTTTTCTTCCTCTCTCCTTTCTCTTCACTATCAGATATCTACCACAGTCTAAAGACTCCCTACCCAATACTGTTTCCCCTTTGGGTTTCACAGTCTTTACAATAAATCTTTCAGACACCATCTCCCATCTCAGAAACTGCTTCTCCAGGGATCTACACACGACCTCATCAGATACGGTTTCCTTCTTAAGACACAATGGAGAGATTTTATTAACTTGATGGCACTGCATCTCACATCAGTTATAGCCATGTTGACATGCCTGTCCCCCAAAGAAAGCCATTTATCATGACAACAAAGTCTAGTCAAAAGTCAAGTTTTGGATCTTCATGTTGTGACAAAATGCCATCTCCTGGGGCGGGGGTGGCTTATGGAGAGAACGGGTCATTTTAAGTCAACATCCCACGCACTAGCACTTTGCCAAGGCTTTACAAGTTGGATCGCAGCCTGAAGAGAGCAAGCACCGGGTGAGGGAAGGGCCGCTGGACATGTTTGGAGGTGATAACAAGAACAGCCGTGTTTCAGAGTGCTTTATGAGTGTTCTTGGATGGGGCCCTTGAGAAGTCTACCACTTTTATACCACTTGGCATCTTGTAGTTTTTGGCACAAGCTGCGTTGGAGCTTGGAATGATATTATCACAGTCTATTTGTTCTGCCAAATGACTGACTACCGCTTCAAGTCTCATGTCCCTCCCATCTTGTTTGCTTCTGCCTTGCCAGCCTGTGGTTCCTGTTCGCCTCCCTGGTAGCTGATAGTGTGTCTGGGGGAAGCTGAGTGAAAGACAGAGCCAAGAAAATCAAGCAACCCGCATTCCATTATTTATCCACTCGGTGTTTGCAGTTTGACATTCTCGATGACTGTTGGAACCTCCCTCCTTACTAGAAGGCATTATCAGCTAGACAGCAGACACATACTTCTACTATATAATGCCTCTGCACTAGGTGTTGAAAACACCGACTCCGTCAGCTGTGTTTTGATGTGCTCAACTACATGGAAGCCAGGGAAACATGACAATACATCAGCTCCTACATGATTTAATGTAAGGTCGCAATCAAATGACTCGCAAGCGCTTTCTAGGAAGAATACAAGACATCAACACAGAACATAGCCAACTCCAGAGAGGCTTCCATAACTACACCTTGGCATCAGCCTTACATCAATCCCATAGACCTTTTGGCATCTGTGAAACTCTGGTTGATTTTGTGTATTTTTATGCCTTGCTTTGGGCGTTGGAAGATCCTGGATGTCAATATAGAATAACCCCTGTCTGGAGGCAGGAATTCCTTTCCAATGGAGCAGGCCCTGTCCCAAGCAGGCATTAGGTCCCAGAGACAGGGAGTAAGGAGAAATCCAGTCTTGTGTCACCTTTGAAGATGTCTTCATGAGAGCCCTGTGGTACCAAAGCTGTGGGTGCCTAAACAATGGGCCTACTCACATCCCCGGTCTCACTCTTACATCTAACTATGAACAGACTTGTAAATAGAACGGCAGGAAGATGAATTCTTTCATCATCTCAAAGTTATATGTACTGTGTTTTATTAATTGAACTATTTTACCAAGTTGGTCACTGACATGACCAATTTTTTTCACTTTCCATTCTTCTCCCCAGAGGCAGAAATGACTGACCCTTCCCCACCAAATGTGTATTTGTACCCCTTTTTTTTTTTTTTTTTTTTTTTTTTTTTTTTTTTTTTTTTTTTTTAGCATTGTCTATTGTTGTCCTACCAGGAAAACCAGAATTTCATTCTCCTTCATTTCTATCTCTCCCATACTCCCACTGTCTCGTGTACTTTAGTCTCTTATCTTTTTTTGCAATCTAATATAATTTTGATTAACTTGATGTTCAGTATTTAAATTTTCATAACCATGTAATAATTTGGGGTAAGTCTTTTGCTGTTGTTTTAATGCTCTTATAGCAAAATAGCATTCAACCTGTTAATACTCGTCCAGATCTTCTGGCCGATGTCATCCCTAGAGCCATTTCTTGAAGCCTTCTCAGTTGTGCTCATGGATTGGTGGAAGTATTAAGGCAACTCCACGTAGTTAAAAGGGAGGTTTATTTGGGGGTTTTACTTACAACAAGTAAAGGGATAGGTGACAGGGTCCGGGAGAGGTGAAGTGTAGTCCAGCGCTGTTCTCCCCAGAACTCTGCTCCATCAGTCTGCCACCCAGCATCCAGGATCACCAGGAACCAAGAGACCGGCACATCCAGATTCCGGGTCTTAAGGGCTCCCGTCTTGGCTCTGCCTCATGGAAGCCTCAATGGGGGTAGTACTTCCAGGTTAAAGCTACCCACTACACTCATGAAGCTTTTTAATCTTTTCTGTCTGGATGGTTGCTGGACGGATGTCCGTCCACATCACCCTGGGGTCATCTTTGGCCTTTCTCTTTTGCTGCCTTTCTCTTTCCTGTATCCTGTATCTTCGACTTTCATTTCACATTTGGGTGGGGTACTTACTTCCTACAGCAGTTTCTTGAGACAGAGTGGGTAGGGACTGTTAAGTTTTATGTGTCTGAAAGTGTCCTTATTCTGTCCTGCTTTGGTGGTTGGTGTTTAGTGCAGGATTCTAGGGTGCAGATTGCTTCCATTCAGAACGCTGAAGGTGTTATTATTTCACTGTTCTAACTTCCAATATCATGTTGGAAAAAAGTGATGTCGTTCTGATTTCTGTCTTTTGTATTTTCTGTCCGACAGCTTATGTGATCTGGCTGTGTTCTTGGCATTCTGAAATTTCACATCTGTTTGCATATGGAAATCCATGTTTTTCAATTCTGAAACATTTTCTTAAATTATTTACTTGTTTGTTTCTTCCCTCATTTTTGTCTAGTCTCTTATACTGGATTATCTATGAAGGTGGCCTTTTCACTTTATTTTTTTTAATTTCCATTTTTATGATGTGTGTGTGTGTGTGTGTGTGTGTGTGTGTGTATGGGTGTGTGTGACGGTACATGTGTGAAAGTCGGAGGACAACTTTCAGGAGTAGGGTCTCTCCTATCTTTAGGTGGGTTCCAGGGAACTCAGTTGTGAGGCTTGTGCAAGTGCACTGGGTTCCTCAGGATGTCAGGCTTGCGAGAGCGCAGTGGGCTGCCTTGTCTATCACGTGCTGGCCCTTTGACCCCCGTCTGCAGTCCATAACTGCCCCTCCTATCTCCTGTCTGTTTTGCTTTTTGCTCTTCTTGCTAGAAGATCTCTCCAACCCCTCCGCTGAGATTTTCATTTGAGCTATTGTATTTTTAATTCCAAGGTTCTCATTTGTTTCTCTGTGAATGTTTCCTTTTAATTTATAATGTTAGAATTTTGTTTATTCTATTCCATCTCCTTAAAGATGCTGATATAGAATTAAGTTCTAATATATATATATATATTATATATATGTTTACACACATATATTTATGTATATGTTCTTCCTTACAAAGGCCCTACTTCCTCTAAAGTGCTGTGATTTTTTTTTTGTTTCTATACAGCAGTAGCAAAATACATAGTTTCCAAGGTCACATAGTCTATTAGTGACAGTAGATCTTACATTAAGAAACAAAACTCATCTCGGACAAAGTGTGTTGGGGAGATTACCTTAGGGAGATATTAAGATATTAATCCTAGGGAGGAGATTAAAATCAGTATTGATTATCTTTTCCAACCATAATGGTATGAAAGCAGAAAGAAATAACAAGAGGAATTTTGGAAAATCCACAAAAGCATGGAAAATAAACAAACTGTTTCTCACCAACCAATGGGCAGAAGGAGAAATACAAATTGATGAAGCGTCACTGAGAGAGTGCTTGGCTAGCATGCACAAGGCCCTGGTCCCATCCCTAATACTGTGTAACTGAGCATCATGACACATGCTGCAATCCCAGCGTGCATGAGATGAGGACAGGAGGACCGGAAGTTCTAGGTCATTCTTGGCTACTTATGGAGTTTGAGGGTGAGGCTACATTAGACATTGCCTTTACAAAGCACCCCTACAAAAAACCCATAAAATATTAGAGAAGTAGAAACAACAAAGAAAAATTTAAAATGCTATGAGACAAATGAAGATGGAAATAATGCACATTGAAACATATGCATCAAAAGCAGCTGGCATGGGCAAATTCATAGTAATAACACCTATACTTAAAAAAAAAAAGAATGGTCTCAGATAAGAACCAGTCCCTAGCATTGTACTTTACAGAACAAGAAGCTTAAACTGAGCCCAAAGTTCTTAGAAGGACAGGAATAAGCAAAAGCAAGTGAAAAAACCAATATAAAGAAAGCATAAAAGAGCAACAAAGCTAAGAATTATCACTCTTTAAAAATTTAGGAATACACACACAGACATACACACACACATACACACATGTGCACATACGTATATATACATACTTATATAATTGTAACAATAATCAACAACAAAAGAGGCCATGAATTTGACAGAGAGCAAGGAGGAGTATTTGGGAGAATTTAGAGGGGAAAATGATGTAATTATAATAAAAAATCCAAACTATATACTTAAAATATACCTATGCTAAAGATGTAGCTTGTGGTTCATTACTTTCCTAGCATATAAGGCCCTTGTTCAATCTGTGAAAATGATAATAATGATATCTGCTTGTCTTAGTTGCTTTTCTATTTCTGTAAAGAGGCACTGTAACCAAGGCAACTCCTAGAAGAAAAAGTTTATTGGGAGTTTGCTTATAGTTTCAGAGGACTAGCATCCATGACCATTGTGGTAGTGAGCATAGCTCCAGGCATGGTGTTGGAGCGTTAGCTGAGTGCTTATATCCTGATCCACATGAAGGAGAGAGAGAGAGTGAGTGAGAGAGAGAGAGAAGAGAGAGAGAGAGAGAGAGAGAGAGAGAGAGAGAGAGAGAGAGAGAGAGAGAGAACTGGGAATGGCATGGGCTTTTGAAACCTCAAAGTCCATGCTCAATGACACCTCCCCCCAAAAGGCCACACCTCCTCATCCTTCTCAAATAGTTCCACCATCTGGGTATAAGTATTCAAGCATAAAAAGCCTATGGGGGCCATTCTCAATAAAACCACCACACTATTGTTTTAAAATTATGTCATGTGTATAAGCAAAATCAACAAAAATTTAAGTGTTTAACCAAGGGGAGGGGGAGAAAATTCAAATAAAAGCAGATGAGAAAGCGGAGAAATGGCTAAGGACAATTTTACAGTGATTATATAACCGGAAAGGACTGAATGTATTGCTAGAAATATACAACTTACCCAAACTGATTTGTGAGGAAATAGAAAATTCAAACAAATTGATAGCAAGTGTGGAAACCAAATTAATAAATGAATCTCTCTTCACAGACAAACTCAAGCATGGATGGCATCAAGATGAAATTCTCTACAGCATTTAAAGAAAAGGCAACATGATCTTTCTCAAGGTCTTCTAAATAATTAAAGATGAAGGACTACTTCCAGACACATTTTCCAAAGCCAGAATTGCCTTGATACCAAGCCTGGGAAGACACTAAAGGAAAAAGAAAGCACAGTGCACTGTCTCTGATGAACATAGATGTGAAAATCATTCATGAAATGCATGTAAACTGATGCAACTTCATGGCAGAAGCATCATTCACACAACTAATTGGACTTATCCTTGGAATATAATTAATATGTGTGAATCAAGCCATGTGATGCATCACGTTAGCAGAATGAAGGCCGAAAGCCATGTGATTATCTCAGTAAAGGCAGAAGTAGTTGACAAAATCTAACATTCTTTCATGCTAAAATCTCTCTGCAGCTTAGGTCTTGACGGAAAGCACCTAGCCCTAGGTCATGAGCACGGTAGCCCTAGGTCATGAGCCCTAGGTCATGAGCTGGTAGCTAACATCGTCCTCGACGGTGAAAAGTTGGAAGCTTTTCCCCTAAGACCAGAAACAAGACTAGGATGCCTGCTCTTGTCACTTGTATTTCAAGTAGTTCTGGCAGCACCAGTCAGCAATCAGACAAGAAAAAGAAATAGAAAGCTCCCAAAATGAGGAGTGACTATGGCTGCCATTGTGCTATCCTGCTCACCGTGGTTAGTTAACATCTTTAAAATATCCAGGAATTTGGGAGGGAGTGGAAAGATGTGCATTCATCCTGCTCAAGCATGCCAGGACTTATTCTTTCATTGTCTTTGCTGTTTGTGTTTGGCTTACAACCAAGATTGGATTTATATAAGTTATCTATTTTGTCTTACAGGGATTATAATGATATTTGCTGTATATCTGAAAGCTTACAGCTCTCAATACCATTTGGTTTCTTTCCCCTATGACCTAATATGATAAAAACTACCATTCTTCATTCCTAAAAAGTTTGCAGAAGTTAACTCCCATCAGATTTTCATGAGCTGGTGAGGAGTTGAGACAAAAACTAAGCTACACTTCCTGACTTCAATCTGAACAATCTGAATTTTCTTCCGTCAATTGCACCGGATTGTTTTATGAATACCTTCTATAATAAAAATTAATTCACCTGCAAGGCAGCCTGTCTCCCTGATGGATGAGTCTGCTAAGAAATTCTCCTGAGTATCAACTGAAACCTGCCTGCTTTGCTTCTGCTTCTGCTTCCTTCAGCTGAGTGATGTGTCTGTTTCCTTTCCTGCATGTCAGGTCTTTTGTACACTCGGCTGTCATGGGGTATAAATGAAGAGTAATGGACACTGTGAGTCTAGAACAGTGATTCTTAACCTCTGGGTCATGACCCCTTTGCGGGAGAATGACCCTTTCACAGGGGTCGCCCAAGACCATTGGAAAGCATAGATATTTCTATCATGGTTCGTAACAGTAGCAAAATTACATTTATGAAGCAACAAAATAATTTATGGTTGGCGGTTACCACAACACAGAGAACTGTATTAAAGGGTTGCGGCATTAGAAAAGTTTCGAACCACTGCTCTTAGAAGGTTAGATAAATTGTCCTTGGTGGGGAGGGAGTCAGAATCCTCTACGATATGGTGATTGATGAGCAGATGGGGGAGGAAAGCAACTGGGTAGGGCAGAGAGAACATGACAGGGCTGTGATGCATGCCCTTTTACCTTTGAGTAGATAGTTGATGTGGACTGAGAAGATTGGAGAAGCTGGCCCTACCTCCTGGCTTCCAAGAGAACAAACTGCAACATAGGAATCCAGCTAGCAGAAAACAACGAGGTGGAAACAGTGGGTGTAAAGAGGAAGTGTGGGAGAGATGTTACAAGGGAAGGGGGGGGAGTCTTCTGCTTTACTTCTGTTGCTGTGATGAAGCACTTGGTTTATCTCAGGTCACTGTTCATCAAGAGAAGTCAAGGCAGGCAGTCAAGGCAGGAACTTGAAGGTAGGACTGGTTGCCATGCCATAAAGCACTACCTCTGGCTTAGACATTCACTCACAGCCAAGCAAGGACCGCAAGAGCAATGGAGAAATGCTGCTTGATGGCTCACTCACAGTTGCTTAGCTAAATTTCTTCTTTAGCCTAGGGCCGCCTGCCTAGAGATGATGCCATTCATAGTGGGATGGCCCCTTCTACTTCAAATAACAACCAATCCAATCCATCGTAGGCATGCTTACGGGCCAATGTGATCCGGGAAATTCTCTATTGAGACTTCCTTCTCAGGTGTCTCCAAGCTGTGTCAAGTCTGGCAGAGGCTTCAAATTAGGCCCTTTATAAAGGAAGAGGTTGAGAGTTAGTAAATAGAAAAGTAAGCCCGGGGCAACTCAAGGGTGTGTGTGTGTGTGGGGGCCTTGAATCAAAAGCACCAGCAACAACTAAAACCATGAATTGCTTCTCCCATCCTAACCTGTACTGAGGCTATTGGAGGTAACAGCAAGGTATTTGCATCCCAACTTCAGTCTGGCCTTCCAGTGGAAGCAGGCCTGGAGGGAAGAGCTACAGCATGCTGGTCCTAACCTGTGTCCTGCCCTGACTTGTCCACCTGCTTCATGGAGCTATCTTGTCTACAATCACCAAGACATTTGGTGAAGGATTTGATCTGAGGCCAAACCAAATAGCAGCTGAGAGACTTAGAACAGTTGGTGTCTGGGTCTGGCTCAGATGGGCGCTGGCATCTTCCTAGGCAACCCCCTTTCCCACAAAAGTCTGTTTGGACCAACGAAAACAGCTGACATTGGCGTTTACCAGCTACTTCCACATACAGCCCTCACCCGCCACAGCTATGCTGTTGGTAAAGTTTTATGATACCATGCTGTAAGTACAGATGCTCCCAGCTGCATCCTGCACACTGAAATGGCACTGTCTTTATTTTTCCACTGCCATTGCTGTCTTAACAGTAGAATGGGAGTCATACCTGCTGTAAAGTTGTATGGAGGCTTAATTAGGATTTTCTACATACAGTGCTTGGATAGTTGGTGTCATGTAAATTGTACATTCTCACTTAAATGACCCATTCCAGTTGGAGTCTTCTTCTGTCCCTGTCATGAAGAATAGGCCACTTCTAAATGTGAACAGGGTGAGATGTAAGTTTGCAGCTTCAGAATATATGATAGATTATACCATTATATAATAGGAGTGTCATTATATAATAGGAGTGTGAGGTATCTTTCATACTTCAATGTATATATTTCCTTGTGTTATTAACTTGCAATCCCTTTTAATTAAAGGCAGGCCTTATCTTCTGTCCTTGAACCCTGGATAGCTCTCTGACTTGCTTTGATAAGGGATATGGCAGGAACGAAAGTAAGCCTTGAGGTCTACTCTCAACTTCTGGTGCCCTGTGGCTATCACATAAGGAATCCCAAGCTGATCTACTTGGATGCGAGTGATCCAGATGGCAAGGCCGATGGGACTGATTCTCTGTTCCCCATACCTTCATCTACCAAGTACAAGTGTTCATAACCCCGGGTGATACCATCAGAATTACCTAGATAAATAAAGCCCAATTTACAGCATTGTGAACAAATGTCATTGTTAGTTTAGACCACTAGATTTTGGGGTACATTGTTGAACGGAAGTAGGAGAATGAAACGTGACTAAGGTGAAAAAGAATATTTAGATGGTAAGTTTGTATAAATACTGAAAGGAGGCATGAAGTCAACTCGTGATGTTAAACTATGGTCGATTCAACATCATTCGGTGGTTATTTTAACTAAATACAGGACTTTGGAGTTGATGAATTTGTGAAGACATAGTCCTATCATACATGCAATTCTTTGGATAAACAGATATGATGTAACCTCAAATTTAGTGAGCTCCAATATATATGGCTGATAAAGAGTTTGAACATATGTGTCTGACCAAAGGTATTGAGAATGTTTCCAACATCATGTCAGGAGTTCATCATCAGGCTTAGGACCAGACTTCCTGGTCCTTGGCCACTCCCAATTCCTTTGGCCTTATGGTAAGAACACACTCGTATTATCCTCCTCTCATAGCTCCTCAGAGACTTCCAAATTATTCTGTAGTACATGATGCTTAGAAAGGGGATGTGAAAGCAGGAAGGGTGAAAACACGATATTTCAAGACAGCCTGAGTACTCCAGACTCAGACTCCAGTCTGCATCTCCTTGAACATGTTGGAAGAACTTTGGTCAGGAAAGTTTAGACAATCCCTGGAGTCCTTCACAGCCAAGACAAAATGTTCAGAGCAGGGTGGTCTGTGGTTGCTCTTCTCAACAGACATACATGTGTTTTCCCACAGACAGAAAAGAGGTGGAAGGAACTCTGTGTAGTCATCAGACTACATTCTCCCTAAAGTCTGGAAGGAGAGTGACTCAGTAGAAATTAATCCACGGGCCAGTGGGGTGCAGGTGACTGGACAGAGTCTAACTTCGCTCCCTTCACTGTTACGCCCAGTCATGGTGCCATTGTCCCTCTAATAATGGGATCCGTTTTAGTTAGGCCACTTTGTTCTCTTATTCAATAGGAGAGATGAGGTGGGGCAAAGGGTCGTAGCAGTGATGGCTCTAGTTTCTGGTCTTGGCTTCGTCTGCATAATTCCAATGACTATGGAGGGAGAAAGGGATACACGTCTTATTTAATCTTCTGTGACTGTGATAAAACACCATGACCGTGGCAACTTATAGAAGAAAGGAGTCCAGTTTGGCCTTATCCAAAGGGCCAAGGGCCATCACAATGGGAAAGCATGGCAGCAAGCCACGGGCATGACACCAGGAACCGGAGCTGAGAGGTCACATCTTGACTGCAAATATGGAACAGAAAGAGAAAATTGCGAGTCTGATAGGGCTTTAAACTCCCCAAACCATCTCCAGTGATGCTGTTCTTCTGTGAAGCCCACAACCGCCCATAGCCTCTTCAAATAGCACAAAAAACCAGAAAGCAAGGGTTCAAACGCCTGAGCCTATGGGGGACATTTCTCCTTCAAATCAACACCACAGAGGGGCTTCCAGCTGGGGCCACCACTACTCAATCCTAGGTCAATGAAGCAATGGTCCACAGCCCTCAAGCATCCCATCCCATCAGTCTGTTGACAGTACCAGAGTCTCAGACAGAAAGCACGGCATGCTGGGAAGGAGCTTGGGAATACAAAAGCACGGCTCTAGCACTGGTGTGTGCCACGTATTCAGTATTCAGACAGGTTAACTAATGTTTGGGAGCACATGGCAATGTATAACTTCGTGCTTTCAAAAGCGCTTTTGAAGAAATCTGTATCCACTGTTGGTGGGACTGTGAATCAGTCCAGCCCACTATGCACATCACCATGGAGGTTCCTCAAAACATTAAAAGTAAACTGAGCATATATGATCAAGCTGTACCTCTCCTGAGCGTACATGCGTAGGAATCAAAGTCACCATACACTAGAGGTGCCTTCACACACCACATTTATGGACAAAAGCCACGTTACAGGAGCAGCCTCAGTGCCCATCAACGGAGAGTGGATGAGGGAGTGTGGTTTTTATACACATATATTAATGGATATTACTAATTCAGAAAGACTGAAATCAAGTCCCTTGTAGGACAAAGGGTAGAACTGGAGATTATCATATTAGGCAAAATTAGCAAGACTCTGCAAGACAAATAGCACATGCTTTCTTTTGTACATGAAATCTAGGAGTGAGGAAAGGCCATATGAAAGTAGAAAGGGGTGCAGTAGTCACAGGGAGGGGACCAGGGGAAGAGAAAGAGAGACTTGGGGGATGAGGAGGTTTGGGTATGAATGAAGTGTACCTTATGCATATATGAAATGTCACGACATTACCTATTATCCTGTTTAATTATATATGCTAATAATAAAGAATTGAATCAAGCACTTCAACATAGTACATGTGATATATGATGCCATTATTACTATTTAAATACGAAGAAGTTGAAACCCAGAGAGGCGAGGTGGTTTTTCCATGGAGCCAATTCAACCAGAATCCGCTGCCTACAGACTGTTAACTTTGCCCTGTGCTCCTGCAGTGTGCCAGCTGCTCGGAGACTAAGTTCTATCATTTTTAAGATAATGACAACTCTCCTGGTCCTTTCCTCCAAGTGAGGTAGCTGCATTTCTTGTGTTGTTTTGCTGAACCCCTAAAATAACCCGTGGGTGGGAGGAGCTATCTCCATCCCTGTTTTACAGGTGAGAGAACCCGAGGCTTCCAGAGACTGGGAAACTGCCTGTGCCAAGTACATGCTCTTGGTCACTTAACTCTATCAGTTCTCCAGTCTTTCAGGATGACTTCCGTCTCTCTATACCTTCCTAGGTGATGCTGAAGATAAAGCGGATGTAGATGGTAGTTGTGATAACGTAGATGATAGCTGTGTAAGCGTTTGGGGGAAGTTGGACATGTCTGACTGACATTCAATATGAAGAAAAATTGTCCCAGACTCCTGAAGACAGCAGACCATGAAAGACCCCCCGATCTGACAGTGCAGATACACATCTTGACTGACAAACAGGGCAGAGACCACTGTAGAAAGAGAGAAAGTGTGAAGAGAGGGGGCCAGAGACAGAAGCCCATTCCGGGTGTCTTCCTGAAAGATGTGAGTGTGCCTCGGCTTGCCACAACAATGCTGGCACAGAATGTAAGGGTAGGGACCCCAAAACCCTGGCTACCGGGACCGCAAACCCATCCAGGGGAATATGGGCAGGTGTCCAACATGGCTGTAGAAAATTCTGGTAAGAGCAACTGGGATGGGAAAATGCCCTCAATGCCATGGGAGTGACCCGATGGGGGTGGGGGGCAAGACGACCCATCTCACCCAGTAAGTGCTATATACACAGTGGATCCCACACGATCCTCCACACATCTCCAAACTTCTCTGAGTTCGTTTAGCTTCCACAAGTCTCAATGCCCATGTGGAGTCCCGGGGCACTCTCAGATCTTGGCACAGCCTCTTGCTCCACTGTGGGCCCTTTCCATGTACTTTTATGTCTCTGTTTATTTTGCGTGTTTCGTGAGTAGCCCATGCCTTTAAAGGAAATGCCCCAGCATTAGCCTGTCATTATGGTTCTGAACTAGGCCCCGCTCCTGGGCTGGGTGAGCCTGGGTTTTTAATTTACTCTGACAGGAGATAATTGTTGCCTCACTCTCCACCCCTGAAAATAAATCCGGGTGGTGCTTTCCCGACTGGAAATCCACAGAGGCGACCTCCCCTTAGGCCAGGGGAAGTTTAAGCGGTGAGCGGGAGCAATTGTCTCCATGTACCTTACCCCTCTCTCTTTTGTGGATTTAAAAACATACAATTAGTGCTTTCTTTACGAGTCCAGGATGACAGGGTTAGGGAAGTTCAAACAAATTTTTTGATAATGTATGCAAAGATTCCCGGAGTAGGGCTCCATGAAGTTTGACTCTGGGGATACTCAATTCTCCCTTCCGTTCTAATCATCTATACCGCTGCAATCAAGTTCAAGGGCGCTATCCCCTGCCCACCAGGGTTACCCTCCACTATCTCTCCTTTGTCCAGAAATAATCTGAACAAAGTCTCACCCATCAAAATGCATCCCAGATTACAAATCAGAACACGGGTTCCTTTTAGACAATAGACAATAGCCTTTCCATCATAAACTGAGGTAGCTAAAGATGACCTTCCCCCATTTCTTCCTACATAGGTGTCTTGGACATCAATCACAGACTCGTCTCATCATAGCTGACTGGAGTGCGAAGGATTGTGAAGTCAGAGATGGCCATGGATCCCTCGATGGCGCCAAGATGTCTGGAAGTTTTGCGTCTTATCCGTGGCTTGGGATGAAGAGGCAGAGAAGCTTAGCGTGTTAGATAGGAACAAAGCCATAAGGTTACTGTTTCGTGATGCTTCGGAGACACCTAGGTCACTCCTCTGCCTCAGGTACTAGCTGCATTCAAGTTTCAATCTTTATGATCTTGGATAAGTTACCTTTCTTACTCCCCGTCTATACCGTGGGACAGATAAGAAGCCTGTCTCACTGAGCTGTCATGAGGTTTGAGATAGACCGTGTAAGGGTGAGATGGTCTTCCTTTAGGGCACATAGCAAGACTGTATTACTGTCCTGCCTTGCTTTGCACTTGCTTCCTGACCAAAAGCAACTCGGGGAGGAGAGTGTGTATTTGCCTTACACTTTCAGTCTCAATCCATAACCGAGGAAAGTCAGGGCCGGGACTCGAGTCAGGAAGCTAGAGGCAAGACCATGGAGGAGCAAGATTGTTGGCTTGCTCTCTGGCTCACTCACAGGCTCTTTCTCAGCTCACTTTCATAAACAGCCCAGTCCCATCTGCCTAGGGATGGTACTGCCCAAAGTGGGCTGGTTCCCCTCTGTGGGAGCCCGTTCTGGGGTTCCTTGTGGCTTTACCCAGCAGGTCCGAATAGAGGATGATCAGGACCACGGGCCTGAGTGCAGGTGTCTGAGATGGCCTGCACTTGGCTGTGCCGGGGGAGGAGGTCTTTTGCTCCACCCCTTGGCGTCTCTATAAAAACCCTGGACCAGAGACAGTCCGGGCCCGTTGGAATAGGTTCCAGGCCCTCTCGAGGCTATCCTTTATTTTCTATCTGTTTATCTCCACAAGATTCTCTGCTATAAATCCTTCTATCTAATATTTCCTGCTGCTCACACTCAAGAAAACTCTGGGAAGCTGTGGGGGTGGTGGGTAAACGCCCCACAGAATGGCGCCGTGAACAGGGACTAAAGAAAAAAAGGGACTAAAGAAAAAGGGAAAAAAAAAAAGGACTAAAGAAAAAAAAGGGACTAAAGAAAAAAAGGGACTAAAGAAAAAGGAAAAAAAGGACTAAAGGAAAAAAAGGGACGAAAGAAAAAGGAAAAAAAGGGACGAAAGAAAAAGGAAAAAAGGGGGGGATTAAAGACAAAGTAATAGGGACTAAAGATAAAGGAAAATAATAGTTTTAATACAGAGTTTTTGGTGAAAGTGCTGAGTCAGCCCTGCCAGTGGAAAGGCATGCTGGTGTTATGAAAAAAATATATTTTATATATATATATTTTTTGGTGAGGCAGGGGTTTTATCCTCGAGAGAAAAGGAAAGCGGACTGGAAGGATGTCCGATGCTGCAGCGAAATTCTCTTCTGTCAAAATTTTCTATCTTCTATCCCTTTCTCAATTTCTATCTGTGATAAGTAAGGTATAGGGTAGTAATATAGTTTAGAAAAAACCTAGAAGTGTAAGATTGTGTAGGAAAAAATAAGTAAGGCAACTAGACAGAAAAACTCTTCAATTTTCTAACTTTGGGGGCTTTGAAAGCAAACTGGGGAAAAAAATCTTTCTTTGGGCTTTTCGGGTAGTAAAACTCTTCTTTGAGCTTATGGGGAAGAAAAAGTTTCCTATGGAAGCTTTTGACCTGGGCACAGCTGAAATGCTAAGTCCAAGCGGCAGGAGAAAGTGATTTCTCCCTGAGGCAAAAATGGGGGTGTTAGAAGTCAAAGTTTAAAGTTGGGAAGTTTTGGGGAAAGTTGGTCTTTCTCCTGGGGAAAAAAAAAAAACTTTCTCTTAAACTCTAAAGCTTTTCTTGAAAAACTTGGGGGGAAAAACTCTCTAAAAAGCCTTAATCTTTCTCTCTTAAGAAAAACTAAAGCCTCTAACCTCTCTCAGAAAGAGTAGAATCACCTGAAGATATTAGTATGGGGAACCACCTGTGATTAACTCTAAGGGAAAACAACAAACTTAAGACAGCAAAACCTCTAAGTTCTCTTTCAAGCTTTAAAAATCCTCCCTGCAATGCAGGAGGCAGGGACAAGTTTCTAAAAACCCCTTCAAAGCTCTGTCTCTTCAAGCTAGTAAGACAGTGGGTCAGAGTACCCTGAGGGAAATGCTTGGGGGAGAGTAAGGGTGAAGAGCTACAGAGAGTCCCAAAGGGCAGGAAACTTTGCCTGAGAAAAGCAGAAAAACCAGGCTTTTCAGTTACAGCCAAGCTGAGGCAGCAAAGGTTTTGAGTGAGCGTTTCAGAATGGAAAGGTGCTCCTAATCGTCCAATGCAAAGATTCCCTGAAACTGTTAGCATTGTATCCTCGCTTCTGACCAAAAACCCAGAGGTGACTGGCCAGCATCTCTGAGTTGGAGTGCATTTTGGGGATACTAGGGTTCCTGCAGTTGTAAACTTCCTGGAGCACAGAGCTGAGGCAGGAAGGTGCAGGACCCAGGGGAAGATTACTAATGAACAAACAAAGCTAAAGCCGGTGGGAACGGCACGGTTATCTGCTTTCCTACAAGTCCCGGGGTTGATAGGTCCACAAATGCAAAAAGGAATCTGAGAAAAGCTTTCCTATCAGAGAAAGGACCTTTCTGGGAAAACAGTAAAGCTGAACTGTGTCTGAAGCAGTCGTGCTGCCGAGTCAGAATGCTGTTTGGGGAAAGAGCCCAGCCAGGGCAGAACAGAACTATCCAGGAGTAAAGCTTGCTTTCTGTCAGAGAAAGCATCTCTTTAAAAAAAAAGCTTTGTTTCAACTGACTCCCTGAGATGAGGGAGTGTAGCCCTGAGGGGTGATTGCCTCTGGCATAAGCTCTGTCCTGAGCACCCAGACAAGCAAAAGCAACCCACTGGGGGACTGGGCCAGGTGAAGGCCTGATGAGGCAAAACACCTGTCCTAATGGAAGTTTAGAGATGGTGAAAACCTCCCTCGATAAGCTTGATTCATGAACACAAACCACAGACCCCAAAAACAGAAACAGACTAAAGCCCCCCTACCTTCAGTAGCAGGGAAAGCCGCCGCCGCTCTAGTGTCGGAAACCATTTCTGGGGTAGAGGGATAAATTGAGACCAAACTGGGAACTGTCTGGGAGAAAGACTCTGAAGAAACAGAAGGGACAGATTCCTCCCCAGAAAATGCATGACCTGACAAAGCTGCTAGAGTTTGAGGCAGATTCAGGGGGAGAAAAAAGAAGCCCCTACCTCCAAAGGCAGCTAGCAGAGGTACAGAGCCACAGACAGATACCTGAAGCTCTGCATCTGGCGGGGGGAAGGAACAAGCAAAATGAGAATAAGAGCAGTGGGAGAAAATCTCTCTGAAAGAGCTATAGAAAAGCTCTGTTGCAAATGATCTGGTTTTTCACTGACTGGCTAAAACAAACACAAGCCCTGAGGAAAAGTTGCTATCAGGAATGCCAGCCTCAATGCAAGCTAACGAGGCAGGTGGTTCTGATCTGGGGCCAGTGTCTGATGAAGTTGAAACACCTGTTAAAGCCAGCTGAGGAGAATAGAAACCTCCCAATGTGCCATAGCTGAAAATGTAAAATGCTTGTTCAAATCTCCCGTTGCAAAAGCAAAAAAACTTTGTTCAAACCTCCCGGGCAAGAATTTGTAAGCAAGTCTGGTAAAAGAGAACCAGTTGACTCTCAGACCCCAAAAGAACTATGGGAAATGATATATAGGACTGATATTATTATGGACTGATATAAGGGAAATGCATTCTGGGAAAGGTAGTTTTTCCGCTAAAGATGGCGACATTGCCCTGAAACACTTTTGTCAGCTCAAAAATACGTTCATGGTAAACTTAAAATACAGCCTTTAAAAAGAATAAGGAGGAAAATCATCTAAGAGTTTAAGTGTCAGTTCCAATGAAAAATTGAAAGGATACGGAACTAGGTGCTTCGCGGTTTGGGGCTCCATTGGTAAAATGCCTTTATTTACCCTAATAGCTGTACAAGTTCTACGGTAGTTGGATGACAAAAAGCTACCTTTAAGAGCAAACAAGCCACTTTAAAATCCTTAAAACAAGGGAAAGCAGTTTATACACTGAACTTTGTCTTAGATATGAAAAAACTTGTTGAAATTAAAAATTTTTTGCCTTCTGAACAAACTGCCTGCAATGAGTAATTCCTTTGCAAATCTAATAAGGAGACAAGGAAACAGGCATTCAAAAAAGAAATGACTGCTTTCTAGATGGGAAACAAACTTCAGAAAATCTAGTCTTACAAAAGAGTTGCTTTACCTGAAAGTTCCTTATAAGCAATCAATGCTAAATATCACCGCTGCTAATAACATTAGTAGTTAAAGCTAATGAAGTGAAGTTTTTCAGCAGAGCAAACCAGAAGTGCTGCTGTAATAGAAACGTTTGTCTGAATTGAGGCATTTAGGGGAACTATTATGAATTTGGGTGAAGGGACAGCCTCTAGATAAAAACTGTCTACCGCTGACAGTACATCTCTGCCGGTCCGGAACGGCTGAGAGAACTGGCAACTTTGGAGTGTGGCTTCGTCCTGAGAATGTTACAATCCCCTAGCAACAAGTATCACAACTCTATAATGACAACACTCACTAAATCCCAGTGCTTTATAACAAAGCTAACTATAAACTGTAAACTTTAAAAATGATGTACGTACTTCCTGTCTAGTTAAGAGAATCTTTCTGATAGAGATGGTGATAATAATTAAGAGTAAGAAGTAGAAAGACGAAAATAAGATATGTGAGTTTGTAAAAATTCTGTCTTGTTAGATCTGTGTTAAGAAATCTTTAGGTGTTTGCTAAGTTAGATATATGCTAATGGTAGCCTATATAAGTTTGTAAAATAGATCTATAGAGTTCCTTTAAGAATATAAGCTTGTAAGAAGTATCTAAGGTAGTCTTAAGACATGTAGTAATAAGCTTGTAAGATGCTAGTTGTAAATGTAAGTTTAAATAAGAAATAAGATGGAATGAATATAAGTATATAAGAATTAATAAGAAATATATTTGCTAAAGTAGTTCTATAGTTTCCTTAAAGTATAAATAAGTAGATGTTAATATGTGAGTTTGTAAAAATGTGTAAATGTTGAGTGAGTTTATGCTTAAGCACATGTTATGTGAGTTTGTGAAAAAGTGTAAATGTTAAGTGTGAGTCTATTAATGTATATGGTGAAAACACCTGAGACACAGGAGATAGTGTCCTAGTAGACTGCAAGGTAGGCAGTCTGAATGGTTTCAAAAGCTCCAGAAGCCGCTAAGAAGCTAAGAATGGCGGACACCAGAACCAGCACAAGGCATCTGCAGCTGAGATCCATGGAATATCAACGCAACACAGAAAAACCTGAGCTAACAGCAAAAACGGTGCGGTTTAAAATATTACTATAACTAAAAAGGTCTGTCTGTGAGAACAAAAGTTGCAGAGACGCTTGTTTGAACAAAAATTAACTGCAAAAAGTTTTGGTTGAAAAACGTCTCCATATTTGGAAGTGAAAGCCTGATACTAGAATTTATTTCTTGTTTGAACTTTTTGAACTTAAAATGAGATAAAATCACAAAGATTTTGGTTATGGATTTCTTCAAATTTGGAGGGCTAGTACCAATATTTATCATTTGAATTTTGGTACTTAAATGAAATTAACAATAGAGATTTCATTGCAATGGGACAATTTTGAGCTTACTTATAGTAATGACCTAGGAATGGTTTTCTGGAATTGGGTTAAAAATGGAACTGTTTAAAATGAAGAAATTTATTGTTTCTACCTAGAATTAAGATGCAGTTTTGTGTATGCATATATGCTTTATTAACTGGTAGTTCATGAATTGTTTTGTGGAACTGTTTATGTAAGAATGGAATTACTTATGGAACTGGTTTTGTGTTACAAATGGAACTGTTTAAACAGAAGTTTGGGTTTTCTAACTAGGCTTGAGATTTTGCTTAAAATTATAAAGAAAAGGGAGAGTTTAATATTCCTTAGTCTATTTAAATTGTTTGAGTGGATTAATGTCATGTTTTGTTAGTAAAAAATGCAAATGGGGTATACTAAGAGACTACTTTTAAAGTGTGTAAAGAGTGTTTTTTAAGAAACTGCTTTTGGATGTTTTGCTAAAAGTTTTCAAAGTGTTAATGGTTAGATTGAAAATATTGCTTTTCAATATAGGTTTGTAGGAATTGTATAAGTTTGGGTTCCTCTAACTAGGTTTGAGTTTTTGTTTAAAAATTATAAAGAAAAGGAGGAGTTATGAGATTGAATTACGTTCGCAGAAACCTATTGATATTTATGCACCCTGGCTTTGTGGAATTGAGGAAATGTTTAAGTTTGTGAATTCATCGAAGTTTTTCCTATGTTCTGTTAACAAGAAAATTCAAATGACTGAGTTAAAGTTGTAAGACGGAGAAAATTGTTAACTATATATAGCACCATATATGCTAATTCTAATGGTTCTGTTAAGAGTTTGCTTTGAGTTGTAAGATTGAGAGAATTGTGACTATGTATAGCAATATTTATGTTAACCTGTTAATGGTAATGAAGCTAAGGGATTCTTTAAGTTTGTAGTCGCCTTAAGAGTTTTGGTTTAGAAAGGGCTTGAGGCAGCTAAGACTGCTGTGGTCACCTTGGACCTAATTCAAAAGAGAAATGCCATTTATATCATCCTCTACTCCATACTGGGAGGTGTAACAGCTATGGAGACTGCTGTAAGCCATTATAGTTATTTTTTTATATATTAAGAAGGGGGGACCTGTGGGAGCCCATTCTGGGGTTCCTTGTGGCTTTACCCAGCAGGTCCGAATAGAGGATGATCAGGACCACGGGCCTGAGTGCAGGTGTCTGAGATGGCCTGCACTTGGCTGTGCAGGGGGAGGAGGTCTTTTGCTCCACCCCTTGGCATCTCTATAAAAACCCTGGACCAGAGACAGTCCGGGCCCGTTGGAATAGGTTCCAGGCCCTCTCGAGGCTATCCTTTATTTTCTATCTGTTTATCTCCACAAGATTCTCCGCTATAAATCCTTCTATCTAATATTTCCTGCTGCTCACACTCAAGAAAACTCTGGGAAGCTATGGGGGTGGTGGGTAAACGCCCCACACTCCTCTTCCAAGTGTCAATTAAGATAATTTCTTACAGACATGGCCATTTGGATCGGATCACTCCCTCAACGGAGACTCCCTCAGATGACTTTATACCACACCAAGTTGACAGTTGAAGCTAACTAGGACAATTGACCCAGGTCTTGATGTTACCTTTAGTCTTGTAATGTGCTTTGACAGCAGAAATCATCTAGATTGCCCCATTGGAATAGCCAATCGTCACCTTTGCAGGAGCTAGGATCATCAAAGAGATAGTAAGCCTGAACATGTCTGTGAAGGATTATCTAGATTAGGCTAATTGTGATTTTAGTTATTTTGTTTATTAAAAATCACATTGTCACCTTTTCTTGGTGCCATTCCCTTATTTGATTGTCCCAGCCACTCCATGAGCTTGGTAATACTGTCTCCTTTTATAAGAGATTCAATTCAGATACAGAAGCAGTAAGGATTCCAAGACTGAAACTTGGTTGAGTGGTGAAGTTGGACTTTCAAACTTAAGTAGGAAAGTCCCTGGTGGCTATCTGTTGTGATTCGATTCCAAATCTTCACAACTTCCACAAAGGGGACAGAGATTGTTTTAACACCTCCCAGCTCCCTCTGAAGTCAGGTGGGTTTGAACTTGATATGGATATGGAATGGAGAAAGGTATGTTGACAAGGAACATGAGTCAGCTCCTGAAGATAAATCCCATCTGTGCTGTGAGCATGTGGTTGATAAGAGAACAGCATGCCAGTAAACAGTGTGTCTCCCTTGAAATCATGCAGACCTTATCTGGTAGCTACAGACCAGCACCCTTCTCTTTGGTAAAGGAAGGAGACTCGGACCTCCACACCAGTCAGCCAATACAAGAACAAAACTTCCCTACTACATTCTTACAACATTCTCATATCTTCATGGCATGAAAAAGTGATTCAATCTCAGATTTGACACTCAGAACAGGATACACACACTACATTTTTTTATAGCTATTCATATACTGATAGATTCCCAAAATGATTTCATATTTTGGCTATTATGAATAGTATCAAATAAACATTGGGCTGTAATGTATTGTCTACATACTGATTTGCTTCCCTTTGGATACTTACTCACTGGTGGTATTACTGGATCACATGGTTGTTAGGTTTTCATGAAACCCGCCTACAGGGCCTTGTGCTAAGTAAAACATGCCAGGCACAGAAAGACAAACACAGCATGTTCTCTGCCATTTACAGAAGTTGTTAGCTGATTTCATGCATGTAGAGAGAATCAATATTAGATGCTGGGAAGGGGAAGAGAGGTCAGGACTGAGGGAGACTGGTTACTAGGTACAAAATACAATTAGAATGAATACATTCTAGTGTTCTGTAGCACAGTGGAGTGACTATTGTTGATAAGAATTCATGTGCCTTTCAGAATATTTAAAAAAAAGAAAAAGGATTTTGGATGTTTCTATCATAAGGAACTGATAAACATCTGAGGTGATGGGCAGGTTTGATTTGATCATATTGTACATGTGCATCAAATCTCATTGGACCTTATAAATACGCACAATTATGTGCTGACTAAAAATCATTTTTAAAGAGGTTGCGTTTTTAAAATCTCATCATTAGGATTGCGCACAAAGAGCTACTGAGAGTGCCAGTGTTTTTTGGATTAAAGGGAAACATGAAAGATTGGAGCATTTTACGAATTAGCCCATTTCCTTGATAACTTTGGCTTTGAAGCTCGGCCAGCTGCTGCCAAGCTGGAGAATTAGGCATACAGGATCTTATTATTAGTCATCCATCCATCCATTCATTCATTTATTCAGTAATATTGCGTGATCTCTGCTATGGTTTGACAACGAAATGTTCTTCCTCGAGCTCATGTATTTGAACACTTGGCCTCAGATGGTGGTGCTTTGGTTGTAAAACATGCAGGAAATGGGGCCTGGCTAGAGGTAGTGGGTCATTTGAAAGGATGGGTATTAACGATTATAGCCACCCCTACTTCCTGCTCCTAGCTCACTGCTTCCTGGCCTGCTGAGATTTGAGAAGTTCTGGCCTCTGGCTTCCCTGCGATGCCTTCCCTGTTATGATGGACTGAACTCTCTCAGATAGAACCAAAATGAATCCTTCCTTCTTTAAGTCGCGTCTGTTAGGTATTTGGCCACAGCAATGAGAAAAGGTAACACACACAAGCACCCTGTATACGAAGAGAGGCTATGCTCCATGAAGGAGGATATGAGTTCCCTGCCCTAGGGGAGCCTCTGGCTGCCGTGAAGAATATGGAGGCGATTCACTAAACGCTTCTCACAGAACTTTTGCCATCCAGAAGCGGGTGGATTATGTGGAAAGAAGACCACAGCCTTTGAACCAGGTCCTCCCAAAGTATCTATTTTTGCTGTTGACCGTGGGCTTAGGTCATCACCATGAGGGCACTATGCAGAGAGATACTAACACAGACACTGGGTTTCTTTTGCTTTTGGCCTTTTCATGAATAGCTGCAGGCCCTTGAGACCGTGGCTAGAGGCTTTCTTGGGGACCCCGAGGCTATCTTGACTAAGCATAGGAACAATCAAGTGTAATTTCTTGCTGGACTGGGTGAAGGAGCTCCTGTGGCCAAAGCTCCTCCCCAGTCACCGGGCTTCAGTACCTTCCTGGTCTTTGTCAAATGCGACTCTCTCTGTGTTGAGCACGGAACCAGGAAGCACCCTTAGCCTGAGAGCTCAATAGGACTTCGGTAGCCTCTGGTTCACCAATTCCAGGGCTCAAGCTGTGGACCTGAAGGGAGAGAAGACTGAAGATGGAATCCCTTCCTTCGGCACTTTTCCACACTCAACTCCATCTGCAGGGATTCCTCTTTTATCTAAAACAAAGGGTTTGGGTATAGCCATTCCTGAAAATGCTTGCCTACAGTTGGGGTCATGCCCTCTCTTAGTGTGAGCCTCATCACGCACTGACTGCTGTCCATCGTTGAGACGGGGGCACCTGGCAGAGCCCAGACACAAACCCGCTCAGGACTAAAGAACCACGTGCATATGCCAGGGCTGTCCCCAAACACCCGGGACTCAGGATTGCTTTTCGTCCTCACCAGAACCAGTCCCACTAACCCTGCTACACACTCTGGATGCACACCACACCGACATGGCAACGTATTAACCTTTATTAGCCGAAGGTGCATAAGAAAAACTGTGGCCACGTTTCACTTGCCTACTTTGAAATAGAAAGCATGCATCTAGGGCTATAAGAAACAACAAAGGCACTCAGTTAAGGACTTAAATTCCACCAAATTGCCTTAATAACCCTGGAAGCCAGAGGCCCTAATGTAAGAGACAGCTGTCTTGAGCCTAGTTGATCTCATTTTGTGGGCAGAATAAGAAAATGCTTTCCGCCGAGAATCATTTGTTTGTATTTGCCCCAATTTGCTGCTGCCCATCCGAAGGACTCTTTACTGTTAAGAGTGAAAAATTTATTTCCTATGATGCTTTGAGTGACATACCTCCCTGGACTTCAGAGTAGCATTTGCAGACATTTGGGCTAGTTTTGCAACTTTTCCTTGTGCAACTGGATTTTCTCGGAAAAGATGGTTCCCTCAGACCTGTCCAGTTCTTACGACTTCACTGTGCTTCCCTCTTCCATGAGGCCATGGTCACAAGTGTGAGTTGACTAACCGGGTCCTATGCAGGGATGTCGGCACTGATGGTGGCGACTTTTGCGGAGGTCAAAGCCATGTGGCTGGGGAGACAGATTTCCAGCTGGCACCCATTTGGGTCAGAGTGATTTATTGCCTCAGCGTCACCACCAGGTTAAGGCCTTTACTTCCTCTATTGAATACCAGACATGACTATTAGATGACTTAATGGTTTGGATGTATGCTCAATCTACTTTGTAGAAACCCACTTTCTCTTTGAAGAAACCCACTTTCTACTATTCAATGGCCGGAAGGGACGCTTACAAAACCCAAATGCCTCATTTAATCTCGTTCTTCTTCAACCCCACAGGGAGGTGAGCAGGCTGTGACCTGGAAGCTGGGGCTCAGGTAACATGGTTCTGTGAGGAGGCTGAATTATTTGTCGGTGCAGCGAGGAGAAGAAGAGGAGGCTCCTTTGATTCACGGGCTTGAAGAACAGCTACAGTACCTCCATAGCCATCCTCAGGACAGGCTCCTCATGGCAGCCTATGACCTTCACGGTAGCTGCAGAGAACCCACTGAACACTCTAAGCATTTGGATCTCCTTCTTCGCTGCCCTTGCCAGAAAGAAATGGAATCCGGTACCAATCGTGGAGAGTCGGGCCTTTGGTTAGGGTTGTCAGATGGAGGATGGCGCTTTGCAGGTGATTGTGCAGACCAATCTTCACGCCGCTGTGGCCACAGGCCCCTGGGAGCTTGTGGTTAAATTTTCCACAGACCCCACTGCCATCTTGTTACATGTCAATAAGCTCAGGACTGAGGACTGCCTTCCTCCGTTTTTGCTTGGGTACCTGATGTCTCCAAGACTTGACCCAGCCCACCTGGATTCAGATACTTAGATGGTAGCTTCCAAAGTGAGATTCACTACCTGGGTAGGCAAACCATGGCGTCTGTTCCAGGGGAATTGCCTGGTACCTTTATTACCAGAGTTGTCAGGTCAGAGCATTGACCTTTGCAGCCCTCACAAACTATGCTCAAGCACCTGTCCGTCCTCTAGACTCCAACTAAAGAGACAAGTTGTCACAAGCAGAGATGGGGGATTTATCCAGTGTGGCCACATCAGGAAGAGGACCAAACGAGGAAGTCTAGTGACCCCCAAGGTCCAGGTTAGGGATCCTGACGCGAGGTTTAGGTTGAAATAGAGAGCAGGTGGTGTGCCGAGCTAAGCATTCCTGGTCAAGTGTGCATCTGCTCGTGACACAGTGGTCTGGACTCCAGTCTCTCCTGCAAGGTGGTCCGAGGAGTTGTCAAAACCCTGTGAAGTCTCCTGCTAGGAGACAAGTTCCTCCTCTGGCTGGCACCCGGCCTTAACCCTCCCCTTCTCCCAGCACCACACAGCAGGAGAAATCCCATTTCCCTGGGACACTTCAGAAGGCTGATGAGAGCCAAAGAGATAAGTATCTCTCTTTACAACAGTGCTTTCCAACCTTCCTAATGCTGTGACCCTTTAATACAGTTCCTCGTGCTGTGGTGACCCCCCCAATCATAAAATTATTTCATGGCGACTTTATAACTGTTGTTTCGCTACTGCTATGAATCAGAATGTAAACATCTGATGTGCAGGATATCTGATATGAGAAGCCCCCCCAAGGGGTCACAGACCCACAGGTTGAGAACCACTGCTGTTCTGGCATATCTTCGCTCCTTCCAGGAACAGTTAGACGAACAGCTGCACAGCAGGCCTTTCTAGATGGATGAACAGAGAAAGGCATAAGAGAAATGTGACTTCCCGATCTCTTCCAGGACAGGGTCTGGAGCCTGACTCAGGCTGTGAGGAGGTACCAGGGGTGGTCTGAGCTCCCTCTCACCGCCTCCAGGTCAAAGCCCTGGGATGAGAGAGTCAGAGCAAGAAAGCAAGAAGAGCTCTTGCTCAGAATGTTTCTTAGTTCTGCTGCCTGGCCTAGGAGGAGGGAGAGACCTGACCAAGCAGGGAACCTCAGCCTGTCTGCAGCTGAGAACACAAGCAGTGATGTCGCCCTGACACCCTGGGCTCCCAGCGTGGGTCCCAGGGATGGGATGATCCTCTCAGCTCAAGGGTCTCAAGAGCTTCAGAAGAAAGGGGCCATCTCAGAGCCAAACCTCTTCTGCTAGGTTGAACGTGCTGGGCACAGCACACAGCACTCAGAGATGAGGCTGGTGGTATGCCACGGCCTCCTGATGAGTCACCGCGGGCTGCCCACCTGAAAGCAGAATTCCCGGGAACGAGAGAGGGGGCTCGTTATATCCAACCAGGCATCTTAAGAATTCCCCCAGAAAATTCTATAACCAGACTCACTATGCTGAGTCAAATAAACACCAGAGATGATAAAGGGGGTGGATACAGGGGCATTACCGCAGTCTGTCACAGGGATACAAGCTTGGACTCAACGTTCTGGATTTTCTTTAAAATTAACCTGCAAAACAAACAGTCCAAGGGAATGCCTCGTAGGGCTGGGTCTCAGGGAATCGTTATAGATAGGCTGATCTAACTCCGACCCCAGCTGTCTGGATTCATTGCTACACAGAGACATCTTTCCAACTGGGGGTTTAATCCGCTCGGATGGGGAAGGGCAACAGCAGCTTTTCACAATCCGCCTTTCCCTTTCACACACGCATGTCTGTGAGGGCCAAGAGAACAGCCTTCAATAGTCAGCCCCTCAGCTGCGGTTTGCTGTGAAGAGCGGCAGTCCTGGGACACTAACTCAGACACTGTTTCTTTATTGTAGACACAAGCCTGATGCACAAGGAAAAGAGCAAGCCCCGCTCTGTCTAGAGCGGTGGCTCTCAACCTGTGGGTCACAGCCCCTTTAGGGGGGGTCGAACAACCCTTTTCACAGGGATCACATGCCTGCATCAGATATTTGCATTATGATTCCTAACAGTGGCAAAAGGACAGTTATGAGGCAGCCATGAAAATAATGTAGTGGTTGGGGGGGTCACCACAACAGGAGGAACTGTATTAAAGGGTCGCAGCATTAGGGAGGTTGAGAACCACTGCTCTAGAGTGCACACAGTCCAGTCCATCTGTGGAACTCAGGCAATGATCTAAAGGTCCCCATCCCCCTCAGGGAGGGGCTTACTCCTGCCTGTGGGCTGGCCACACCCATGCTTGTGTGAGCACAGGCTGACTCAAGGAGCCCTTGGAGGCAGGAGTGCGCACACAGCTGATGCTAGGGTGTGGACATAGCTTGCCTTCCCTGAAGATTATGGTGGACAGTTTGGTTCCCAGCATAACAGTGCTGACAAGTGATAGGGTGTAGCAGAATCTTAAAAGGTCTTATTAATAAAACAAACCCAAGTATTGGGGTGAACACTGGAAGATCAGAGAGACAGAACAAGCCACATCTAACCTCACCTGCCAACTTCTCAGCTGATCTTGTTTCCTCAGACTGGAAGCCTCTGAGTCCTCATATCCAAATGGCTCTCAGCTGAACTGTGCTGCTCAAAACCTAAAAGCTTAACCAGCCGAATGCTTAACCAGGCCAAATGCTTCTAGTTCCTGGTCCTCATACCTTATATATCTTTCTGCCTTCTACCACCACTCCCTAGGATTAAAGGCAGTGTCACCATGCTTGGGTATATCCTTGAACAGATGGATTTCTGCCTTTGGAGTGCTAGGATTAAAGGCGTGTGCTACCACTGCCTATCCTAAGTATCTAGTGGCTTTTCTGTTCTCTGACGCCAGATAAGTTTATTAGGGTACACAATATTTTGGGGGAACACAATACCACCACAATAGGGTCTGGAAGAGGTTGGGGAAGATTAATGCTTTTTCGTGCAGGAATGAGCCCTACTATGGTGAGGTTGGGTGGGTTACTACCAGATTGGGTGTCTATAAGACACATCCACCTTCCTCAATTTTTCTTTTACTTCCATTCACTCGTGTGTGCATCTATTGAGCCTGTGTGCATCCCTTCCACACTTGCCTGATCACTGCTCATGCCTCCTCCTGGACCTCAAAAGCCTTGAGCTAAATGGCTGTCTTTGCTTTATGAATTACCCAGACTCAGAGAGTCTGGTGGAACAACCTGGCAAAGATCTGACACTAGAGGAAAAGGCTTTATGTGGCCACCGGCTGAATTCAGAAATGCCTTCTTGTTGTTCATAGCCAGGGTCTCAGCTTGATGCTTAGAGCTTCTCCAGAGGACTTAGAAACTGATCTCCAAGATGGCATTTCCCATATGCCTCCCTCTACTAACTGTATCACTAGGGGATGCTGGAGTTCCCTGATCAAGCTACTGAGGATGGGAACCAGCAAGCTGGTATGCTTAAGAAGCAGTTTTTGGCTCTGGCTTGGAAGCCTTCGGGCCTCCTACCCCTCCCTTACCAAACTCTAAGAACAACTGTTTTAAGAAAGACAAGAGATCCTTCAGAGTATCTCAGGCCTAAGTCCTACCACAACCCTACCCCATAGGCAGCCCCAGAGTAACAATCAACACCACTCTGCATTGGCACTGGGCAGGCACAGGAAGAACTATTTGTATTTTTGGGTCTCACTTGAGACAACCCATATAATGGAGACTGGGGAGTAGAGAAGAGCCAACAGTAATGGAACACTTTTACCAGAGATTTCTTAGACCCTTTTAGGACCAGAGAACACTGAAAATTCAGGGGTGTTCAAAGTTCAAAGTGCATTGTCAACCCCACTTTCCTTGTTAAGAACTTTGGAAGAACACACTTGACTCCAGAGAGTGTTTCTGCTTTCTGTAGCCTTCCGAGAATCAGATCCCTTCCTTAAGCACAGCTACCCTCTTGGTTTTTTTTGTATATCATCCGGAGAGAGTCAGCAAGTGTCCTCAATACAAAATGGGCCCCAAATAGCTTTCCTGTGCATTCCAGACTCCCACACAGATGCAACTCAGAGCATGTCCAGAGCTGCTGGAGATGGGTAAAGCTGTGAGATTTCACCCAGGGACTCACCAGAGCTCAAACTTCTAGAAGGGGATTTCCTGGGCTAGCAGGCACTTACACCCAAGGGGAGAGAAAATGATGCATGCCGAGGGTCAGTCCCTGGAAACTACTAATGTTTCCATATTGTGTGACAGGCAGAAAATTTGGCTTCAAAAAAAAAAAAAAAAAAAAAAAAAAAAAAAAACTCAGAGTTGAGGCCAGACTGAATGCTGCCAACAAGACTGAATTAGGTAATGGGAAAGACTGTATTTGGTGCCAGTTCTGAGGCAGGAAGCCATTCATTAGCCTCTAACTAATCTCTTTGTTTACATTATTCCCTTCGCTCCACAATACCGCTCCAAAGAAGGTCTGTTTGTTATGTTATGGTTTATGTTATGTTATATTTGTTTCGACCCTTGGCCCAGGGCCAGGAATGGTGACCCAGGCTTTTCAGTCTCACCACGAGGGAGACAGAGGCAGTCGGATCTCTGTGAGTCGGAGGCCAGAGCTGCACAGAAAGCCCCTGTCTCAAACAAACAAACAAAGAAACAAACAACAAATCGGTCCCCGGCCAGTGGCATTAGGTCTCATTGAGGTTTAGCTCAAGAAGCCCCGTGGCTGAAACCACTGCTCTGAGTCACGGCAGACATGGAATGAAGAGCGTCCCCAGCTGGGATGTACCCGCTCATCCCATGGGACTGCCCTGTGTGTTGTGGTCAGTGGGGGAAGGGAGGGGAACTCTGTTCTGATGTTGGCCTTCTTACATTTGCATCCCTAGCTCTGAGCACCATGGTTAATGAGCACTCAATACAGTAAAGATATAGAACAAGCGATACGGGATTTTCAAGGTGTTAGGAGGAGGGAGAGGAGGAGGAGAAGGAAGAATAGCATTGTGGACTTCATGGGCCAGAGTTCCAGATCGCTGATCAGAGGCGAGGGACACCCTATCTTCTAGTGACCACAGCTCAGAACTTTCAGACCTCTCAAGTGCCCATTTCAGTTATTCCTAACATGCAGAATCAAGAGGTACAAGTGGACCTGGCAGTGCTATGCCAGGAGAACCAGGTGTGCCCATTTCCGTGTGGCCCCCGGGCCCCTGGTTCCCGGCTGAGGGAACGCATGACGCTTCGGAGCATCCAGGGACCTGCAGCATGGCACCTGCCCTTGGGAGATGAAATGGCCCATCTCGCGTGAAACACGGACATCCCACCTAACATACACAATTTTCTGCCTTGAAATAACAGAAGCAAATACTGTCCTTCGGGCTCAACCAAAACTAAAACCAGGGTTTTTTTTTGTTTGTTTGTTTTTTCAGTTGTTTTTGCAAGCCTTATTTCAAGGGTCCATTATCTCACAGGCTGCTAACTACACACTCTGTACCACACCCGCTAAAAAGCTTCATATAACTGCTCTGGCCATTCACAGCCACCTCTGTGCTTTTCAAGTCATTTGAGAAGCCGGCATGGTGGGGAGGCTGTAAACTTTGTATACTGGTGATTAGTCAAGGGGACCACATCCCACTAAATCCCCCAGTGTTCCTAACAAAACCTTCTTTGTGACCCAAGTGGCAATTTTCCTTCCTTGTCCGTTCTTTCTAACCCCATTCTGTTGCTCCTGAGCAAGCCATTTTAGTCCCGTCAACCCACGTTATTTACTGGAGCCTGTCAAGGGGACTGACGTGGAGGCTGGTCTTGTGTAGGAAGTTTTGAGACCCATTAAAATACTTGAAACAATCCTCTATTGTGATGGTAGTTCCAGCCCCATGTGTGGCAGCTTTTGGCTTCAGCATTTGGAGCCTGGAATACTTTGTGTAGTCGCTATTAAAACTCTGAGGTGAGAATGGCTTCTGTCACGGAGAAGGCTTTGGACCTGGGGAGCCAGGGCCAAGGCAATATTCCAGGAGATTTCTAGGCAAGGATGTGAAAGTCAGTGGATTAGGTGGTGGTGTGGGAAAAAAGATGGGGGGAAGAGGGGGTCATGGAACAGTCTTTTCCAGTTAAGAGTCATTCACAACCAGTCAGAGAGCTTTGCCACTAAAAGGGACAAAGAGAGGGTGAGAGCAGATGTCTGTGAGGATGGAGAAGCCCCACTGGGCCACTTTGGGCCTGGGATTATTTGTATGATGGCTGAATAATTCATATGAACAGGAACCAGACCGGATGTCCTGAAGGCACACGAGGCATTATTGCATAGTTTCTGCAGCATTAGATGAAGGGGCAGTTTAACTGATGTCACACACTGTTGGGCCAAATGTGCCACATGCCACCAGAGCTCTGGGCTAGGGGAGGAATGAAGCCCAGAAGATTCCTTCTGTCCACTCACCCTTCCGGCTTCCTCCTGCTCTCAACTCCATGCTCTACTGAACATCTTCCCTTCCAAGCATCAACTCCTGGTAGAACGGCAGTTAGAATCAGCTAGGACAGATTGCGGGATTAGAAACAGATTCCTAGTTAATGTCCCTCAGAATCCAAAAAGGAAGCTGTGTTCAAACTCACGTGGGAGGAAAGGATTCTTGGTTTGTAAGTTCTGAGACCCAGATTTCTGACTGGGAGAATGAAAGGCTTTTCTTCCCACCATTCTCAGATGCTTTCTGGTAATCAGATCACCTGACCTACCGTAGACATCATTTTGCACTTCCTGTGAGCATCTCATCTGCGATGGCGCCTCATCCTCACCCAAGCTGAGAGGTAGAGAGACCATACAGAAGCAACCCAGGCAAAAAGCAGGGAGGCTACGGGTGCAAGGTCATGTGTTCTGGTGGGGGTTGAACTAGACCATCATTTCCTTTGGTATTAGTTAGGTTTCTATTGCTGCGATAAGCACCGTGACCAACAGCAACCTAGGAAGGAAAGGGTTTGCTTTCAGCTTGCAGCTCTTATATCACATCCCACCACTAAAGGAAGTCAGGCAGGAACTCAAGACACTAACCTGGAGTCAGAAACCATGAAGGAACATGACGTACGACTCTGTTCCTTGTATCTTCCTCAGTTTGCTTTCTTATACAACTCAGGACCACCTGACTAGGGTTGGTTCCGCCCCCAGTGGGCGGGACCCTTTCACATTCATCTCAATCAAGCAGATGGTGAACAAACTCATCTAAAGACTTGTCTATAGGTCAATCTCATGGAGGCATTTTCTCAATTGAAAGTCCCTCTTTCTAAACGACTCTAGCCTGTGTCAAGTTGACATAAACTAACACAAGTTTCTTGTAATCCTCAGAGGCAGAGAGAGCCTAACTTATACTCCAAAAGCAGATGGTGCCCAGCCATATAAGCTGAGGAATGATGTGTGCCCAGCCACTCCATCCATTCCTCCCAGATGTCTCAGCTTTCCCATCATAAGTTTGGAAAAACGCTAAACTGATTTATCACTAAGATCTCTCCTAACTCTAGAATACAACATATATGCATACATGCACGGGTACATGCATGCATGCATGCATAGACACACAGAGAAAAATAATTAGAATAAATTTCAAAGAATTAAAACCCACAGACCTGTGTCCCTGGTCTTAGAATTGGCCATGTGGGAGATGGGTCCTGGCCCCCTGGCCTTCAAATAACCCTCCAGGCAGTTTTTTAAATCCGGCAAGCATCCTATTTGAGAAGTCCAGGTCAACTTTAGAATTAGATTCTTTCACATGACAGTGAAATGAGGGAAGAGCCGAGCTGACTTGTCACGTGATTTCTTCTCCTTATGGAAGTTGGACTGTGGTGACTGTGCCCAACATGTTTTGAGAACATGACTAGAAATCAACAGTCGAAGATGTAATGAAACAATTTGCCTTGTTTTGTTCTGTTTTCTTTTAAATCTCAGACTGACACACAAACCGCATCCAAATGCAAACAGCTTGCAGCTTAATGGATAGGTCCCCGCCAGCCTGAGCAATTCCCTAGAGCCAGAAAGAAAGCAGCGTTGGTTACCCATGTTCCTCTGGGGCCTCTAGCTTCCCCTGCAGCCTCTGGCTGCAAGCAGAGCTGACCCAGCTTCCCCACATGGAGGGGCTGAGAGACTCAGAACAAATGGGGGCCACAGGACAGCAAAGGCAGGAGGTCAGGAAGGAGGTCAAAACAATAGCCCAAGCCAAGAAGGAGTTCATTTTTCACAAGTCGGGCCGAATTTATGGAGAGTAAACCCCTGGGCTCCTAGTGTCCTGTCCTCCCAGACACAAACACAGGACAGCATCTTATGACACCCCCTACCCCCCCAGGCAAGAGCTTCCTGTGGTCTGGAAAGTCTGCTCATACTCAGGAGCACACGCCAAAAGTGATCCATCTTACCTACGACTGAAGTTCAAGGTCAAGTGCAAGGCAAGGACTGAAGTCATGTCCCTGCCTCCTCCCTCTCACACTGTCTACAAGCCAGGCAAACACACGACTCGCTGCTGCCGAGATAAACCTCTTCTTTGATTTTGTGTATTTTCTCCTGTTTCCCTGTCTGTTTCTGTGTCTGCTGGAACTTTCTGTGTGCTACTTACAAGAACTGCAAAGCCTATCTCAAATACCACCTCCACCGACCTCCCCCTTGCCACAATGGCTGCAGTGTTCCCGTATAGAGGAGCCATCAGAACGCATCTTTGGGCCTTTTTTCTTATTTCTTATCCAGTCTATTGCAAGCACTTGGAGTGGAGAGACCGGGTCTTTTGTTTCTCATTAGCCCAAGCATGTTCCAGCACCCTGCTTTGTGTGGAGGAAGTACCCGGGAAACGTTATAGAATGGGACTCACTGGAGGCTGGACTCACTGTTAGTTGTGAAGCGTTATGGTCCTCTCTACCTGTGCCAGGCAGTCCTTGGCACCTCCTCTTCTCCTCCATCACCAAACAGTGAGCAGAGCCAGGGTCTTACCTCGAGGCCCTCCTGGGAATTACGGCCTCTGTGTGGGGTTGAAAGACACTTCAGTCTGTGTTGCAATTGGGAATCCTCTTCAGGATATGATGAACAAAAACCGATTCCACTAGGAACGACACTTGGGGGGGGTTACCCGTGACCCACATTTTATAGCACGTGAGTAAATACGTTCATTGATAGAATCGATCATTTGTCATTGCATAGCACATTATTTCTCATCTTTACGAGGGGGGAGGTTTTCTGTTTATGAATCTTGTATCCTTAAGAACAAGGAACTGGGTGGAGGACAAAACTAATAACGTCCACAGTAGTAGAAAGGTCATAAGTCTCAGTGGCAGGAGGACTTGGTTTTGCAGCCTGGTTTCATCACTTTGTGGCCAGGCCATGTGATGGTTAATTTCACATGTCACTGGACTAGGTATCAGGGTGATGAGGTATTTGGTCAAATGTTGTCTTGGATATTTCAGTAAGAATGATGTTGGATGAGTTATTGCATTTAAATGGATGGACTCAGGAAAGCAGACGCCCTCCCATTATGGTTGACTGTCAACATAACAGAATCCAATCTCCTGAGAAGATCAACCTCTGAACTTGTCTGGGAGCCATCAAGGAGTGTCCTGGTGGTAGGGGACTGAGGCAGCTGGTCACATAGCATCTATAGTTAGGAAGCAGAAAGAGGTGAACGCTGGCCCTGGGTTTGCTATCTCCTTCTTATTTAGTCTAAAACCCCAGCTCAGAGAATGGTACAACTCGCAGTTAGTGTGGCTCTTCCTACCTAGAAACTCCCTTACAGACAACTTCTCGGCAGAACACTAATATAGACACTTTGGGCAGGTTGACTGAGCCTCTCTGGATTCCAACTTCCTCTTTTATGTAACATAAAATATAATGACTACCACTATGACACCAACCGTGCAAATTCTTGTCCTGTTTGTTATCCCGAAGGAGGCACTCAATTCCCACCTGTGCCTTCTCTCTCACTCTTCTGTCCTTTCCATAAAATATATGCATGTGCTAAGACTTTTGCAGCCATGTTCTCTGAACCCAACATAGAAGGAGCATGGTCCTGACGTGTTTATATAAACAATCAGTTCAATATTTGAAATTATGGCTGGATCAGGAAATCCAAGATGTCTGCCCATGGTGTCATCTGAGCTGAACAAAACTAAAACAAACAAACAAACAAGCAAGTACTTTTCAATAACTCTTACTAAATGTCACACATCACACAGTGACTAGCTCTCTACTGTAGTTTGGAGCACAGAGAAAGAGATAATGGTGGGACGTGTAGGTCCTCTCTGTTGCTAGGCTGGTCTACAGGGAAATCTTTTCTCGGTTTTCTCACCCCAAACTTGCCCATCCACATAGCTTAGAAGGAGGGGTCGTGCGACATCCTTCCATCTGCTGACCCCCTCTGTCACAGGCTCCCACTTCCCGTGGGCCCGACTTCCCTTCAGTGTTGCCTTGGGAGAGCTTGAGTGAATTAGCACCCAGTTATGGTTACAGTCCTGCCGTTGGTCTCTAGCCAGAGACTCAGATGAAGAAAAACAAATGACCTTAGACTGGCATCGGGTATTTCCAGTAGCTGGAAAGTCCCACCCCAGCAAACCCAGTGAAATAGTCTCAATCTAGCATTTTATAGGGCTGACAGCCGGAGCTAAGCCAGTCTCACAAGACCAGAGTGCAGCTGAGAGAAAGCTTCTGCTGAGTGGCTGGTTTTGTCTTGGGGGGGAGAGTGGAGGGTGGTGCTTGATGTTACTGATGATGAAGTGGGCTTTTTCCTCTGAAGTCTCAATAAAAAACGGGAGACACATTGTCAAATCATGGTCCATGCAAAGAAGGGCAATCATGGCTCCTTCTCCAAAATCCCTATCCAAAGAGTTGACATCAGGGTTCTGAAGGAGACTGCCTGTGGGCCCATGGGAAGAGGCTAACTTTGTTTTGACTGGAGCCTGGGGATTCGGACTTTTGAAAACAGAGCACTCTGAATACGGCTTTGACGATCGTTAGCAAAAGCACCTTTAACATGTAGCCACAAAAGGAGCAGCTGAGTGTTTGCCGCAGAGTTTGACCCCATCCTGCCTGACAGACCGGCATCATGTGTAATTACCCTGAGCGTTTAATGCCACACGGCAAAATAAACTTGAGGCTTTCCTGCTGGAGGGGTTTATGTGCTTCAGTGGACTGGGTTAGGCCTGAAAGAAAATAGTTGTGGTGTACACTCCATCCCAACAGCCCGTTCCCTCTCCTTGACCTATCCTTTGTGGGAAGCCAAGAATGCTAAATATTTCTTGTAGTTCTGCCCAGGCCTTTATTTACACCCTCCCCTCTCCCCAGCCTCAGCCTCGTCTCTTCCTGTGACAGCCCAGGCTCTCTCCCTTGAGCTGTGGAGATGGTGTATTTCTGTTTGAGATGATCCATCACAGGTATTTCAAATGAAGAAAGACGCAAGAATGAAACTGTGGGTGCCAGACAGCCAGCCACGCTCAGGCAAAGAGAATGTGAGCCTTCCATGTACCAGGCTTTGCATTGATAAACTATCAAAACTTCTAGGCTGGGGAGAGAATAAACTTCCTTTTTTTTTTTCCAGAAAGGGAAATGGAGAACACCCGTCGAGTACAGACAGAATGAACAGGAGGCAGAGGTTGATGGAAACCATTTTAAAGATCCCGTCAGCCACTTTGAATGTTTGTTTAGTGGAGGGCAAAATTAAACCCTTAGAGCAGGTCTTTCATTTTTTGGTTTCTTTTCTAATTTGAGAATCTTCTCTAACCGCACTGGGAAGGCAAGAGAGAATGTGACTTCTTCTGTAGCGATTGCTACACATTTACGAGGACATTTTCTCCAACAACTCTGTTTTGTCCCGAAATACACCCTTGAAGTCATTTCCAGGCAATGCAGCCCTGGAGGTGGAGTCTCCTGGACTCCCATGCCTCGAGTGTGCCATGGATGGTAAACCTACTGCAGAGAAGGTGAAGCCATCCTGAGTGGGATTCCTCTCACAGCTGGTCATGTGCCCTGGTTTCTCTAGGCAAGCTCCCGTGTGCCTGTCAACCTGGCGTGATCTCGACCAATGCCCTCTTGGAAATGGTCGAGTTTGGATCATAGATCCTATATCACCCTGCCCTCTCACCAAGTGCAAAATTTCTGATGCCCATTTCGAACACTGTGTACAATTGGTTCTTGTCTGGGGAATTGTAGATGTAACCCTCTTGTTAAATGAGAAACACAGAGCCAATGCAGAGATGAAAGCCCAAGAGGTCAGAGCAATAGCTAAGAGCTAAAAATCGTACCCTAACTCTCTTGCTGAGGAGGACAGCAGCGGCAGTGAAGGGTAAGGTTTTTAGCTCTTAGCTACTGCTCTGACCTCTTGGGCTTTCATCTCTGCATTGGCTCTGTGTTTCTTATTTAACGAGAGGGTTACATCTACAGGGAATGGATGACGTGTGAACATGGCTAGGTGGCACATCTGTCTTAGAGACCATGGTGCTTTGTGCCCACTGCCATCCGCACACTGCAGATGAGGTCTATTCTAAACCTTGGCCTTAAGTACCACATCCTTGGCATTAGTGTAGAGGGCAAACTCCATGGCCAACACACAGCTGCTACTTTTCTGGCTTTTGGCTCTGCCTCAAGTACACAGGCTCACTGACTCCTCTTCTCCATGACTAGTTTCAGGGCAGATGGTGACGCTGTCCACTGAGGCAGGACTGCCTCAGCCTCATGTCTCTCCCTCACCAGGATGGGTGTACAGTCTTCCTGCAGAAAGAAAAACGACACTGCCCAGCCACACCTTTATCAGCACATATCAAAAATGTACCAGGGTTGGTCTTGACTTTGCTACTTGCCTAATCCATAGCCCTCCTGCAAAGCAGCGTGAATGAATGCACAGGTCATAGAAGAAACACTGGATATAGGGGAGAAAGAGCAGAGAAGAGATCAGCTCACGGCTACATCCTTGACTCTGGAGTTCAGGCATTTCACTAAAGATTTGCCTAATGACTATCTGGAAAATATCATTGGCAATAGAAACTTTTGCCCTTTACTTACTTACTTACTTACTTGTTTGTTTGTTTGTTTGTTTGTTTATTTATTTAATTTACTTACTTTCTTATTTAATAGTTTACCATGTAGCCCAGGCTAGTCCCAACTTCACAATTCCCCTGCTTCAGCCTTCTAAAGGCTCAGATGACAGTGGCGTACTACCCTGCTCCTTGTTCAATCTCAACAACTGTTAACATATTGGAGAGTTTTCTTTGTCTTTAACACAAATTCATAGTAACATATCTATTCATTTTCAGGTTTTTTTTTCTTGAAAATTTAACATTTTGAGGTATTTACTTTTACACACAGGGAAGCTGACTTATTTATTAGTTTGTGCAATTTAGATTCTTTTAACTGGTGTTTATTTTAAATGGGTCAAACAGCGATCTGTGAGATTATAAAATGCCCTTTTAAACCTCTAAGGCAATCATGACATTGATGGACATGACAGGCGATGTACTGTAGGTTTGCCTGCTAAGTTCTCTCAGTTGAATTTGGGGTGATGTTGCTCAAAAGAAGAGGTGGTTTTGGTGAAACTTATGGACTAAAAGAAGTACTAGATGGTTATTAATTGTCAAACTTACTTTAAATTTCATACACTGTGATAAATACGGTAACATATGAGAACATGGAGGACTAAAAACCTCATTTGTTTAAACAGACGTGTTTCACCTGTTCTAGCCCGCACTAACAGGCTAGTAGTTTAATAGAATATTTAGAATTGGAAAACTTGTCCATGTACTTTGAAAACATGCCTGCGTTTTGAAATCTGTTTTGCAGAAGCCGATGATGACCAGAGACAGGCGAACAAATTGAGAGCGTGAACAAAATCGGAAATGCCGGCGACTAACCCCAATAGCAAACACGCAGTAAGCAGATGATTAGAAGCCAGGATTTGAGCAGTTTCGAAGAAGAATGTGTTTGTTCAGGGAGCAGGTTTTGCAAAACTCTTTCTATCTTCTTTGCAGCACGCCCCGCCATTTATTATCTCCCCTGTTCAAAGTACGCCCCCATGGAGCTGCTGTGGAATGTGAGACCCACGGCTGTTTACACAGGGAGCTGGCTGGGCTGGCCTGCCTCCTGGCTGCCTCTGTCCACTCCCCTTCCTTTTGGCTAATTAACATTCTTGACACTTGACTGGAAGGTAGTATTTTAGAAATCTCAGATGCAACTTTTGTAAACAAACATAATATTCCTGGTGTGAATTACTGCTTTTTTTGGTTTGTTTGTTTTAATAAAAAAAAAAAAAAAAAAAAAGAAGTCAGCACTTGTTCTAAATGAAACAAAGGGAATTTTATTTTGTCGGGCCCAAGTTTCTAAGGTTTATGTTGTCTTCTTTCTATTTGGTTCAGAATCCACCAGGGAATTTCCTTTATAATGAATCTGAAATGAAACGACTCTCTTTCTTAAAATAGCTCCTTCATTTTCATTTGGAATGTGTTGGTGTTGTTTGTTTATATATATCCGGCATGTTTTGGCAGTAGTCTGGAGTATGGATATTATGGGTGATGGTATGAAAGTGGATGTAAAGGATACCGGATGGAAACTCGAGTGTCCCAGGAAACCGCCTTTCCAGCCTGGACCAGTGTTTCCCTGGGTGCTTCACCAGCACAAGCTCCCACCACTTTGAGAACGTATTGTGTGTTCATCATCTTTTGCTAATGTGGACATACAAAATACTGTTGTAACTGTTTAACTCTTCCTCCAATTAAACAGAATCTTACTTTTAAGCTAGAAGTGCATTTATAACTATTCTAAAATTGGAAGAAATATGTGAAGTTCCATTTGGGTTGGATATAAATCTAATTTGGTCCTTGACAGATCAAATAGTAGCTGGAAAAAAAAAAAGAATGCTGAAGAAATCGAACATTTACATCAATAATCCTCTTGCTGATATCCTAAATTCTAAAACCTCCAAATCGAAACAGGGTCTGAGAACAGAGTTCAGTGTAGACCATTTGCCTGGCAAGTGTGAGGCCCTGGGTCCAGTCCTCACCACTCTCAAAAAGCAAAGTTAAAAACCCAGCACGTGCCTAACAGCTACTTTTTTGGTTGTTGTTTATCATATACCTTATTTAGTGGTTCTTTAAAACTACCCTTCGTTTCTTCTACAAAGAATAGTAGGTTTTACTTTTCAAAGGTAAACGAGATCAAAATTTAACTTACTATTTACACAAGGCAGCCCTATTCATTTTGTTTTCTGTTTTGAAATAATATTAGGCCTGGCTGTTGAACAGTACAAAAGTTTCCGTTTAACCTATTCTCAACTTCTTTGATCATTGGCATTTTCCCTAAGCATGTTACAAGGAATAAATTGGTTACTGAAGCTGATTCAGTATTCCTGCTTGATCCAAGACACTGATTTAGTATTCCTGTTTGATCTAAGAAACTGATTCAGTACTCCTGCTTGATCTAAGAAACTGATTCAGTATTCTTGACTGAACTAAAGACTTTAATTTCATCAGCTTCCCATGAATATTCATTCACTGATAAAAAGATCAGTCCAGATCCTGTACTGCTCTTTCAACCTTTCAACATGCCCCCGTCCTTTGCTGAGTTTTTCCCAATTCTGTCAAAAATTCCACTATTTTTTTTAAATAACATCAACACATACACCCTTAAAGTAAAAATAAGCAATACAGAAAACTACAAAGAATGATACAAAAATTACCCAAAGTTTTACCATTAAGAAACAACAGCTATTGATGTCTCTTCAGGCAGATACTTAGCTAAAATGCAAAGTGGTTAGAAGGGCATGAAATGGATCCAGTTTTTAAAACAAAAGTATTAATAAAAATATTCAATGTTGTTTAAATAAAAAGATTAAATGTCATTCCACTTTAATTTATCAGAAGAAAAAGAAATTAAAGTGTACAGTTGGCCCTTTGTGGATTCAGCCCTTCATGGAGTGAAAATATCTAAAAACAATTGTGCTTGTACACACACATATAGAATTTTCTCTTGTGCTTACTCCCTAAATAATACAATATAACTAGTTATAATATAGTAACTATTATAATCAATCTAAAGATTATCTAAAGTATAGGAGAAGACTACCTAAGTTATATGCCAATATTGCATCACTCATATAAAAGACCAGAACATCATAGATTTTTATATCTGTAGGTCCTGGAACCAATTCTTTCCAGATACTGGGAGATTATCATAATACGTGCTGATATTCAGGTAAACATTTCATTATAAAAGACATTATTTTCTAAGATTATCTTTTTAAAAGTAACAAAAAGATTCTGAAAAAAATAATCACTTTTCTTGCTTAATGATTCATTTCCTAAATATCGTGGCTGAGTCCGAACCCCGTTCACCCCTGTGTTTGAAGCTGTGTGGCTTGCCTGATCCTGACTGGATGGGTCACAGTGTGGAACAGTTGAAGCCTGCCTGTCCTACATCACTTCCCTTGCATGTGCGACAGTTTCTTGATAGCAGCGGAGGTGTCCGGGCCATGTGTCTCCCCCCCCCCCCACCCCCCCCAGGATACTCTGTATTTGCTCTCCATATAGGAGCAGGTTCGAGAAGGGCTGTAAAAGGCTTCTTCAGACTTAGGCTCAGAGCTGTAGGATGGAGCACAAATCAAGCCACGAGATCGCCCCAGAGGGCTGGTTACACAGGCTCTTCTCATGCATTCGTCTTGATCATTCAGACACCAGAGTTCCACCGCGGGATCACTCTTTTCGTCTGGAAAGTTAAGCATTCATCTTGGAACGGATTTTCCTTTATGTCTTGAATTAATTTTCTGTCTTCTTACCCTTTTCTTTGTGAGCAGCAATTATGTATTTCTTGTGTATTATTCACCTGCCATTTTAGTCTTTCTTAATCTGTTTTAGTTACTTCTGTCGTATAGACACTTCTTGACGTTGTACGGTGGTTCCATCGTCTGTTGAAAATAGTTACGCTTTGTGCTCTGAGCCCTCAAACATCAGAGCTTAGAAACACAGCTCAGTACAGTTTGGGTTGTTCCTCCTCCTGACCTTGTGTGCGACTTGGAGCTGTCTGTAGTTCGCTCCCACTGCCAACATGGGGAAGTGTCTGTGCAAAGGTCAAAGTTCAATTTGCAAAGGTCAAAGTTCAAATTATAGTTTTTACTGAATGTGTATGACTTATAAAACTTCATAAAGTCGATCAAACAAGTCAAAGATTTCTCCCAAAACAACTGTGGACCTGGATCACTGGTGTAATAATGTGGGTCATGTGGCCAGAGGGGATGCTCCTTGTGATCCAAGACCTTTTTACACTCTTGTGCTGTTCTGTTTTATCTTTCCATTGGTCTATCCAATTTTAGTTTACATTTTTTTCACTGTCTATTTCTTCCTCCCTCCCCTATCTATATGAAGGGATAGATGGTGTCCAATTAACACTGCCAATCAGCAGCATCTAAGGGATATTATTGAATGAATGAATGAATGAATGAATGAATGATGTCCTATTTTAAGTTCAGGGTTTTGTTTTTTCAGGGCTGGAGACTGAACCCAGAGCATCAGGCATGCCCCATAAGGTCTCTCCCACTGAGAACCATCCTCATCCAAGTTAGATTTACTTTACTTTGGTTGCTTATAGTGTGGACATTTCTTCTCTGCAGTATTTTTCCTTTACAACTATCTCCTGCATATAACTCCCCCAAGGTTATAGAGAATTCTTTGTATGAACTCTTCTTCTGTTTCCTTGGATAATTTCTTTTTAGTTATTTTTCTTTGTCTGGTATTCACTTTTATCCTTTCCCATTTTAAAGCAAATCTATGAATTATTTCTTTCCGATTATGCATCATATATATTTGTTGAAAAGTAGTCTGTGGCTGGGCACTTTGGTGCATGCCCATAGTCCCAGCGGTCAGGTGAAAACAGGAGGTTCACAAGTTCAAAGTCAGCCTGGGCTACATAGCTGTGCATTGATTCCTACAACTTGTCACCAACTCCATTATTTTTTCTTAATCTGGGACTATGTATTGCCACCCATCTTTTAACATTAAAGAGGTCAGTAACTTCACATCTGAGGAGACGGCTCACAGGGTAAACTTGCCACATAACCATGGGGACCAGAGTTCAGATCCTGAGCACCCAGATGTGCACGGTGGCCCTCTTGTAATCCTGGCACTTAGAAAGCAGACGGGGAATTTCCAGAGCAAGCTGGCAAGCTAGACTAGCCAAATTGGTGAGTTCTGGTTTTAAGTGAAAGATTCTGCTTCATATATAAGGTAGAGAGTGATCAAGGAAGATACCAGACATCAACCTCTGGCATCCACATGTGCATGAACATCTACACACACACACACACACACACACACACACACACACACACCATACATATGTAAAAAGAAAAAAATTGGTAACGTGGAAAGAGATTGGTGATTTTCTTCTTTCTTAATCTCTCTTCACCTCTGATTGACTCCACAGCAAGGTAAACAGTGGTTAAAAAATGCACATCGCTGGGTTCCTGGTCTTCTCTGCCTGGGTTACCCTGAGCTGTGCAGCCGGGCTCCTTTGGGGAGAGTCTTTTTCCCCTATGACCTTCTACGCTCTGGATCTTACATCATGTATATCATTGGGCCGTCTCACCTACTCTGGGAGAAGTGTCCACCTCACCCAAGATCTGCGAATCTCTCGCCGGTTCTTCGTGTCCTTCCTCATTTCAGTGCAGATTTCACAATGCTTGGCAGCTTTGCAACGTGATCTGTGGCTGAAGTTGGTAGCCAGGTCCTTGTTTTACTGGCAACTGAAATGGATTTTCCATTTTGAGCTCTTCTTGAGATTTTTTGAAGGTGGGAGAGGAAGGATTAATGTTTATGCAGCATGATCTTTAACCAGAATTCATTTCTGCCCCTTCAGCGGCGCTCTGCAGATTCACGCTATGGGGGTGGAAGGCGGGTCATCATCCGATAGACAACTTGGATCTGAATCCTCATTAGGTTAAATTTCGTTACATAGTTCTCTATCTATCCTTCATTCTTCTCCTCCATTTCTGTTGCCCCACTCCAAGCTTCCAGGAGTTTATTTTTGTTTCGTGTTGTTCACTAGTATAGAACGTTCCTGGATTTTCATCTCTTCGGTTTTTCTAAATTAAGTCCCAATGTCGCCAGGCTTCTGACTGTAGTAAAGTGAGTTGGCAGCCACTATCATCAGCACGGCGATTGTACCCAACACTTCTCTGTTTATTGAGCATTTACTTTATGCCAGCAATGCTGCTAAGGCTAGCCCATGGGTCCTCTCACGTAATCTTTCCGATTGCCTAACAAGGTTAATGTGATTGCCTGCCATTTAAAGACAGGGATATAAAAAAACTAGCGTTTTCCTCAGACTGGCTCTGTAGCAATGTTTCAGAGATGCCACTATGCTTGTTCCAGAAAATACTTTGGGAGATATTCCTGGGGTAGCTGGCTTTTTGTGATGTTGGAAGAGGAGGGGGTAGGGCAGAAGAAAACATGGAGACAGTTGGGGTTTTTTGCAATTAGAAGGGAAAGGGAGGAAAAAAGAGGGCCAACATGTTGGAGGCTAGCCCATAGAAAGCAACGAACCTGCTGGGCTTGCTGCATTTGGGAGGTTGTTCCTACTACAGCTGTACGGGCTGCCTGTCGGCTTCCAATTTTTCTCCATGCCCAAAAAGCTTCAGTTCAGCTGCTTATGCAGGGCGTGGTTTTCTGTGGTGCCTGTGGTGCCTTCTGCTGGGGTTTTCATGTCGGTTGGAGTTGCAGGAGACAGAGCATAACTTGGGGACTTGGCTGCAGAAGCTTGGAGACAGGACCCCAGGAAAGTTCTTATGGGAGAGAGCTCTGGGCCTTTATCAGCTGAAGGACTGAGGTGAGGGGGGCAGGGGTAGGGGCAGAGGGGGTGCACTCACTTAAGAGACAGATCACAATGACATCCAGGTTTTTGTGTAGTTGAGGAAAGAGACCCAGAGAAGACTCACAACTTGCTTTAGGACAGTTGGCCTAGGGATTGACTGTTTACTCTTTAGCAAACACACACCTTTGTGCTATAGATACTCCCTTTTACTAAGACCGGGATCCAGAATATTCCTCCCTTATACGTGTGCACTGGCAGTTCATTCCTCTCCTACAGAATTCTACTCAAATCCTCTTTCCCATGAGCTTTCTACCACTTCCCATTCAGAAAAAGTCACCATGACCCACCCCCCTTCTGTACTCAACCCCTATCTCTTCAGGATGCTGAGTTTTCCCAGAGAAAGGATTTGAAACTTCTGGGTGTATAGTATGATTTTATTTTGCTCTCAATTTTCTAATCAGATGCAAGTAAGGACAGGAATTTCGTCTTACCACTGTGTATATAGTGTCGTTTCATAGAGCTCGACGTTCGAATGGTGCACACTAACTGTTCTAAGTATTCATGATCAGGTACCCTCTACACAGCATAGGGCGTGGTCTTTTGTTTTTTTATGATTTCCACCTGACTAAGTGCAGGCCAATCCCCTGGCTTCTAGGCTGGGCTGGATCATCTTTCTTCACAACGGAGCCAATTTTGCATTATGTCCATTCTCACAAATCCCTGCATCTACTTCTTGGTTTATTTTGAAGGAAAGGCCAGTGAAATCTGACTGAGAGCTTAGAGTTCAATAAAACTTGGTGGCTCAGAGCCACTGCCCTGGCCTCCTAGGGGCTGACACCTCAAGGCTGAGGAAATGGCAGTTCTGAACATGGAGTAATATAGGGAAGTGGTTGACAACAGAGTTTCCAGATCCAGGTTACACTGAGTCACATCTCTGTGAGCTTGGCAATCACAGTAGCTTCCTCACTGGGCGGGTGTTGGGAGGAGAATCTTGTCAAGACCTTGAGAAGAACAGTCAGGCGAAGTCTGAGTCTGTGTAATCCACTGGGTGAGAAACCTCAGCTTTAATCAAGAAACAATTCCTAGAAAAAGGAGACTCCTCCTAGCCTTAAAGGAAAACCAAAGCATAAACTGGTAGTGAGGTAGACGACATCTTTCTCTGTTCCCCATTCTTTGTTTCTGCTGCCCAATAGTCCAGAAGGCCAAGGAAGGATTCAGATTAGAAACTGAATAGCACGAAAGCTTCTCCTTTGGAAAAGAGCAGTTCCTCAGTCGGAGCCAACTTTCTGCCACTATAACAAAATGCCTACTGCAGTTAATTCGGAAAATAAAAAAGGGTTGTTTAAACTAGTAATTTCAAAGTTCCACTTCATGATCATTTGATGCCATTGCTTGGGGAGTGTGGCAAAGCCATGTGTCACAGTATGGCAGATGAAAACCATTTACCTCGTGTGCAAAAAGCAAACACAGCAAGGGAGAGATTGGAGTCTAAAATGGTTCATGCTGTGAATTTGACGAGATTTAGTATCACCGAAGAGATAGACCTTCATGAGATTGTCTCCAGAGAGAGCTCAACCACGTGGCAAGATCCACCCTGAGTAGAGAGGTGACAACATTTCACTGGCTGGGAGAAAGCAAGCTAGCATGCACATCTTATCTCTGTCTGCTTCCTGAGTGCAGGAAGCACTCAGCCACCTAATGCTCTTCCTGTTAAGGCTTCCCCGCCCTGATGGACCGCTTGCGTCAAAAATAAATCCTTCCTTCGTTGAGTTGAGTTGGTCATGTATTTTGCCATAGCAACAAGAACGCTAACTGATAGAAGGTTTCACAACCCCTTTGGGCATGCCCAATGACCTAAAGACCTCCCGTAGGCTCCACCTCCTTTCGCCTTCGGTCAACAGTGCTACCCTGGGGACTAAGCCTTTAACCTATAGAGACACTCGCCTGTAACTCCTCAGCGGGGATGATGACAAAAGAGGAAGGCTGTGTCAGAAGCTGTGGTTCCTCTTCAGTGGACTGGCTGTGTAAGGCTCAGTCTAGTTTCATCATACCAGCACTTGCAGCGTATGTCAAGGCAGCCGGCCCTCAAGCATCTGGGAATTCTATCTCTGCCTCTCCTCTCACCGTAGAGCTTTGACACATCCCACTACATCTAGTTTTTACATAGGTTCTGGAGAGCTGGATTTACATCCTCATACATGTGAGCCAACTCTCAAGTCTCAACCCCGCTGTTCTTATCAGTACAGGGAAATACTTGTGAGGATCATCTGTATAAAGCACCTCACATATCATCCCTGTCATCATTGTAATCAGTCATTACCACTGTGATGGCCAAAGTCAGCTTGAGCATTTCAGCATCTTCTGGATACTGACTTAAGAGACTCATGTGCATTAGGTAGGCATGGTTCAGTTAAGACTCACAAGAATTAAGTAGTTTGTCAAGCATTGCACAGTGTATGTGGTAGAGCTCACACGAGGACCCAGACAGTGGAACACAGATAGCAGACAGTAGTTATTGACGAATGTACTACTGAAATTGGCCACCTTTTGGGAGTGCCTTTGTGGATACAAGCCAGTCAGAAGGATTCATGTGTGCCGGGCATTTGACAACAAGGTGGAACAATCTCTTAGCAAGATCTTGGATCCTGTTCCATGGTGTTTTTTTTTTAAGCAAACTACTGTTGATTCTACTAGGAATATGTAATGAACGCCACTTCCAATAGGAAAATAAATTGAATTAACGATAAAACCTGAAGTACCTACTCTGACACCTAAGCTTCCCTCCTTAGTTGTAAACCCCCTGAGGACAACCCTAGTCAGTTTTCTGATTGTCCACAGAGGTAAAGGGACGTCTTTAAGTCCAGTGAGGACTAAGATGTAGACGGTGAAAGTACATGAGGAAGTAAACTGATAAATTGAAGGAGTGAGGAACTGTAACCCAGAACAGAGGCAGCCAGATCACTCCATGGAGATCTGCTGTTTCATTTTCCCATCTACATGTGACAGTCATAAATCCACAGGGCAGGACAATGGTTAGTCCCGTGTCTTAAACCTTATGCAACTTCCTCTGGAGAAATCAGACACTTGTTTTTAAATTCTTTATGCTTGCCCTCTGGGTCACAACTCAGAGTCAAATGATGGGTAGAAACTACCAGTTGATCCTTGCAAAAAATCTTTCCCCATCTTTTGTCAAGGGTCCTGGTCAGTTTTTTGTCAGCTTGATTCAAGATAGCATTGTCTGGGAAAAGAAATTTTAATTAAAAAAAAATGTTTCCATCAGATTGCCTGTAAGTCTGTGGAGAATGCATTTTATTTTATTTTTTTGTTAATGATTGATATGGGAGGGCCCAGCTCACTGGGGATGGTGCCACCTTTGAAGAGGTGGTCCTGGCTTGTATAAGAAAGCAGGTTGAACAAGCTATGGAGAGCATGCCAGTAAGCAGCATCCCTCCATCGTTTCTGCTTCAGTTCCTGCCTCCAGGTTCCTGCCCGGAGTTCCTGCCCTGACTTCCCTCAGTGATGGAGTGTGAGCTGAGAGTTGTCAGCTGAAATAAAACCTTTCCTCCCCAAGTTGCTTTTTGTCCTGGTGTTTGTCACAGCAGGAGAAACCTAACAAAGACAGGTGGAATGTCTCCTAATAAGACATGGCAGCTTCATCTCACATCAGTGTTCCCCTCTTGGATACTTTGCATCTGTATGAAATACTGGTAGTGACAGTAGATGCTTACATGAGAGGACTGTAATGCCTCTGTCCATCCACATCCACATCGCCTCTGGGGAGCTCCAAGGGCACTGCTGAGTTTCCAACTCCCAGTCACGAGGCCTGTCTTCAGCCTCGAAATCATTGTCTTATCATAATCATCTGTCCGTGGAATAGGTCATTAAACAAGTAACACCGTGGAATGTCACATGTCCTGAGAATTCCTTGGAAGAGTAAGTCATAAAAATAAAAGTCTACTGGAAAAAAGAAAAGTCAGAAAAACAACAACAGAAACAAAACATAAATCAAGGCTGTAATGCACAGCTATTAGGAATAGCTGGGGATAAGACAGAAAGCCAGACTGAGATGTTCTATTAACTTTTGAGCAATAGGGTTTGCAGAGGTATAGATTAAATTATATGAGACCGTGGAAGAGAGCAGCTGTTCTTTATCTCCACCGGTGAGAGAAGAAGAGAAAACATGTGAGCCGGGGTAAGGAAGAGCTCCCAGCAGTGAATCCTATACTGATGCTAAGAAGAAGGAGGAGGAACACACACACACACACACACACACACACACACACACACACACACACTTCTCTGTACACTCGGTTGCTGTTCCACACGCAGTGGCTGGAGTACCCTATGAAATAGCCTCAAGATCACAAACGCACACTAGAAACTGTTGTGAAAATGAATTTAGCAAGTGTTAATTCAAAGAGAAAATGAGCATCGACTCCCGTGGCTAAGGCCAAGGAGTTGAATGAGTCAAGAGAGCTCTGATCTCACGGGCTATAAGTCCATTGTTAAAAGCACAGTAAGGGATGGAAAAGAGGCTCAGTGATTCGCAGGGCGTGCAGAGGACCTGAGCTCAGTCCCCAGTTCGTGTTCTGTGACCGATGCTCCAAAAGATTTGGTATCTTCTTCTGGCCTCTGAGAGCACTCACTCTCCCAAACACACACTGAAACAACAATAAAGTGAATATTTTTAAAAAATAAGCACAATTGAGCTGGAGAGATGGCTCAGCCGTTAAAGGCTAGGCTCACAACCAAAAATATAAGAGTTCGGTTCCCAGCACCCACGGCTGTCTCTTCAGCCACTAAAAAAAAAAAAAAAAAAAATAAGCACAATTAGACACACATCATGCCCGGGTACCTTGACTGTTGGTTGTTGGGTATGTCATGTGTGTGGTAGTCTAGAGCGTGTGCCTCGCCCACACATCTTGTGCCAAATGTCCACTGCCTTCAACCCTTAGGGACCTGGCGACAACAAATGGAGGTAGAGATATTGAGGAGGGATGGAATGGAATATTTGAAATTATGGCAGAATTCAAAGTCACTGCATAAGACATACTGAATTCTACATGTCTAGTGAAGTCTAATTCATCCGAATTACAGTCAGTTTTGATTTTTTTCAGGGGGAGGGGTTGAATCAAATAAGATATTGACAAAATATATTGGACAATGTTACAGAAATGATAGTCTTGAAAAGTCACAAAAAAAAAACCCTTCAAAATATGAAGTTGTCTGAGGGATTTTACTCTGTTTTTGTTTGACCTGATTGGTTATTTTAGTTTTTTCTCATTACTAAATGCTTTTAATACACTAATTTTTATTTTATGCATATGCCAATATACAAAAAGAATTCTATATCATAATAAAAATGACATTCATTCTAAAAATTCTAGGATGACTCAACACACAAAAATCAATCTATGTTACACCCTAAATCGATAAAATAAAGACAAAAAATCCACATGACTGTCTCAACAGACTAACAAAGAATATTTGACACAACCCTTTATGGCTTAAACATTCAACAAATAAGAGTTAGAATAGAAAACTTTCAACCTTATAAAGGGAATCTACAAAAACATATTAGCTAGGTCAAGTTGTGAAGTTAAGGTGACCTGATTGGGCTGGACAGATGGTTCAATGGTTAAGAGCACAGAATGTTCTTACAGAGATCCCAGATTCAAATCCCAACACCCACACGGTGACTCACAACCATCTGTAACTCCAGTTCCAGAGAATATGACACCCTATTCTGGGTTTCATGGGCACCAGACACATACATGAAGCACAGACCCATGCAGGCAAAAGACCCATGCACATCAAAATGGATTCATTAAAAAGTTTGTAAAGGGTAAAAGAATTTCTTCTAAAATTAGGAAATTGGCAAGGAAACTCAATTTTCATCATGTTTAATTGACAGACACATAACAGTGCATATTCTTGGGAAACAGCTGGTATTTTGACGTAAGTAACAATGGACAGACACTAAATCAGAACAATTGTCATGTCCTCGCTGCAAACATTTATCATTTCCTTGTATTAGAGATAAACATTCATTCTTTTCTTCTGAACTATTTGAAATACATGGTAAGTTGTTAACTGTGCTACGGTGTGCTAGAACTTCCAATTTTTTTTGCTTCCATTAATCCTCTCTCTTCTCCAGCCTCTGGTGACCACTATTTTACTCTCTACCTCTATAAGATCAACATGTTTAACTTCTACACATAAGAATGTACAATAGTTGTCTTTCTTTGTCCAGCTTATTTCACTTCATATGATGCCCTTCATGCTCATTTTCTTGCTAATAATGGCAGCATTCGCTTTTCTGGTTGGATGATATTCCACTGTGTGAATATACACCACATTTTCCTTAAATTTGTCCGTTTATAAAGGCCTAAAACTTGGTTCTTTATCTTTTATGCTTTACGAAGCTGTGGTGAACATGGCAGTCTTGGTAGCTCTTGTGATTTGGGGGAAGTGAGTCCCCCACTTAAACAACTGCTGGGTAGGCAGACAGGTAAAGCATACACAGGATTCTTGCATTAGAAAGCTGATACAGAATTTCTTTGACTCCAACAGACTCTTGGATTGGCTCTGAAGACCATTTACATTGTCTAGAATAACTGCTTTTATTTAATTAGCTGACTATAGTTGTTAGTCCTATCTGTGAAATACCTTCACTGCAACATCTAGACTAGTGTTTGACCAAATGACTGGGTATTACAGCCACTATATATAAAATTAACACATGCAATTTAACTATTACAGTAAAAGTTCCAAGACAATTGAGTGAGGAAGAGTAGTTTTTCAAGAAATATTATAGAAACAAGTAGAGCCATTTATAGACAAAAATATGAAAATGGACTTGTGACCTCATATGGTACATAAAAATTGACTCAAAGTGAACCATACACCTGAATAAAAAAATGCCCAAACTCTAGCATTTTTAGAAGAAAATATGGGAGTACATTTTGGTCTTGCAGAAAGAAATGGTTAGATACATCACCAAATCAAAAAGAAAAATCCAGACTATATTTCTTTCAAGTAAAACATTTGTCTTCCAGCAAGCATCAACAAGGAAATTAGATAATTCACATGGAGAAAAACAAATCTCTAAAACCTCTACCTGACAAGAAATTTTCTATCTAGAATGTGTAAAGGTTCTTACAGCTTAACATCATCAGGACAAATAGCCCATGTAGAAACTAGGCCAAGGATTTTTCCTGAAGAATATGTGCAAATGTCAACAACAAACACCTGAAAAGACACCCAACATCGCTACACATCAAGGAAATGCAAATGAATGCCACTCCGAACCCAGCCAAAATGCCTACCATCAAGAAGACAGAGCACAACATGTGTTGGCAAGGCTGGAGAGGAACTGGAACCCTCTCGCCCTGCTGGAGAGCGTGTAAAATGGCGTGTCTGCTTTGGAAAACACTTTGGCACTTCTTCACAATGTTAAACACAGAGTTATTATATGACCCAGCGACTCTGTTCCGAGGTCTATGCATCCAGGAGAATTGGAAACATATGTCCACAGAAAGTCTTGGACTCAAATGTTCCTAGTAGCTATGTTCATAGTGGCTATTATTCACGATTGCCAAAAAGTGGGATCAATTTAATGTCCATCAACCGCAGAGATAAATAAAATGCCGTGTGTCTGTGTGCAAACACATTTTATTAGAAAAGCGGTCTTTGATGTTTTTCAAGAGAGATTACGAGATATACATAAAGTTGGAAAGAACCCGCCCCATTTGCAGCTCTCTAAGCTGAGTGGTAATACTTTCTATGTTCATTCATGTATTTCTTCACTCATTCCCAGCTCTCTCTCTATTAGATTAATTATAATTAGGCAGCCTGTACTGGCTTAAGGCACACTCATTTTAGATTAGAATATTGTGGATCCCTTTTCATGGCAATAAATATTAATTGACTTTAAAGCAGAATAGTACTTCTTTGTGCAGACATTTGGAGCCAAGTATTTTAAATAGGAGTCATCTCGCCTCCTTTCTTTCCTCCGCTCAGTCCAACACGTTTCCAAGAACACTGTGTATGGCCTCCCTTCATTTTCCCGCCAACAGTCGGTATGACTTGAATTCATCAGACAGCTATTTTAGTTGCTTAACACTGTAGGATTTCTTTCTATAATCATTCTCTAAAAACTCTCCTAACATTTGCATTGTTTCCCTTCCTACTATTTTATTGTGACCCAAGAAGACACTGCACATGAGATTGAACCCCTGAACATATTCTTGGTATGGTAACTGACTCTAAGTGCAATCTTGCACAGCAGATCTCCACAGCTTTGTCATCTTCATTCATTGAAATGCATTGCCTGTGCCTCAGTACCTCTCTGTCTCCTCTCTTTCCACTGGTAACCTCTCTTCCACTTGTAGATTCTATAAATCTGACAACTTCAGACACCACCTATGGTTGGAATCACGCTGGTTCTTGTCTTCCTGTGACTGGTTTATTCCACCCAGCACAATGTCTGCAAAGTTCATCCGTTTTGTTGCCTATTGCAACTCTTCTTTTTTTTAAGATTGAGCAATACTCCATTGTGTGATCTGCCCACCTCTATTAGTCCACATCTACGGTGTTTCCACCTGGCTGTTGTGAATGCTGATGCAATGGTAGCAATGTGGCAATTATCCCTTTGATATATTAATTTTGAATGACCACCAAGAGCAGGTTGTAAATAAAGTACGGACAAAGTAGTAGTATAAGGCTACAGGGGTCAGTATGCAGAAGAAGCTGGTACATATTTCCCTTTACTATTATATGTTTATTATAATGAGAGGGCCTCAAGGCCATGAGCAGGTATTGAGGTGGGAGGAAGAGCATTAGACAAAAACAATACGTGATACAGAGAGATCTGAATATGATAGGGCCTTAACAGGAAAGCAAGGCTTCCTTTAAACCTGAAGAGGACTTGCCTTGAGAGAAGGGGGGATATGAGAGCCAGAAGGGGGCAGAGAGGGGGTGGAAGAGGGGGTAAAGAAGGGGAAGAGTGAGGAGAGAGGGGTGATGGAGAGGGAGGGAGGGAGAGAGAGAAAGAGCAGGAGGAGGCCAGAGAAACCTCTCTGGAGTGCAGCCTTCAGAGTACCTCTCCCAGCAAATCCCCCTGAGGCGTCTCAGGCCGTCCTAAGACCAAAGGCGAAGAACAACCTTTTAAAGATGGTGGGATGTTTCATATCACATGATATGGTTCAACAAAGTTGAGACAAAGTGTATGTGACATGGAAGATGGAAGATTAATGAGCCAGGCCTAAATACAGGGTTCTATACAAAAATACAGGTTTGAGAAACAAAATGAATATAGTGACCATGGGATTTCACAGGAAGGTATGAGGAGAAGGCCCAGGAACCCTACACAGGGCTGTTTTACTCCAGGATCTCTAGAGTGATAGAATTTATGGAATGCATCTATATATAGAGAGAGAAAGGGAATTTTTTAGAATGACTTACAGGCTGTGATCCAGCTAGTCCAAAATGGCTGGCTGTGAACAGGAAGTCCAAGAATCCAGATGTTGTTCAGACCATGAGGCTGGATGTCTCAACTGGTCTTCAGTATATGCTGGGGTCCTGAAGAAGGAGGCTCCAATGCCAGTGAAGGAACAGATGTGCTAGCAAGGCGAGGGCAAGCAGGAAAAGAGCAAAAGCTTCCTTCTTCCATGTCCTTGTATAGGCTTCCAGGAGATGGCATGACCCAGATTAGAGGGGAGTTTTCCCAGCTAGAAAGATCTGGATTAAAGGTGTGTCTTTCTACCTCAAAGATCCAGATCAGAAGCTGATTTTCCCACTTCAAATTAAGAAAAAAAAAATCCTCACAGATGTGTCCTCCATTTTGGGGTTTTAGTTAATTCCAGATGTACTCAATATGGCAACCAAGAATAGCCATCTCCGTGGGTATTTGAACACGGTACTTTTTTGTTTGTGTGATTGTTTTGTTTACTGAATAAAACTTAGCCCACAGACTTATATATTTGTTCATGTTTTGTCTGTGGATTCTTTCTTTTCAGGACCTTGAAGCATCTGGGCACGTGGCATACACAGCCAACAAGCAAAGAGTAGACGGATGCTATGCTCAACTTGTTCTCTCCTTTGTATACAGTCCAGGATCTCAGCCCAGGGAGTGATACCACCCACGTTGAGATAGGCCTTTCCAGCTCAATTTACCGATATAACCTGATCTCCCATAGGCAAGTCCAGAGACTAAATAATCCTTCATGCGTGTGCCTGGAGACTTATCCCCCAAGTGATTCCAGAATCTTTCAACTTGGAAATGAACACTAACCATCATACCTTCCTGTTTGTCTTTTAAAGATAACTCACTAAGTTTAGTTGTTTAATTAGGTGCAGGGTTATTTACTAGATCATAGGCAACTTAACAGTGGCTCCATCCCTGAAGGACAATGGTTCCCCTTTCCTCAATAGCCATTCACTACCAATAGCTTCTCAGCTAGAGGTGGGTTCTCATAAGTCCCTCCCCTGATCCGTACTGGAATGTTGACAAGCTCCATGTTGTCCAGATCTTGTGCAGGTAAGCACAGTTTCATGAGTCCATGAGTGCAGTGGGCATGTCATGCGCAGAAGAAGAGGATTTGTAGAACCCCTCTCCACCCTCCATGTCTAACTTTCTTTCTACCTCTTTTTACGTGGCTTCTCTCTCTTCACAGTCTCATGTGAGCAGTGTTAGGCTTCATAGCTGGACAGAAAGGCCCTAGTGCCCTGTATCCTCAGGGCTCAGAGTCCACTGAAAGAACAAGCCTGAGGGCTTGGGGTTCCTATGCCTTGATACACTGTTTAGACTTGTCTGGACTCCTCTGGATAAATGAGACAGGTCCTGTCTTCCCTTGTCTCTCCACGATTCCGACAAAATGAAAGCTGTCAGAGGGAAGAAGTTCTGGGGCCTTGAGAGATAGGACTGTTGGATTGCTTGCCTGTCTGAATCCAAGTGATGCTTGGAGGAGGAGAGGCTGGAGGCTGGAGGCACATACAGCATTGTCTCTGTCTCCCAGAGTAATACATTCCTCTCCCAACCACGTGTCAACACATCCTACAATAAAGGTGACATGCTAGCTTATTCGTCTAGTCCAAGTCCCAGCTTTGTGCCAGCATGGCCGTCCATATCTCTCTTTGTGTCCTTGGGACCGACCCAGTGTAGACAGCGCATGATCAGCCATGTGTCTCACAAGTAGAGGACACTAGAGTTCTTGACGACTGCAGTCAAAACCCGGCCTCTTTTACTTGTTGATCCTGTGCCCTGACCTGTGACCTAGATTCTCTCTACGCCAGTTTCCTCGGCTATTGCCTGGGGTGTTACTAACAGTGTGTACCTTGTGGATTGTTAACGAGGGCTACATGTGCATATGCTTACTATGATACCAAGTGCAACAGGAGCCATTTCAGTTATGACCGATGGAGATTGTTGTATTGATTTATCGGTTGCTTTAAGTTTCATAAGTGCTTTAATATTCCTTCTTCCACATAAGAGTTCTGTGATGTAGGAGAGGAATACATATTATTTTCTCTGTTACATAGCATGGGGAATTGAGACTAAGAAGAGGTAAAGAGCATACTGACTATCAAATGATCAACACATAGAAGGCTTCCGGCCCGGGAAGTCCCCTACACACTGTCTGTGATTAACTTCAAGTCTATGTTATGAAGAATTTTATTATTACTTGAAGAAATAGCCCAGACCAGGGTTTCTCAGTGTGGAACCTGAGACCCCTGCAGCTCGGTTTCAGTTGCTGTTTACAGTAGATGGAGAGATGTGTTTCCATTTACTTTTAAGACGTTAAACAGAGTAACTTTTAAAGTTTTACATTTATGTTCAAACTTTCACCAGATGTGTCAGAGTGTCTACACAGGTGTTGAGAAACCCCGACTGGAGGCCAAGGCCTGGGGGGATCTCCAGGACAGTACTAGTGGTGTAGTCTTACACTTATGCACACTCAGCACACCATGAACTTCCAGGGCAGCTTGGTCACCATCTACTCTACACTTGTGTGTGTCCTTAGCCTTGCACACTTTAAGCACACTGTAATAAACTGCTTACTAAAACACGATGCATAAAGAAAGCTCGTGCGGAAACAAGTTAATGTGCATGGAAGTGATGGTCATTCTGCAAACTAGACTCCTGCTGTTGCTGGCCAGAGTCTATTGTATTCCTCTCTTCAGAATCCTCACACTTAGGAAGTGTGCAAAAAACTAATGCTAAAAAAGAAAGAGCATGCCGGGCAGTGGTGGCGCACACCTTTAATCCCAGCACTTGGGAAGCAGAGCCAGGTGGATCTCTGTGAGTTCAAGGCCAGCCTGGTCTACAAAGTGAGATCCAGGAAAGGCACCAAAACTACACATAGAAACGCTGTCTCGGAAAAAAAAAAAAAAAAAAATGTGACAGATTACTTGAGACATTTCTGGGGTTGGGGATTTAGCTCAGTGGTAGAGCGCTTACCTAGCAAGTACAAGGCCCTGGGTTTGGTCCTCAGCTCCAGAAACAAACAAACAAAAAACAAGGAAGAGCATATAGAATATTCAGTTATCTGATTCAGCTTATTTTAGGGGACATATTAATAGTATTATGGGATGAATTGTGTTCTCTAAAATTCTTACACTGAAATCCTAACTCTTAGTCTCTAAGAATGTGACTGTATTTGGAAATAGGGTCTTTGAAGTAGTCATTTAAATGAGGGCTGGGGGGATGGCTTTTTTGGGGCAAACATTAGGATTCAAATCCCAGGAACTCATCTAAAAGCCAAGCAGAGTAGCATGTGTCTATAACCCCCTACTCTGGTGGTGAGATAGAGAGAGAGAGGAGATCTTCTGGAAGCTCAGGGGCCAGTTAGCCTGACATATATAGAAACGAACAGCAAAAGAGAGACCTGGTCCTAAATGACGTGGAAGGTGGGGACCAATAACAGAAGTTGTCTTCTGATTTCACACATGTGCTAGAGCCAGCATATCCCCACACTCACACACACAGATGTGCACACATCATACACACCCACACCACACACACATCATACACACCACACACACATCATATACACTCACAAATGTACACACATCATATACACATCACACATGCCACGCGCACACACACACAGATGTACACACATCATACACACACACACACACACACACACACACACACACACACACACACACTATAGAAATACAGAATAATAATTAAAAAAACAAGTAACTAGGTAAAACTTAGGTCACAAGGCTGGGCACTAATCCACTATGGCCGGCGCTTCATAGAAAGAAGAGGTTTTGGTGCAGGTAGGGAAGGAAGCCCCAGAGGAGACATGGAGAGAAGCTGATTCCCTGCACAGCTGAGAACTGAGCAGCCCTGCCGATACCTTGATCTTGAAATTGCTGCCTCCAGACTTTGAGCTCATAATGTTCTGCTGTTACACACCCACACCACACCCACATCATACACACTCACAAATGTACACACATCATATACACATCACACATGCCACACACAGATGTGCACACATCATACACATCACACACACACACAGATGTACACACATCATACACACACACACACACACACACACACACACATTATAGACATACAGAATAAATAATTAACAAAACAAGTGTGTGGTGTGGGTGTGTATGATGTGTGCACAGGGACTCAGTCTGTGAACCTTTCCTGTGGCAACCATAGAAAACTCCTACTATTATCTAAAATCAGGCGACAGTCACTGCATTCCAGGCATTTTGACACAATTTTACACTATTGCTCACTGAAATGTTGTAAGTCTCCATTTTTTTAAAAAAATATCTTCTAATAGCACAATTCAGAAAGTTTAGGAAAACAAGGGACATCTTGTCTGTGTCACAGATAGTAAAGACTATCAAAGGCTGGATTAAAATCTAGCATGTCCAATCCTACCCATCATGCTAGCCAGGTATACATCTGACAACATCTACATGTCATTTGTAAAGAAGTGTTTATGAACTTCAGCCTTAAAAATGTCTCTCTAACGTTTCCATTAAAAAAATACAAAAATAATCCCTGAAAATTAGTTACTATAAAAATAATATGCAAAAGTATTATAAACAGGCAAGGAAGGCATTTTGTTGCAATAGAATAGTTAAGTATCAATTTGCATCTTAATGTACATTTGTGACTCAAATCATCTTATACAAATAAGCCTCAGTTGAAAAATTGGAAAGTAAGAGATAAATGATTAGAAATTATATGTATACATATGATTATAATGTCATAGCTTAAAATAAGTACTAAAATAGAAAAAAAGTCATGTTATAGAAACAAAACTTACACATTATACCATAACATATCCAAATAAAATTAATTCACCCATTCATTCATTTATTCTACGAATATTGTCTGAGCTTTCCCTACACTCCAAGCAACAGTAAAGATCACGGGAAAGCTACAGGCTCTGTCTTTGCAGCGCTTACAGCCTGAAAGTAAAATACACAAGTGAGCCGAGCAGTTCAGTCCTTGTAAGTCATGAGAAGTTCCTAAGATGGAAATGAAATGGGACAGACAGCGTGGGCCGGGTAATTCCTCTAGGTATGGTGATCAGAAGAATCTTTGGGTCACTTAAGCTGAGACATAAAAGGACCAGAGGAGACGGAGTTGAAGGTAAGAGCTTACAGGGTGGAGACTTGGGACTTCTGAGCCGCAGAATAAGAGGGACAGCAGAGCTTGCAGGAAAAAGATGAGTGGTGAGACCCAGGCAGGGAAAAGCCATGCAGGGTGCTAAAAGAGGGAGTGAGGGGTGACATGGCCCGACCTGTGTTGAGAAGGCACTTCTGGGGTGGTGTGGCGGTGATGGCAGGAAGCAAAGCACTTGGAGACACCCTGGGAAAACACTCTTGCCACATTCCTACTGTCAGCGAGTTGACCACAGGCGTGGCAGTACCGCCGATAAAAAGGAGATTCATGTGGGACACCTGACTGAAAGAATTGACAGAACTTGATAGGAAAGCATGCGAGCGTGGAGGGGGTCATAAAAGACAGGCAAGACTCAACCGTGACCCCTAAAGCGCTGCGGAAGATAGAGGATCACACATCCTGAGATGAAGTGAGTGTTTGTCGGGGGACGGGGCGTGTGTATGTGTGTGTGTGTGTAGGAGCATGTGTATATGTAGGTATGTGAGTGTGTAGAGGTGTGAGTGTGTGTAGCGTGTGTATAGGTATGTGTATAGATGTGTATGTATAAGTGTGTATGTGTGTGTGCGTGTATAGTTGTGTGTAGATATGAGTGTGTGTGTGTATATGCATGTGTGTGTCTGTAGAGGCATGTGTATATGTAGGTATGTGAGTGTGTAGAGGTGTGAGTGTGTGTAGCGTGTGTGTAGGTAGTGTGTATAGATGTGTATGTGTAAGTGTGTGTAAGTGTGTGTAGGTGGTAGCTACAGAGTTTCCTCTAGGTTGTAGCTGTGAAGACATCAGGTCTCAGGCTCTTTCCATTGTTCTGCCCTGCTACCTTGATACACAGGGCCACCCTCCCTCCATACCCTCCCTCCACACCATCCTCCACACCGTCCTCCTTCCACACCGTCCCTCCCTCCACACCGTCCCATCCTTTTGTAGTGATATATTGTGCACCCTAATAAAATACTCCTGAAGGTCAGAGGACAGAGCCAGCCACTATATTAAACACAGAGGCCAGGCAGTGGTGGCACACACCTTTAATCCTAGCACTGGGGAGGCAGAGATCCATCTGGATCTCTGTGAGTTCAACACCACCCTGGACTACATGAGATTGACTCAGTCTAGGAGAGAAAACAGAGCCAGGCAGTGGTGGCACACACCTTTAACCCCAGTACTGGGAAACACACACACCTTTAATCCCAGGAAGTGATGACTGGGCAGAGAAAGGTATATAAGGTGTGAGGAGACAGGAACTAAAGGTTTTTCAGCAGAAACACCCCTTTCAGAATTTACCCCAATATCTGGTTCCAAGGTTTTATTATTATTATTATTAAAAGGCCATTTTGAAATGCTGAAAGACCAAAGAGACAAGCCACGTCTTACCTCTAGGACTCCTCAGCCTGAAAAAGCCTCTGCCGAATGAGCTCCCTCAGTCAAAAAGGCTTAATCCAAAAAAGCCTCTAGGATTAAAGGTGTGAGCCACCACTGCCTGGCCTCTGTGTTTAATCTAGTGGCTTGTTCTGTCCTCTGATCTTCAGGCATATTTTACTAGGGTACACAGTATAGCACCACGCCCTCCACACCATCCCATCCTTCACACCGCCCCCCCCTCCACACTGTCACAAAAAAGACAACTGTACTTCCAGTCACATCTGTAGATTAAATGGAAACAAGATGATGGTAACCTGTATCTGCAAAAAGAAAAATTCCCTAAACTTCTCAAGGGCCTTTCCTCATACTTGCTTGGCTAAATTTCTGGCCCAAACGGTGCGGCCTGAAATTGAATCGATTAAGCCCCTCCCCAAACCAGAACTCTCCGACGTAGGAATGTGGGGGAGACTTTGGATAGACTATCACTGCTTGAATCAGCTTGTGTCTCCAAACAATACACACTTTCACATACTCGGATCTCAAGTCTTCCTGAGTAAAACAAGCTCATGATGGCTGGCAAACCTGCCTAGGAATCTGATTGGCCAGTTTCCTGTCTTTGATTCCCAGTCACATTCCAACTGCACCCTCAGGAACAGAATGTTTTCGTTTTCACACTGATTGTACCATGTGGAAACATCATACGAGGTTTGGTGGTATCGCTGTGGTCACATCAAATGTTCTGAGGGACAGTGTGGCAAGTGGAATGTTACCCCCTTTTCTCACACATTGCCTTGCAATTCGTAGGTGAGTGAGACCCTAACTCCTAGACTTAGTCCCCAGAGAACTTTCCATAACCCAGGAGTCTCAGCTGCATCCACAGCAAGTTTCTGGTGGGATGTTGGGACTTCAGCCTCCATGCATGACGGAACACCTCAAATCTGAGCCTCTCCCCTGCAGAAAGGAAAGGTTCACACACACACCAGCATGTTACTGCCATGCAAGGACAGATCATACCGAGACCCAATGTGGAAGCATTTGATACATTTGCGGCATTAGTGCCAGCTATTTTATCTAAGGGGAAGCATGTTCGCTTTTTATTTTTCCTAAAAGAAAATTTCAGACTGGATATAAATCAGACTCCTCGGTACACTCAGCGTGCTCAATAACAAAAACAGTCTTCACCGAGGGCAATCTGTGTTCTCCAAGGAAAACCAGCCAACAGCAAAGAGAAAGGGGAAGCAGAGCCTAGGAAAGGAAGGGAGGGTTTCTCCCTGCGTTGAACGACAGCCCCTCTTCCTCTGGACAGAAGCCGACAAGCAAGGGCTCTGTCAAGTCACCCTACTGAAAACAAAGATGTTGAAGACTGCAAATTACCCTCCAGGCTCGAGTCTGAGATTTGCTGGACATCTCAAGCCATTTTCCAAGTGCTCAGGGTTAGTTAGGCACAGCCCAGGCTCACGGTTGTTTTAACTGTTTTCCCGTGGTGAATATCCAGCTAACACATTTGCCTCGGAGTCTCCATTTCATACATGTTAGGCGCCTTCCCCTTCTGCCTTTGTAGGGTTTCCAGAAATATCTGAACACTGTATTCAGACGTGGTTATGAGAGCATGTGTCCATCGCATCCTCTCTGCCATTTTCAATGTTGGGGGGCGGGGGCTGTGACAGGATGAGAAGGGACTGTGCCACGTGTGGGACAGAGGAAGGACAAGCAGTCGTTGGTCTGTGAGAAGCAAAGCCTCAGGGAGAAACAGGAGTTACCTGTACTGTTGGAAAGGATGCAGAGGGGATAAATACATCCTTAGTGTTCCAGAGGGGTGCAACTAGGCCCAAAGGCTTATGTGGGCTCAACACAAGAAAGGTTTTTGTCTTCTGAGAGGAGGCAGCAAGACAGTGAGCTGCCTCTCTTACACCACCGTGTCGAATCTTCCTCTGTTATGTGTAATAACACATTTTTGGAAACTGAAAAATGAACGAACTTGTTCTAGGGTAGAATAAATAACTGGATTCCAAGATTCTAAAGTGCCTTTCTGTAAGTGTTGTGTACTTGTTAGACTAACACTCAGAGCATTGCTGGATCCTAACCAGTACTCCATGGGGCAGAGGAGAGGGCTAGGTCTGAAAACTGTCTGTCTTGAAAGGGCAAGGGTCTGAGATCGAGCCTCGGAGCCCACATAGACAAAGCCAGGTGTGGTGCGCACAGTTCTAATGCCAGCAGTGGGAGGTGGAGGGAGGTGGTAGATCGCTGGGTCGTACCGGCCACACAGCCTAGTCTGTGATGAGTTACAAGTCAGGCAGACGCTCTGTCTCCAAAAAGAAAGGAAGGCGGATGGTGCCCGAGTGACAAGGCTGCCATTGTCCTCTGTCCTCTACACACACACACACACACACACACACACACACACACACACACACACACACTCACGCACGCATGCAAGCACCCCTGCACACGCATTAATACACAGGCTCATGTAGTTACATAAGCACAAACCCTCAAAAGAATCGCTCTGTGATTGCCTGCTGAAGGCATGAGTAGATGGTTGGATGAAAAACTGGCACAGTTTGAGCAGTGTTGAGTCTCAACACAACAATGAAACATCAGGTGTATACTAAGCCCAGATGTATACTAAGATGTATACTAAGCCCAGATGTATACTAAGCGTCGCCATCCTTTCTCTGAGCAGGGCCAGGCTTTCCTGCCTCCCCTTCCTCCTCTAGCACTTCTCCCAGGCTCCAGAGGAAACTGCTCCTCTGCCACATAATTTGGCCTCCGCTCTTCCAGCTGAGAATGTTTAGTAAATGGCAGACTCTAAGCCTGATGGGGCTGCAGTGACATTGCCGTCTCTGCTCGCTTTAGTGTGGTCAGCCCAGAGAGTTAGGTACAACCGTGTCTATTGCAGAGCTGTCTTGACAGGGTCCTGGGGATGAATTAATCATCAAGCCGATGCAGCTCCTTTGTCCAATCACCGTCATGGAGGATCTTCTAATCACAAGCGGTATGCGTTTAGGAGGAGCGGGCTTCTCTTTGCCCTGTGTGGATGGCATGAGGCACCCATGGGCTCTGCTCTTAAAGCAGAGGAAGGACAGACTGCATGAGTCCTCAGGAAAGATAGAACAAGAAGGATGCCAACTTTCCTGCCAGTAGCAGACTATATACGCAGCTTTTATAAGTACAAGTAGGGGAACCTGGGTTGATTAAACATCACTATGTGTATGTATTATTTCTCATAAAAAATCTCATCTAATGTCCCCTAAGTGTGACAGCATAGGTATTCATGTGCCCATTTTACAGATGAAGACACTAACCATTAGTGAAATACAATGAGATGCTTGACATTACACCACAGAAGCAGATGAGCCAAGACATAGCCACGTCTGTCTAGGACAGGGTCTGTCATCTTACCGTAACATCACTGATAAAAGAGCTCACAGTATGGCATCTTTTTGCCATTACTCTTTGTCTGCAAGCCCAACTATGCATTTTGTTTGTTTGTTTTTCCAGACAGGGTTTCTCTGTGTAGCTTTGGTGCCTGTCCTAGAGCTTGCTCTGTAGACCAAGCTGGCCTCGAACTCACAGAGATCCACCTGCCTCTGCCTCCCGAGTGCTGGGATTAAAGGCGTGCACCACCACCTAACTGTGCATCTTTTTCAACAGTGTTTTCCTTGTAAAAGGTGTGTGTGTGTGTGTGTGTGTGTGTGTGTGTGTGTGTGTGTGTGTGATGGTGTGCATTATGGAGGTCAGAAGATGACTTCGTGGAGTTGGCTCTCTCCTGCCACTTTTATGTGGGTCCTGGGAATCCAACTGTCGTCATCAGGCTTACATCTTGCTCCTCCCCCCAATGTGTTGTCTCCTCCCCTGAAATGCCTCATGCAGATAAGACAAAGAAAGGTTTACAGTGAAGCCAGCCTTTTCCAAGTCTGTTCTCCCGGCACCTTGAGGGCCACCTTCACGAGAGGGAGCACATGGACCTGGGTTTGTAAACGGCCACCTATTTGCAGAGGTCCAAGTCCAGAGCCATCCACTTTGGAAGGTAGGTCCCCATTTCTTCACTTTTCTGAGACTTGATAACCCTGGGTCTATGAAGCAAGCCCGTGACAACCACTACTACTTCAAAAATTTAAAATAATTCCTCTTAGTAGGGAGATAAGTTATGACCCAGATCCACATTTACTAGCCTTACTGTCTGAGGCAGGAGACTGCCCTCTGTGGCCAGTTTCCTCAGACAGCAAATGAGACGGGAGTAGAGGTTGCAGCCACCTTTAAAGAACTGTCATGGGACAAGTGAAGAAGACACACAGAGACTCATTGTCCTGTGTAAAGGGCTAGTCATACGCACGGTCAAATGACGTTAGCCGTCATTATGTGTTTGGTATCCTTCTGTGGGAACCAAGCCACGTTTGATGTGAAGTTAGAAGAAGAGCCACTGGTTGTGGCTTACATCAGTAATCCCCGTACTTCATAGGCTGGAGGCAGGGAGATCACAAGTCTAAGGCCAGCCTCACTGCGTAGACGGACTCTCTTTTTAGGGTGCAAACAAATCAACATACAAAAACGTAGGTGGTGGGGGTAGAGCAGACAAAGGGTGAAGAAGAGGACAAAGAAGAAAATTAGTAGAAAGAAACCCATGAAAAGAGCGCTTTGAATAGTTTTTTCCCCGTCATTCATCTTTTTTTTTTTTTCTAAAGAAAAATTTACGTCATGTTATATGAAATTGGGAGTTCCAAGCTGGGTCTCAAGATTTCTAATCAACCCAAAGGCAGCATCCTAAAATAAGAACTGGCCCCTTTATCAATTTGCTACAGCTACAGTATGCATCTCAAAAAAAAAAAAAAAAAAAAAAGTCAGCCTGCTTCCAGAAACTGGAGAAAGGAAACGTATCTCTAGCAGCCTCCAGTTCTTCTGGGCATGTCAGCTATTGTGCTACAAGATTTCAGGTTCTCTCTTCCAAAAAGTGCAGAGAAGTACACACAAAACACAAACAGAGCTGCCTCTGCCTAGAGGGTGAGGAGCGGGGATGGGAAAAGAAGAGTTCATGGGAAGGACAAGGCCTCTCTCTCTTTGTCTCCAATAAGTAACTGAGTATAGGAAGGAAGGTTTGAAGAAGGTATGTTGGAGTATCTGGGGCCTGGAGAATCCTGAAGATTGGGTAGGGGTGGGACCATACCTCACAGGGATGTCGGGAAGATGCTGCAAGATGTGGGCTGTAGCGAAGGACAGCCACCAGGAGGAGGAAGTTAAGAAAATGACTATTGCTGGTCTTGGGTCATTTCATAAAGATCTGAGCCAAGTGCTGAATCTTCTCAGCTCTTGCCTGAAGACTACCTAAAAGTGGTTTGCAAATCAATAAACTCCAGCAGGGCATGGTGGTTTGCATGGTGTCCTGTGCCTGTGATCCCAGCATTTGGGAGCCTAAGGCAGAAAGATCACCACAAACTCAAGGGCATCCTGGATTACCTAGAGAGTTCAAGATCAGCCTGTGCTACATACATAGTGAGACCCTGTCTCAAAAGTGGAAAAACGAACAAAATATCCCACTTATTGATAAATTAAACAGTAAATATAGTAAATATGAATGGTTTACTATGTTGATCTAAATAGTTTAAAACATGTAAGTCAGTATGCAAATTTTAAGTTATTATTAATAAATTCAATCTAAAAATATGCCCATTTGCTCTACTGTTATAATGCTCCCACTTATCTTCAACTCACACTTTTTTATTTTATTTTGTTTCAACTCACATTTCTTTAACATAAATTGTACATAGGCAAGGACTCAGAAATGCTCAGATAGTATCTTTTATTTCCAAACTTCAGAAAGTTCTTTGTCATAGTATTTTGTTTTTCATAGTTACAAGCTATAGGATTATTTCAAGTTGTTTTGGGGGGAGACATTAAGATAGTCATCAATGTTGACTGAATGAGTAGCCATGGTACTGAGGAGCCTGTCCTGAATATCACTTTTGCCCATGGGGCTGGGACATGATAGGGGTCCACAGAGGAGATGTGATTTGCAAGTCCACTTCCCGTTTCTGAGACCTTCAAGCAGAGGAGATCCTTAGACATGGGGTTGGAAGCAGAGACTGGGCCACTGCTCATTGCCACCTCCTGGAAGGAGTTTCCAAAGAGATCTGTAGGAGGGTTACAGGGAGAGGCGGGGTGCTGAGGAAATCGTTTGGTGGGCAAAGTGCTCCCTATGAAAGCACAGGGACCCTAGTTCAGTCCCCAGAACCCACTCTAAACAAAACAGAACAAAGCTGGAGTTTGTGGTGTGTGGCGGCAAACCCAGTGGAAGGTGATGGATACAGGAAGATGCGTGAGGCTTGCTGGCCAGCCAGCCTGCCTAGCCTGCTTGGGATGTTCTAAGCCGGTGAGAGATCCTGTCTAGATTTTTTAAAAAGGTGGACAATGCCTGAGGGACAATAGTTGAAGTTGTCCTCTGACCCCCCACATACGTGTGCATCTGCACACGTGAGCATTCACACACAGTGAGAAAAGAAAATGAAGCAGGAGCCCGAATCCAGACCCTCAGAGGCTGGGCTGCCAGCTCACCCTAGACAGAGTTTGGAGAACCATATGCAGGGCTTCCCATTCTAGGGGACCAGAGGGACAGTTCTTAAATGGACAGCTTACAGTCTGAAGACCATTCTCTTCTCCACCCTCATTGTACCGTCCCCTTCACTCACTGCCCTCTGGGGTCCCCAGACCATCTCTAGATCCCTCCTCTGTCACCTACGTTTAACCCTGCTTTGCCTATTAATTCTGCACAAAAAAAGCCACCCAGAGTCATGCTCCTGGTTACCCAGAAGAGTGACCGCAAAGGAGAGGAGAGGTCAGGGGAGACTCGGTGCGTCCCTCAACAACCTCTTCTGAGTCTCTGCTATGCTACTGGGTGTTTGAGACAGAAGGAAGTGAGAAAGGAAGAGGAGAAGTGGCCAGTTGTCAGTGCTGGTTGCCAACAATGGTGGCTTTGGGACCTTTCTGGCTTTTGTTATTGTTTTTATCTCCTACAGAAAACTCAAATGTCAACTGTCATCATCACTATCAACTCTATCATCATCATCATCATCATCCTCACCATCATCACATAGTTCATATTTACTGAGCACCTACATACTTGGTAATATTTTAATAACCACCTCTGCATTATACACCATATAAGGGAGATGCCATTATTCCCATTTTACAGAAGGTGAAATTTGACAGAGAGAGTGAGTTTAGGTCATTTGCTCAGCTATTAAATTGAAGAGTCTATCTCCCAAATCCATTCTGACTCCAGAGCTCACATACAGCACTGTTATATGTTGCTTCTCATAAAATACCAGTGGAAGGGCTGACAAGATGGCTGTCAGTCATGTAAAACCTATATATAAAGTGTGATGGTCCATAGCTGTAATACTGGATCTCACCGGCCAGCTAGTTTTGTTGAATCAGTGAACTTTGGGTTCAGCAAGTGACCCCATCTCAAAAATAAGGAGGGAAGTAATAGAGAAATACACCCATAGTCAACCTTGGAGGTCCATGTGAAAGAATACACACATTCACATGCACACATGCATATACCCATCACAACACACATGAAGTAAAATTCAAGTGGATTTTGAATATTTGGTTTGCATTTGCTTTCTTCAAAAAAAGTTTCCTCATTTACTATAATACTCCTTAGAGCTGGGGATTTTCACCCCCAATATTATCATTGTCATCATTTCAGCAAGTTTAGATGTTCTCTCTATCCACTTTTGAAACAGAATCTCTCTATATTTGGAGGGCAAGAAGCAGAAAGGGCCTTTTGATTTCCAAAATATAAAACATGTGCTCTTATTTCACTCGGAGAGAAGGGAAACTATCAAACACTCAGATGTAGATGCCGTGGTCCATCTTATTAAGTTCCGCTCTGTAATATAAATGGAATGTATGCTTAGAATGACTATATTCTAGAGAAAAACTACATATCCCTTAATATGGACAGGAGAAGCTTGGTGCAGATGGTTATTTGAGACCGGCATTTAGCGGTCTGAGCTCACACTCTATTTCACGGTAGGCATTTCCTCTGAAGGAAACAAGCTACACTGTGGCCCACTTGGTGCTAAAAAGAGAGCAGGAGACCAGAATTCTGAAGGAGGAGGACTGGAGATGCTTGGGACAGGGCCTGGACTTCAGGTGACAGAGCAGGGAGATGGGGTGGGTACACAGAATTCCGAAGTCAGGACTTGGCCAGTGAAGCCCAGGGGCCGCCTTTGTGATATTAATGATATCTCTCTTCATTTTCACAGGACTCCCTGTGTGCTTTCATTTAAACTTCCAGGCCTGTACAACTATGCTTTGGCCGCTTGGAAAACAGGCAGGTGCTCACAATAGGAGCCAGATATGGCCACCAGGGCTCTGGAAAAACATGTGGCTGGGGACAATGACAAGGATTATGTCAGCAAGGCTCTGGAGTGGCCAGTAAAAGGAAGGAAGATATCTCTGTTGAGAGGGAGAGAGGCTGGGCCCTTGGTAGTTTGAATAATAAAGAGAATTTAATCACAGGTTAAATAAGTCTGAGGATAAATCTTGAGAGAAGTTATGAAATTTTTCAAGCAACCAACCTACTATCTAAAGGAAGACGCTATGTTTCATTTCCTAATGGAGATTTCTCAAACGTAAAAAGACTTTTTATAAAGAAAGAAAATATGATGGATACGTGGTGTTCAATCTTATAAAATAGCACTGAGATGTATAAAAATATAAATCTAGATAAAATGTCCTTATGCTTATAGTTCTTAGGCACAACAACAACCCACTCTTAACCATTTTCAAGGCAATACATATAAAATGGTAAAGGCACTTTAACAATAGCATTTTAATGTTACAAATTGTGTTATTTGATAAAACTGGATATTAAAAATGAGGGCTAGGAGTGGAAATAAAGATTCAGTTCTAGCTCTACATTTAATTCTGTTTCATAATCTTAACCTGAAGGAGCTATGTGGTGAATGCATACAAGAACTGTGTAAACTGCAAAATCTCAAGGCTTTGCCTTCTAGTTCAGAATAAACAGGCTTCAAGTTTAAAGAAAAAGTTCTTCCAGTTTGCAAACCTCAAATGATGATCTACACACTCGATAGCCATACACACTGCCTTATACACTCAGAGATGAGGCTACACTTGTGGAATTTTTGAAACCTGCCTTTCATGAGAATGGAATACAGCATACCGTGGTGTGAATCAGAAACAGAAAATTTTCCATTGTGCATTTCCCCCTCACTCACTGCAGGCTGGTATGAACAAAGAAGCAGGCTGGGATATACAGAACTGTTCTCTATCTACGTAAATGTGAATGCTCTCCTCCCTGCTCAGCACTGGCTCAGCATGCCTCCGTATCATCACGAGCTGGATCAACTCTCCCTCTGCCTTCCTTTCATCCACTGCAAAAGAATCCACTGGCATTCTCCAGTTAAACACTCTGTCCTGTTATTTTTCCTCTATGGATGCAAATAGAAGCATAAACCAGTAAAGGCACTAAAACTAGTTGCCACTATTTTCTTGTGATGGGCTCATCCAGATAACCAAATATAAGTATGATTTTTTTTTAAGGAGTATCATCAGAATGATAACTACTGAAATACATTTCTGAACAGAATGCAGAGATCTTCAGAGTGACATCAGTGAGATAAGTTTGAGAACCAGGAGAGCACTGAGGTTCTCAAGGCTATACCCACTAAGAACAAGGTAGTAGGACCACCACACATATGAACTCCTAGCCACTGGGACTGTGTGTATAAGACTAAGGCAGCCAGAATCTCAGAATGGAGGGGAAGGGACTCCTGCAGGTCCATCTCCATCTGAGAACTCTTGGCATTTGATTACTGCTGGGGAAGGGAGAATCAGTTTCCTTCAGGGACGAGGGCTCTGAGACACTACCCATGCTCCAGTAGACACTCCCCCACACATGCACATGCAGGTAGAGCAAAGTGTCTATTAAATGCATATGAAGGAAAAGAGAGCCAGGTGTAGAGGCACATGCCTTTAATCCCAGCACTCAGGAGGCAGAGGCAGTCAGATCTCTATGAGTTCAAGGCCAGCCTGGTCCACATATTAAGACCTTGTCTCAAAGAGAAAGAGGCAATGGGAGGAGAAAGTGATGGTGATGAGATAAGGGATGAATTGGAGGAGAGAATAGGAAATGGATCTGACCCAAACACTTTTTTTTTTTTTTTTTTTGGTTTTTTGAGACAGGGTTTCTCTGTGTAGCTTTGCGCCTTTCCTGGAACTCTCTCTGTAGTGCAGGCTGGCCTCGAACTTAGATGGATAGTAAATAAAATACTTCAAAAGAAAACAAAACAAGATTAAAAAGTATTCAAGGAAAAGAAAAAAATTAAAACATCTAGTCCACTGGCTGGTCCCCACTCGTTGCTGATAAGTGCCGATCACATCTTCCTCCTCCATTCCCATTTTTCTGGACTCCAGTTACCAACAATTCTGATCTTCAAAGAGAAACCTGAGGGAATCCATTGGAGCTTCTTCTTTGATAGTGGGATTCTCTGGGTCACTCTGAAGCTACTCTCATTGTTCTTCTGTCCAGTGGCTCTGAGTTTAGTATACTCTCCTTTCTCATCCCCTCAGTGCTGGGTTGGGATCTTGCCTCCTGACCAGACATTTGACAGTGGCTTTATCCAGGGGTCTCTGCACCACAGCGACCTCAGTTAGCCAGAGACTTGTTCTTACAGTTTTAATTAGCATCAAATCTCCAAGAACAGTGGACATCGCCGCATGCTTCAGTGTTGCTGCAGGGTCAACAAAATGGATCTGAATGCGTTTATAGCCTTACAATTGCTAAACGAAACAAAGCAAGATTTTAAACGCTTGATGTACAATCTAATGTGGAAATGACGATTCAATTCTCACCTTATCAGGTTAGAGGAATAATACTACAAGATCAGTAGTCATCTTTTTATCTTAATTTGGGTTTCTCTTGCTGTGATAAACATCATGACCAAGAGCAATTTGGGGAGGAAAGGGTATATTTCACCTTACAGCACACAGTTCATGGTGCAAGGAAGTCAGGGCAGGAACTCTAGGCAGGAACCCGGAGGCAGGAACTCTTGTAGAGGCCATGGAGGGATGCTGTTTACTGGCTTGCCTCATCCTGCTTTCCTTTACCACCCAGGACCACCTGCCCAAGAGCAGCTCACCCTACAGCGGGCTACTCCCTCCCACATCAATCATGAATCGATAAAGTTCCCCCACAGACTTGCCTCTGAGGCCAATCTGGTGGGAACAATTTCTCAATTGATGTCCCCTCTTCCTGAAGGACTCTGGCTCCTGTCACGTTGAAAAAAACCAACCGGCACACTTTCCAACCACCGACAGGAATAGAAATCATTGTTTCTCCCCAAGCAAAGAAGAGAAAAGTTTAGAATCTGTACGAAATATTTTAATTTTGTCGCACGACCTGATAGGGTCACCAATCTAAGTTCTCACGTTTTTATCTATGTCTGTGGTGTGCTTGTGGTGACGTTAAAGTGTGTCCTTTGTACTGTGACACTCCTCACAGCCTTGTCCCGTGCTCTCCTGCTTCTCTGCATTACTGGTAAGCTTTGATGGGATGTCAAATGTTAGGACTTTCTCTGCCTTGATACTGAATATTTGTGTATTCCTGTAAGGATTCTAGGACTCTGTTCTGGGTTACCATACAGCTTTTTTCAAAAATAACTTGGGGGCTGTAGAGACGGCTTGAAAGAGGTGGTAAAGTTATTGCCATGCAAGTGTGTGTGGACTAGAATTCAGATCTCAAGCACCCACATTAATGCTGGGTGTGTGTGTGGTGGAGGGCGGCAGTTCATCTGTAATCCCAGTACTGGGATCCCTGGAGCAAGTAGACCAGCTAGACTAGTTGAAATAGCAAGCGCTGGGTTCAAGGGAGAGCTACAGCCTCAATACATAAATGTGGAGAGTAATAAAGGAATAAATCTGATGTTAATATCTGGCCTCCATATGCACACATACACACACATGCGTATGTGTCTGTGCACACATGTACACCCACACACATTCAAGCAAGCATGCATACCTACAGACACATACATGTATATAAATACTGTATATCTTTTCAGGCAGGTCTTTCTCCAAAGGTTTGTTAGTAGGTAAGAGCAACACATAGTCTAGAGTTAATTACTTCCCTCTGATCATTTTAATTAATCTTCTGAGTACCTTGTAAATTACAGTTTTCCAGTGTGGCTGCTGGAAAGGGGCTGCTCTGGTGAGCATGGTGTGAACATTGCTGTTTCCGGTCATTTCAGAGAGTTCGTCCCTGAGTGCTCTCCTCACACACGAGTATTGACTGATACCCTTCCAGGCAAAGAGGAATGTAGACGAATTGCTAAACGGTTATATATATATTATATATATATATATATATATATATATATATAATCCCAGAATCAGATATTGGGGTTAAAACCTGAGAGCTCAGAAAAGCAGAAAGAAGCCAGCCACATTCTCACCACTCTGAGATCCTCAGCCAAAGAGGGCTACTTCCACTGGGCTCTTCCCGAGTTCCCCTGATGTCACGCTGGATCAGCAAGAAGATCTTGTTCTTCATCCATCACAATTCAACCTCCAAGAGAGGTCAGCTCTCTTTATCCTTGCATCAAATAGCATGTGTTACTGTTTAAACGTGAAATATCTCCCACAGGCCCATCTGCTTCAGTCTTTGGTCCCAAGCTGGTAGCTGTTCAGGGAGACTATGGAATCTCTGGGACACGGGCCCATCTGGCTGGCTGACTTCAGCTGTTGTGAGTGGACCTTGAGAGTTATAGACCAGACTTGCTCCAGACCCATTCTCTGTTTCCTGATTGATTTGCCAAGATGGAAGAGGCTATTACTGCAGGCTCCCAGTGCTATGGGTAAAGCCACCTCACCTCCATCTACTGCCATGATGGACTGGACTCTCTAAAACCGTGAGCCAAATTAAAGCCTTCGTTCCTCCGATAAGGTATTTTTGTCGCAGCAACTGGAAAAGTAACAAATACAAAAATGCAAGGAATGCAAAGGTGTTTCAGGATGAAGTGAGTTATTACAACATACAAGAAAATACAAATAGAGAGGAGCAAAAGCAATATGAAGATATAGGCAAAAATAGAGAAGTGAAAATTTGTGGTGATATATTGTGTACCCTAACAAACTTGCATGAGGATCAGAGGACAGAGCCAGCTCTTAGATTAGACATAGAGGTCAAGCAGTGGTGGCACACACCTTTAATCCTATCACTCTGGAGGCAGAGATCTGTCTTGATCTCTGTGAGTTCAAGACCACACTGGAAACAGAGCCAAGGCAGTGGCGGCACACACCTTTAATCCCAGTACTGGAAAGCACATGCACCTTTAATCCCAGGAAGTGATGTCTGGGCAGAGAAAGGTATATAAGGTGTGAGGAAACAGGAACTCACCCTCTTTAGACTGAGGATCTCATGGAGACCATCTAAGATCTGAACAACAAGAGTTTCCTGGGTAGAGTGCTGGTAACAATTCAGAAATGTATCCAAAGAAGACAGCACTCAAGGGGTTCAGGGGACCAGTCCTTCAGTGCCACTTGAATGGGTACAGAATGCCATCAAAGAGTGCTCACTTCGGCAGGGCCTTTGGCAACTGATGCTTTTCACAGTAAACACCCTGAGAGTAGGGTCCACAGCAACAGGTATCTCAGGGGGGACTCTGAAGGGACAGGCAGTTACCATTCCTAGAGGCACATTTCATCTCCCAGGTGAAAACTTTTGGAGGGATAAACTGCTTCGTCTGCATATGAACCCTGTTGTCAACAGGGCTCTCGGTCAGGCAGTGACAGGCAGTGGCATGGGTGACTGTCAAGTCAGTCATCCAGCTCAACTATACAAAACAAGAAGGTTCAGGGTAAGACTGGAGCTGCCCTAACCTAGGTCCATTCATCATGATGAAAATGTCAGTTTCCTAAGAGTTTTAAGAATTGTAACACAGCAGAACATCATAACATGCCCCTTGGATGCTGCCTGGAAGCCCTCGGTGGTGAAGGCTCATCCTCCAGAGTTCACTGTCCATTACCTGACATTCCATGTTCCAAAAAATAGTGTTTTATCTAATTTATCAGGGTTTTTTGTTTGTTTGTTTGCCTGCTTGCTTTTGTTGTTGTTGTTTTGGTTTTTCGTGACAGGGTTTCTCTGGGTAGCCCAGGCTGTCCTAGAACGCCCTGGAACTCTTTTTGTAGATAAGGCTGGCCTCAAACTCATAAAACTTACCTGCCTCTGCTTCCCAAGTGCTGGGATTAAAGGTGTGCGCCACCATGCCCGGCTTTTCAGGTGTTTCGATCACTTGTTTCAGATAGACTGCAATCCTTATTCCTCTAACTTTACCAGAAGCAAAATCTCCCAAGTGAGATTTTAGAGCAATTATGTAAATCCACACTCCACTACAACATATACATCCTCACCAACTCTTGGGTTTTTCAGATTTTGTATTTTTTTTTTTCAAGAATTGCACTATTTTCTATGGGGATTTACTGTGTGCTCCCCTCCCCCGCCCCGCCCCCACAGGCTGATCTGAAGGTGTAGGAGAAATGGCAACATTTAATCTAACAAATAATTCTCTAATTATGGGATTTCAGCTAATAGATAACAGATACGCCCAGGACCTTGGAAATGTAGCCTAACACTCTTTGCCACCCGAATATTTATATTTATTTAAGTGTAGAAAAGTTGTCAGTTCATTAAGGCTTACGGTTCTGGGAAATGGAAGTAAAAACTTCGAGTAAGTCATAGACTCTTACAAGCATTTAATGTCCCAAGCAGGGACCCGGAGGTTCTTAACTCGAAATTACTACTTTAAGTTGAGAGAAAGAGCAAAGATTAACTATGTACACACAGAAGATGTCCTAGGTCAGAGGTGCAGCATCAGCTAGCCACGAGGGAGATGGACCCTTTGTGAAGCCACCTCCTTCTCTGGGAACCTTACTGCCACAGTTAAAAGCATTTTAATTGCTTCTTTTAAAAATGTCTATGTTCTTTAGAAAAAAGTGAAACATTCACGCAGCCTCATGAATGAATCTCATTACCTCAAAATCTTGGAAGTCTTCAAGTGACTTCTAGATAAATAAGGTCTTCAGGTTGTGTTAAGAAAGGTTGTTTGGTATTACCCCTAACGGCATATTCTGCTCTTTCCCCACCATGGTTTGAAGAGAAAAGCATCGAAATCTTCAGTTTCCTTCCCACTACACCTGGATTCTATCAAACTTTAGAAACACCCAGCACTGACTATATTGAGACAGGACAGGGAGGAGGGGAGGGAGGGAGAGCAGAAGAGACTTGGACAGTGAGCATACTCATTAAATTCATTAAAGATATCCCTATAATCTTTGTTTCATTTTTGGCATTCTATATCCACATTTCTCTTTCAGAAATAACATTTGTTTTGTGCTTCTGGCGAATGTGATGAAATGGTTCAAGACCTGCATTCCATGGTTCTTTACAGCAGACCAAAATAGCACTCTTGCTCATGCTAGGATAGTCCAGGACTGGCGTTCATTCTGGTCAGCTTGGGGAGGGTCCCAGGAAGCAGTTCCTTCTTCAGTATCAGAATGGTCTCTGTGTTGTCTCAACTTTGTTTCCTCCAGGGAAAACACAAAGCTGCTTCATGCTGGCTTCTTTCTTTTCTTTTTCTTTTTTCTTTTCTTTCTTTTTTTTTTTTTTTTTTTTTTTTTTTTTCGAGACAGGGTTTCTCTGTGTAGCTTTGCGCCTTTCCTGGAACTCACTTGGGAGCCCAGGCTGGCCTCGAACTCACAGAGATCCGCCTGGCTCTGCCTCCCGAGTGCTGGGATTAAAGGCATGCACCACCACTGCCCGGCCTGGCTTTTTTTCTTATCCGACACGCTTCGGGAGTAGGAGGGGACAGTGCCATCATAGTTTATTTCTTGAAACAGCATGGTCTCATTTCCCTGTGGATGTGAAGGTTCATCGGTGAAAATTTAGCACATGTTTTTCCATCAAAGAACTCTATTTGAGAGGCTCCCAAACGCACACTGCCAACATATCTTCATCACTGAATTTGAACTTAAGTTCATGAACTGAATTTGAAATATTTTAGATTTTTTTTTTAAGGATAGTAACTTATACTTCTTACGTGCCCCTTGACAAACATTTTTAGCAGAGCTAAGAGATCATCCCCAGTGACCCTTCTCTTGCCCCACATACATTCATCCAAGCTTGCCAGTACCACAGTGAGAGATTTTCTTCAGGCCTGTCATCACACAATGAACACAAGCCTCAAGTGCATAGGTTACCCTGTACTATGGTTCGAATATGAAATGTCCCACACAGGTTCATAGGTTTGAACACTGACTCTCCTGCTAACAGCCCTCTGTTTGAGGGAGGCTTTAGAACCTTTTGGATGTGGACAATATAGGCTGCTACAATTAAGCCTTGAGATTTATAACCTCGCCAACTTCCTGTCTGGTCTTCCTGATCTGCAGAGATGTGAGCAAGCTGCTGCCAGAAGCCCCTGCCGCCTGCGGCTGCCCACCACCATATCACGGAGCTGCCCACCTTCCCTGCCATGATGGACTGCAACCCCTTGAACCACGAGACAAAATAAATTTCTCCTTTAAGTGACTTCTTATCTTGTTGTCACAACAAGAAAAGCCACTAATACCCTACTTCTTGTCTCTCCTCAATGCCAAGGTGCTACAGATGAACCATCAGAAAGACTCAACATGGGGTCACGTTGGGGCTTACAGTGTCTCCTCTGCCCTCCAGCCCTCAGGCAGCTCGTGGACAGCCTCCTTGGGAAGGCAGATGCTGAGAACACAGAACTCCAAAGTTCCATGCTTTTGCTGGTCAACATCTTCTTCTTTCATAGCTTGGAACTTAGGCGAATGGTTTTATTGAATTTGAATTGGCTAGTCAGTTGGTTTAAAAAAACAGAAGAAACTAAAAAAGGAATGCTGTGGGATATTCTGTATGTCTTGTGGGAGACCATTCTCGGGTTCCTTGTGGCTTTACCCAGCAGGTCCGCATAGAGGATGATTAGGACCATGGGCCTGAGTGCAGGTGTTTGAGATGGTCTGCACTTGGCTGTGCTGTGGGATGGTCTGTATGTCAAGTTGCTCTGATTGGTTAATAAATAAAACACTGACTGGCCAGTGGCTAGGCAGGAAGTATAGGCAGGACTAACAGAGAGGAGAAATAAAAGAACAGGAAGGCAGAAGGACTCACTGCCAGCCACCGCCAGGACAAGCAGCATGTGAAGGCGCCGGTAAGCCACGAGCCACGTGGCAAGGTATAGATTTGTAGAAATGGGTTAATTTAAGCTATAAGAACAGTTAGCAAGAAGCCTGCCACGGCCATACAGTTTGTAAGCAATATAAGTCTCTGTGTTTACTTGGTTGGTTCTGAGCGGCTGTGGGACTGGCGGGTGACAGAGATTTGTCCTGACTGTGGGCAAGGCAGGAAAACTCTAGCTACAAAGGAAAGACTGCCAATCCTTAGTTAAAACACTAATTCCTTATTGTACATTGTAGTGGTCTTTGCTCTGCCCGTGACCTTGGGTCAGAAGGAGGCGGTGCTTCCTGATCATGTATATGACCTCATAAAAGGAGAGGGAGAAGGGTCGCATGCTCCTGCCTGTGGGTTGGATTCGCTCCTGGTCAGATCAGAGGACGACTTCAGCCGTCTACTCCATTCTGTATTCGTGAGTGTATTTGCTCAATTTATATCTTAATAAATCCTTGTTATCCATTAAACAGACTCAGGTGGATTGATCTTAATCATGCCTAGAAGGGCTTCTGTAAACAACCCCATCCACCCAGTTTTGTTTCTGACATTTCTTCAGATAGACTTGGATCCAAGCCCCCAAAGCCCTTTGATAAGCCTCTGTGGGACCAGGGTTCTCCAGGGTTGTTCTAGTAAGCTTCTACCCAAGACACACCGCATTCGTTATTTCCTTCAGTGACTCTTCCACAGCTGAAGCAGTGAGTTATCGCCATCTTTCTGTTTCCTTATATTACAATCCCGCTTTTCTGTAGTCTTCACTACTACATTGTAACCGTCTTTCCGCCCTGGATCACATCTTACTAATCTTTACCATCATCACAGTCTACACAGCTTTATTGGCACGTAGATGTGCTCAGAGGAGCGAGCACTTTCATCTGGTGAATCACCAAATATCTTCCCATATTTAGTCTATGAGACCTTCAAAAATTTACCTTTAAAAGTGGGTGAAAAGGGCTGGGGGGTATCACGCCGTGGTAAGGCTCCACTCCCAACATCATACATTTTTAAACCACACTTAACCAAGCAACCAACAGAATGGCAAAATACCTCCTTGGGATCTATCAGAAAAAAAGAAAAGAATTTTTGCAAAGATGGAGGAATGTAGACATGACAGAAGGGAACTCAGAACCACAGCCGAGTCTAAATCTAAACTGACAGCCCTAAGCTTGGCAATGATGTGTTACTTTTACACACTTGGAAGCTTCTGGAGGCTGTAAGCATCAGAATAAACTGGTTTAGCAGAGTTACTTTATTTTACAGACAGGTAAGCATCACTAATTATGACTAAGTGGTAAACAACTTTTTGAGGAATGAAATGCCATACTGTAGAATGTTTTCATTGTATCTGACATTTTACCCTTTAGATTTCACTTATTCGAAATATAGAGTAATTTTAAATACACGCTTGTCCTGTGTAAATTAATCATGACCATGGAAGAGTTAGCTTTCTCTCTCAGGTGAGCGGAACATTTGCTTGTGCTATTAATTCTACAGCAAACAGTGCTTTAAAGAGTAAGTCTAGAACAGACTTGGCGATGTTTTTTAATCATAGGATCACAGTTCTAACGTAGAGTCAGAGCATCCAAATATTACTGTCATATTTCAGCAACTGTGCGTGAGCATGTTGTTTCTGAAACTGGAATGAAGGGCTGGGCTAGGAGGAGACCACTCTGTACTCACTTAGTCCCTCCAAATCATTTTTATGTGAATTTAGCCAGTTTTCCACAGCTCACAAAATTCCAGGATGGCTTGAGTTTCTTGCTTCCTTCGTTGGCAAGACTGTACCAAACCTCCTTAAGAGATGTGCTCTCAGAAGGAAAGGAAATATCCGATCCGGGCCATTTGACACATACCAGATGCCAAGCTCCAAACAAAGGCTGCTCAGCTTTTCAAAGATTTGATATCTTAACTGTAGCCACTTGAGTAAAGACTTGGGCCCCAGAATGGCCAAGTTAAATAAGTCCGAATCAGGGCTCAAATGATCTCCACATCTAGTGTTCTTAAGTCCGCATGAAGTTCTGAATCTAAGAAAATAAATTTAAAATGTGTCAGACTGGGTCATGTCCAGTGGACCTGTGTACTTTGGAGAAGAAATACGTGGCTCATTGTTGCTGTGAAAACCATTTTTCTTCCCTAGTGGAACTTAAGTTTTGGGGGCTACTTGTAGAGGTAGAGCCAAGAGAACTCTGGCATTCCAGCTGATTGCTCTTGGAATTTTTGCCTCTAACTGAAGAGAGGAGAGAAGAAATCTCTGAGGCATTAAAAGCCATTGTGGAATCTTAGAAGGCTTCATGAAGAGAAACAGATTCACCAGCTCTTTCATCTTTCGGTGTCCATTGCAAGCACAACTGTAAAGTGTGAGACATGGGCCAGCCTGGTCTATGTAATGAATTCCAGGCTAGTCGGAGCTACATAAGAAGACCCTGTCTCAAGCAGAGGCTGAGATGGTGAGGAGATAGGTTTTATAAATCTGATAGGTTGATCAAATCTGAATTTCCAGCTCCAGTCAGACCGCTAAGGCCTAGCTAACAAGACAGATTTGTATTTTGGGTTGGTTTCCCAGTGGCTAATTGGCTGGCAATAGTTCTCTCTCTGAGAACTACCCTCAGACAGTCATTGTGCGGTTCCATGGGACACTATGCATGTATGATACAGTATGAATAGCGTCCCTGGGAGGTGTATGAGTCTCAGCTCCTGCTCAATAGCACCCCCTGAGACCACAAGAACTCACTAGCATGGCTGCCGGTGAGTGCTCCCTGCCATGAAGCTTTGCTCATACTCGCCAATCCGAGCAACCGGGTTCTCCTTGGAAGTTTTAAATTGTGAGTGAAAATAATGTCTAATCAATCTAGGTGGCAGCTTGAGATGAAAACAAAGGCGACTTTAGTCCTTGAAGTAGGTGTGTTACGTGTTCGGTTGTGTTTACATACGGGAGGATCTACCTAAGCCTGGAGAGTCTACACAGGGGGAAAAACATGAGCAATGGGCTGAGGGAAGAGGCTTGCCAAGGTCCCTGGCAACGTTTCTCTTTCCAGAAGGAGATCTCACCAAAAGGCCAGCTTCGTATCTGTTCCATAAGATGCTTTCATCTTTAAGACAAATTATGTTACCAAAGCTCACTTGAATCAATGAGTTACCAATTACGTAGGAGTCCTAATAATGATACTAAATAAAATAGACCCAAATGGTAAAGTTGGTCCTTGTTTCTGAGTATTTTCCTCTGTTTGACTCATTCAAGACTCAGGTTGGTCTGTCTATCTGTAAACCCACCCAGACTGTGTGGTATCTATTCATTTTGAAAGGTCTCTGGGAACAGGCAGAGTAAATGTATAATCTACCTCGTAATTAATGTCTCTTTTTATGGGGAAGCTCTCTAAATTCAACCTGGGTGCAGCTTGCTGCAACGTCAGCCTTCTTTATGCTTCTTCTCATCTGGGTAGATCTGGAGAATAATGGCAACCAACCATGGGCATGGGAAGAGGTAGGTATTCCAGGCTCCTTTAGTGTGAGCCTCTACTTTGACACATGAGAAGCTCAGACAACAGAGGCTCCCCTGACTTGCTCTCAGGGTCAAGTGTCTTCTTGTGGGAGAGCAGGGAATAGAACCCAGATAACAAACTGTTCTAGCTTTTATCCTGGAGACGTGCTGGAGGCAAAGTCAGTCATTTCTCAGGACATCACTTTGAACTTACCAGTTCTATGGTCTGGAAAGTTCCCTACTCTGGGGCACCTTTACCAGCTGACTGGTAAAGGTAGTTTACCAATGAGTAGGCAGTTTCTGAATAATTATTGGATTAGTAACATTCAGTAGAATCGCTGACTTTTTAGGATTATTTTCAGCATTTTTGTACTTGTAAGGTATAAAAGGGATCTTTGTTGCTTGAGATGGTAGATTTTCATCACAGTATGAAGTCGGGTGTCAGTCAAATTTCAGGGAAGTCTGTGCTACATGAGGTTCAAACTGTTCTAACCTGGGAAGGGGGGCTTGTGGGGGAGTGGACAAGAGTCATATATACTTCAGTATGTGTTAACGGTGTGCTTGTGAGTCATGGCCAAGGCAGTGTGGGAATTGACTTAAGGTGGAATAGGCCTCAGTTATTACAGTTGAATATGATGTACATTTCAGACACAGTGGGGTGACTTAATCCTGCTAAGTCTATAGGATTTCTCTAGCATCACATTATTCAAAGAAGATGACAAGCCCCAGACAGCTAAATGTATCATTCTTCCTTTAAAGAAACAGATGAGGCCATTTAGACCCAATTAAAATTCCTTTCCTCTCAAACCAATATGCATTATTGTATTTAAAATACTTTCAGTAAGACAATAAAAGAAGCAAAAATATTTCATAGTATTTAGGATAACAGGATCTTATTAGGAAATGTGCACAGGTTCATCCACTGAACATCTTTTTCCATGAAGACTCTGGACTAAGTCTTCAGTAATGCTACACCAGGGACCAGTGTCTAGTGAGAACATCTTCAAATATACGGCTTTCCCCTCTCCTTAGGATGAAGGTTCCATACACAGTCTTTGGCTTTGCCAGCTGCTCCAGCCAAGCCTCTCTACTCGTGTTTCAGAGAACAAGATGTACTCTCACTTCCCTCTCTTCCTTCTGTTGGCCCTTCCTTCCATCCACACCACCCAGTTTCCCTGCCAGCACACACACACACACACACACACACACACACACACACACACACATACACACACACACACACACACACACACACACACACACACACACACACACTCTTACATGTGCACACAGACCAATCATCCTCTCATTCTTCAGGTCTCCACTCAGTTATTACTGTGTCTTAAGGACACCCCCAAGATTCTTTAAGACGGGTTAGGAGCCCCTCCTTCATTCACCAATAATAGTCCTACCGTCTCAGACAGCTCACGCTAACACACAGCCACAGAACCTCGGTGGACTACACTGAGCATTTATTTCTCCCCATCCACCTGCAGCATGACTAAGACAGGCATAAAGACAAAATCCAACCTGTCAACCCATTTCAAGCCTCCGTGTCTCACTGATCAAGGCAAGCCACATGGCCAGTCCCAGGACCAAAGACAGGAACATATTCTCTGCCCCCTGGGAAGCTGTGACAGCTAATTTTGATTGTCAACTCAATTAGATTGAGAAGCACCTAGGATGCTAGCGCAGCTTACTGGATATTGTCTGTACAGATGTTTCCAGGAAGAATTAACTAAGGGGGAAGATCCACCCAGTATGGGCAACACTATTCCATGGACTGAGATGGTGAGTATAATACAGGAAGTTGGCTGGTTTTCTGTCAACTTGACGCAGCTGAAGTCATCTGAGAGGAAGGAACCTCGATTAAGAATATGTCTTTCCTCAAGGGAAATGGAGGAGGAGTGGATCTGGGGAGACAGGAGGTGGGGGGAGGGGCTGGGAGGACTGGAGGGAGGGGAAACTGCAGCCAGGATGCAATTAATATATAAGAAAAGAATAAATAAATTTTAAAAAAGAAATGGAAAGGCAAGAAAAAAGGAATAGGGAGAAATCATGAGTTATCGTGAACTGATAATATTTTGTAGTTAAAAAAAAAGCAATGTTTAATAAAGTGATCTTTAAAAAAAAAAAAAGGCTTTAGAAGACTGGGCTGTACACAAGCCTGTAGGGCATTTTCTCAATTAGTGACTGATGGGAGAGGGCCCAGGCCACACTGTGAGTGGTGCTACCCATGGGCTGGTGATCCTGGGTTCTATAAGAAAGCAGAGTGAGCGAACCATGGGGAGCAAGCCAGTCAGCAGCTCCCTTTCCATGACCTCTGCATCAGCTCCTGCCTCCAGGTTCCTGCCCTGCCTGAGTTCCTGTCCTGATGATGATCTGTGATGTAGAAGTGCGAGCTGAAAGAACCCTTTCCTCCCCAAGCTGCTTTGGTCACGGTGTTTCGTCACAGCGAGAGTCACCCTAACTAAGAGAGAACAGAAGAGGGAAATGGTTGTACCATTAGTACCACTACTGTGCCTTGCTCAGCTTCCTAGCCACCACGGTATAAACGGCTCTCTTTTGCCATATCCTGGCTGCCACTGTAGACTAGGGTCTCTGAAACAAGGAGAAAAAAAAAACCCAAATATTTGCTGCCTTGTTTCTTTAGGTATTTGGTTCAACAATGAGAAAATATGACTAATACTGAGGACCCGGAAAGAGTGTGCCTATAATAGTACTAATAAAAGAAAAGTGACCAAGTGAGACTGATAGTTGAATTTTGCTTACTGGCATTAACAGCACCTGTTTACAGCGTGTGGCAATTGTCTGCATACATTCTCCTGCTGCACAGTTACCTTGTTTTCTTTCATCTTTATTTGTAACTGATTCTCAACTATTACTTTCTTATAAACAGAGATTATATTTTTCATCGTATTTTCAACCTATTTGTTAATGTTTTTTTTCAAGTGCATATAAAATGCAGTTGAAAACATTTAAATTGATGAGTAAATGACTAATTTAAAGAATTGGAGGCAGCTCTGCTTCTGGCCCTTTATCATGTGTCTCTTAGGCATGTTCTGTTACTAAGTGTTCTTACTGTATGTTTCATATCAGTAGGATATCAAAGCCAGGATGAATAAGACCTGGTTTCTCTTGGGCAGAGAGAAGGAAAGAGAGGACCTGAATCACAAGTCACTTGACCTACTTTGGTCAATGCCTAATTGTCAATGGCAGCCTCCTCCAGAAAAGCGATGTCTAACCTAGCTGGGTCATAAGACCCCACAACACCCTGGAGTACGGTGTGGCTTTCTCAACACATTTTTTTAAAGAGTATTTCAGAATCCTATCTTCTGCTCAGTAATTTGATTTACAGCAAACAGGAAATGGAACACATTTCTAAGCAAATTCTTCTCTGATTACTTACACATGCAAATTCACAGACTAAGTTTAGAAGTGTAATTAAGCATCAAGCTATTTTTGAGCCCAGATCACAGGGTAAATCAGATGCCCAGAGGAGGCACGTGGCTGGCTTATTTTTGTGTATCTGTTTGCATCTTCCACTCAAGGCTCTCACCTGAGGTGGGGGTGGAATACGTACACTGGCTCAAAAATACATCTCATCTAGTTGGGGTTCCTCAAAACAAAGTAGGTCAAGAGCATGCCAAGTTTTGTGATTTTTTTTTTTTTAAAGGATGCTTTTGGTTAGAATTCTGTTTCTCTCAATGGGAAAGTGCTGAGTGATGCACCCTGGGTAAAAACAGTAGAGAATAAGAGCAAAGTAGGCACTGGCCAGGCAGCTGTCACTCCTGCGACAAGTGATTCGTGGTCAGCCGGCCAGTGCCAACACCAGCTTCCCATGTTGCAATCTATTTTTATAGACTTTCATAATCCATATGCAAACTTCAATGCTGTGCAACTTTGTGCCAAGTGGCATGCCAAGATGCCAGCCAACTTGACACATGCAAGACAGACAAGCAGTCTGGAAAGCTTGTGTTTATTGTTACTTTGCAAGCAAAAGGCATCACCTCCCCTCACCTCCTAGTCATGGTGACCAACTGTTCAAAGGTCTTTTTGCTCTTCCTTAAAGCATCATTTGCTTAAGAGAAGCCATTTAGCATGGTTGGCATGATCATGGATTTGGGTGCTTCTTTTTTTCCTTCCTTTTTGAACTTATCTATTAGGGGACAGGATGGACTCATGACCCAGCACATATGTGGAAGTCAGAAGAAAACCTCCAAAAATCAGTTGTGTCCCCTACCGTCTGGGTCCCATGATCAAGCTAAGGTCATGAGGCTCGGTGCCTTCTCCCACTAAGCCATATCATCATCCCGTGACCAGAGAATTATGGAAGAGCTTGTGAGTACTGTGGTGGTGTATGTGTCCTTCTGTGGGAACAAAGGTCCATTTAGCCCAGGCTTACTACACCAGGGAACTCAAAGAAAGGCGTATACTTCCTGCTCTTTTCCTCTGCAGTTTGCCCTGTCACAGTTTCCCAAAGGAGCTTCTTTCCAGAGCCTGTTCCTTGCTACGTTAGAAAAGAGATTCTGTTTTATTTGTCTGTTTGTGTGTGTGTGTGTGTGTGTGTGTGTGTGTGTGTTACCTGCTGTGTATCATGTGCATGACCTACCTGAGGAGGACAGAGAGGGCATCAGATCTCCTGAAACTGACTTACAGAAGGTTGTGAGCCATCCATATGGGCAGTGAGGATCTAACCCAGGTCCCCTGGAAGAGCGTTTAGTGTTTTTAACTGCTGAGCCATCTCCCTAACCTCAAGAGATCCTGTTTTTACAGGATATTAAGTATGAGTTGTCTTTTCTTAATGCTGTTCTTTGATACACTACACACCGGGTACTAGGCTTATGCCCAGGTACTATATTTACACCCCAAGAATAGCTGGACATTCTTAGCTTCCAACTCACAGAAAGTGAAGTGACCACCCTAAGCCACGAGTGAATGGGAGAGCTGAAATATAAGTACGTACCATTCTGACTGCAAATCTCAAGATCTTAACCAGTTTCTACAAGCCTCCCTTCTCTTGTCTCCATGGAAACTTGCAGAAGCTTTGTGAGGCCCCAGGCCAGGTTTGAATCAACATACTTGTTAGTAATGCCTTCCTTATAATATACTTGATTTCTTCCTTGTAAAATGTAAAATTGCATCTGAAAAAAGCAATTAACTTAATTCAGCTGAATTTGCCGAATGCTTATTTTTCCCTGAATATCAAAACAAAAATCTTCTTCTTCTCCCATGCTGAAGGCTTACATTCTCTTCCCCACTGCATTTTAACAGACCGAAGTGAGTAATATGAGACCCTAAGGTTATAATCATATTGTAAAGAGCATGCCGTTCAAAAGTATCAAGATGTATGCTAAGCCTGTGGTGAGATAATCCTCATGGCCTGGAAATGGAAAGCAGAAAAACAAATTTCTTGTGAGGTTCTAAAATGTGATCTCAGCTGGGCATGATGGCCCACACTTGTGATTCCGGCACCTGGAAAACAGAGCCAGGTAGATCATCACACATTTGAGACTGGCCTGGGGTACATAGTGAGTTCCATGCTAGCTGAAGGTACATAGTCAGATCCTAATGGAAACCAACAAACCTGGGACCAGCAAGGTGGCTCAGTGGGTACAGGCGCTTGTTCCAAGCCTGTTGACTTAAGTTCAAATCCTAGTAGAAGGAAAAAACCAACTCCAGCCAGTGCTCTGACCTCCACACGTGTTTTAGCACAACTGTACACATGTACATGTGTGTGCATGCACACACATACACACACATACAATAAATGTAAAAAAAAAAAAACATGTTTTAAAACTGGAAAACATGGTTGTATTTCAGAGAATCAAGTCCTGTGCTCAGTTTGCAGCCTGAGACCTGGAGATCGACGTTTACATTAAGTTTACTTCCATTTGCTCATCGTTTTGACAGTTACTCTGTCACAAGAGACCACCAGTCCAGACAGTGAGGAAGACTATAGAACTGTCCTCTACTCATGAAGAGGCAGAATCTTCAGAGAGATTGATGGAGCAAAGTTCATGTCTTCCCATTTGTCACATAGTGCATGGAAACTGGCAAATGACAGAGATGTCAGATCAGCTCACAATACTCCAAGAAAACCGCCTGTGCACTTCTACAACACACCTAACATGACTCCATCTTCTATATTGAGTTTATCTTCTACACTTTGTGTTTTCTCCCTGATAATATCAAATCCACAATATAGCAAAGACAGAGAACCTAGAACTTTATCCCCAAGTACTCACGGCCTAGTCACCACGCTCAAAATCTGTACATTTTTTGGGGGTTGGGCCAGATGATACTCTGAGTTTCCATCAGTCCTATCCCAAGACTTCTTACCAACCCAAATAAAGCTCCCAGCCCCCAGCAAAACCCTCCAATGGTACAAGAAGCTAGTTCAAGTCTGCCTTAAGTTTTTGTCAACCATTGGTAAAAGAAACTCATCTCAATCCATCACTAGATAGCAGGAATTCGCATCTAAACACGGAGTAAGTGGCTGTGCAAAAACTGTTGCTGATCTCCTACAACCATCTCAGGCCAGGGTTGTGTGCCGAGCACATGTTCCACAGTAATTGCAAACCATCATTGTCATGGTCTCCTTGCAAGTTGGAGGTTTGTATTTTGCTCCGAGTTTGGTTGGCTCACCTCGGTGAGGAATTTCGCTGCTATCTCAGGATTCCAGTCCCACCAGGCTTTTAATGAGAAATTTGAAAGTTGGACCTAAACCTGACTGGGAATGCCAAAACCAGCCTTAAAAAGAATCATGTTTGAAGACTTCTCATGCCTCATCCAAAGCTGAGTATAACACCAGGCTAGCGAAAACATTCTAATTGTGCCTGATGAGAAACAGGTAGATAGAACAGAACCTAGGCACCAAGTTTATAGAGTTTATTTATAGGGTTGTTTTTTTTTTTTTTTTAAAAAAAGACTTTTGTTAAGGCAATTTTAGATTCATAAGAAAATTCTAGCCAATTGATGTTTTAACTAAATGTGACAAGATGAAGCAAGAAAGGAACACTTGCTAAGAAATGGCTGAAACAACTGGATAGCCATGTAAAACATAAAAATATTTTTAAAAACCCTTATCTCACTCTTTTCTCACTCCATGCAACGTGATTGGTTTGAGATTGGCTCATATAACAAAAATGTAATCTATGCCAGTAAAAGTTTTTTTTGGTAGAAAGTACAAATTTAATAACTTGGCATTCCTAGGATAAGTACATATTTCTTTGAAGACAAGAAGTACTAACTGAAAAATAATACCTGACTTTCATTAAAATAAGAAAAGGTTTTTGAGACAATATCTCACCATGTAGCCTCACCAGAGACCAAACTCATAATTCCCCTGCTTTATCTTTCTGGGTGTTGGGATTACAAGTATACACTAACTTAGAATGTTTGCATATCAAAAGTTATAATAAAGAAAAATTAATAAACCAGCCAGTACATGTCTCTGATGATGGATTTGTATCCAGAATATAATAAAGCCCTTCAAAATCAATGATAAGACAGCTAACTTAAAAAAAAATAAAAAATACGGACTGTCATTTCTCTCTCTGACCAAAGTTGATAGTAGCACACACAAATCTATGGGTCTAAACATAAATAGAAGGCAGTATGACAGCATGACCATTTAGCAAAATAACAACAGTGCTTCCTCCAATAAGCCCCTGTCAGGGCCTGTGATCTTCCAGTCATGAACCTTTGACCAATTAACAGTACCCAGTGTGAAATTCCTTCTGTGGCGTTGTGTCCAATCAGAATGTGGTTGGTTATCCCCTTACCTGATGCACCACTATTGCATCAGTGGGCAAACCTTTCCGGTAGGTCAGTATTGTAGCAGGCAGGCTCCTATGCTGAGCAAACTGCTGATGCCTTTTCTACCCTGGCAGCCTACACAGCACCTTCTGGTACTGTGTAAGCCAGCGAGAAGGAACTGAGCCAAGGTCAGTTCAAGGCTGACTTCGCTATGTCCTGCATCCAAAGTGAGCAGTGCCTTCAGCAAAGGAGTCTTAGGATGTGAGTGAGACCAAGATGGATGGCATTAGTCTGTGTTGTTTTGAGTGTCTCTCGGGCACCATGGATCAATAACTTGCAGTCGGGTATTCCATGCCTGGCACGAAATTCCATTTTTGAATTTCTGTATGGGTAGAATCATTCGATAACCCATGCTTCTGGGAGGAGCAGCACCCACCCATTCAAGATACTTCTGTTCAAACTCCCTTAATAAATACACATGTGTGTATTCTTACAAACTTGTGAGCTTCCATGAGACTTCTTCCCATATACTTAGACCCTCACCCTCCCATTCCCTCTCCCCGACTCCCATATCTCCCTTTAAACATTTAACCACATGGTTACATGGTTGTAGGCAACCCAGAAATTCCAGTACTTCCCAAACTAAATTTAAAAAGTATGTCCACAATGACCCTTGCACAAAAGTATTCCAAGAAACCCTATTTATAACAGTCCAAATTCAAAACAGCCCATACATTCATGAGAAGGAAAATAGGTACAGACACTGTGGTGTATTCATAAATTGGAATACAGATAAAAAGTAAAACAAAAAAAAATGCTGTTCATTCTATAGCATTATGAAACTTGAGAGTGCCGTCTATGCAGAGCAAGTGAATGTGGGAAAGTGTACAATATGATTTTTACCCATACAGAAGTTCAAAAATAGACAGAATTAATAGCGGAAAAATAGGGGTTCTGTGGTCACCTTTTATTTGGTACAGTCAACCATCATGATGTACTCCACTCTCAACATTATTAAGCTGAATAGTTACTGCTTTGGTAGAGTGTATGTAAATTATACCTCAATTTCAAGGAAGCAGCTACACCTGATAGACAGCAACTGTGTCACTAACGAGGAAAGGTAAAGTTTAAGATCCAGGGGTCAGGTATTAGTAATGTATATGTCAAGGACAGTGCTAGCGTCGGTGAATACTGAGCTCCATGGAACATGATCCCAGTGCTGAGGATGCATGAATTCCAAGGGGGAGGGGCACAAAGCATTCCAAAGTATTGGAAGGTATAGATGTTTATTAAATAAGAAACACAGAACCAATGTAAAGAAGAAAGCCAAGAAGTCAGAGCTCAGAGCTAAAACCTTACCCTTCTTCCTGTGGTGGTCCTAGCTCTCCGAAAGAGACCTACTTCCTGTGTGTTTGTCTTTATATAGTCTTTCTGTTCTGCCTTCTCATTGGTTGTAAACCCAAACACATGACTGCCTCATCACTGCCTGTATGTACAGCCCTCCAGGTCTTCTATGGTATTGAGATTAAAGGCGTGTGTCTCCAATGCTGGCTGTATCCTTGACCACACAGAGATCTACCTAGCTCTGTCTACCAAGTGCTGGGATTAAAGGCGTGTGCCACCACTGCCACGCTCTTGCTATGGCTCTAAAAGCTCTGACCCCCAAGCAACTTTATTTATTAACATACAAATAAAATCACATTTCAGTACAAATAAAATACCACCATAGGAAGGAGTGCTATAATGCCGCTGAGCTGAGTGAGAGCTGTTCTTGGGAACACAGGAAGTGGGCAGGACTGAACAGACCGGCCTCTTGTGTGCTCCTGTGCCTCCATTATTATTTGGGGCCAGTGTGGAAAGCTGCTTTTTGCCTTTGGGAGACGGTGTGATATTTCAGCAGGTGTAAGGACCCTCAATGACAGTTGCCCCCATAATTTTAGGACAAAGTCATTTTCACAGGGGCATACTGGAGAGAGGTTTTCATCTCAGGAACAGCAGATAAGGGACAAACACATCCTGAGTAATATGTCTAGGGGGAAGCAGATCTTTCCAGCCAGAGACTGTGGCATGCTGCAGAACAGCTCCCAAACATCCCCCCCCAACACACACACACACAGGATGTGGTTCGTTGTCCACACCCTCCTTGGGTCTTGGCTGCTGACAAAGTATGTAGAGCTCCAACAACAGAGAATGCCCTGGTGGCTAGTAAAGAGGCCCCTAGGGAAACCACAGAGAGCAATGTGCTACTTACAACGCGTGCGTGTGTGTACATGGGGGGGGGGGGCTGTGCGTCTCCTGCCTCTCTCTGTTTCTGGGTTCCTTTGAACACCCCTTCCATTCCAGGTCTGTTCTGAAGGAGGTGCAGGAGCAGGTACAGTTTGCTTGCCGACAATGTAGATGAGGTACCTTCCTGCACATCTCCTAGGGCAGCCTGGGAGAGGCTTCCTCTGGGTGCCTTCAGGAGTCTTGAAGTTACAGAAGCTGTAAGACTGTGATGCGACTCTCAGCAGTTGGCCACCCACAGAGAGTGGTAGTGGGGGAAACACCAACAGATTCCTTCCAACCACGACTGTATCAGTTTCCTATGGCTGCTGTAACAACTGACCACAAACTTGGGGGCTGAAAAACAACACATATTTATTATCCTACAGTTCAAGAGGTCAGACGTTTAAAACAGAGGTATGAAGTTACGGTACTGCTAGAGCCTTCAGAAAAGAAATGTCTGCCCTTCCAAAGCAGCCTACATCTTCTGCCTAGTGGCTGCCTTTCTCCGTCTTCAAAACCAGCATCTTAGACCCTCCCGGCTGCTCGTACCTTCACTCCCAGCACTCAGGAGGCGGAAGCAGGCAGATCTCTGTGAGTTTCAGGTGAGCCTGGTCTACCTAGGCAGTTCCAGACCATCCAAAGCTACATAGTGAGATCCTGTTTAAAAACAAGGGGAGAGGGGCAGGAAGGGGGAGAACAAGGGAATCTGTGGCTGTTATGTAGAACTAAATAGTATTGTAAAATAAAATAAAAATAAAACATAAAACAAAACAAAAAAAACAACAGCATCTTTTTGGTGGCTGCATTCATCTTATAACGATCTCAAATTTACAATGAGCTCACCCAAATAATTCAGGAAAATTCTCTGTCTCAAAACTCTTAAATTGTTCCCATTTTAACAGTTATTTTGCCATATAAAATGGCATCTTCAGGTTCCATGGTTTAGGATATGAATATCTGGGGGGGATATAGATATCTTTGGGGAGTGATTGTGAAGCCTATCATAACCCTATGCCAACTGTACTTTGAAACAATTATAACAAAAGCATCCCGCCATTGAGATTACACTCTCTGATTATAAACCTAGCTATGAAGATAAATAATAGTATCTTTATAGAGATTATATGTGTATATACATGTGCATTTAAACTCATAGATTATGTATACACAGCCCTGCAAAACAATTCTATTTTATATAAAAAAAAGAAAAGGAACAAAATTAAAAAAATAGAATACTAGGCCAGGTGGTGGTAGTGCATGCCTTTAATCTGAGCACTGGGAGACAGAGCCAGGAAGATCTCTGTGAGTTCGAGGCCGGCCTGGTCTACAGTGTGAAATCCAAGACAGTCACCAAAACTACACCGAGAAACCCTGTTTTGAAACAAAACAAAATAAAATAAAATACTCTTTACAACTAATGCTTGAAGCAGGTTTGAATGACTCCAAGATGTGTGCTTTTTCATTTCATTATTTCTCATTTCTGTTCTGGGTTTTGGTGAGCAACACAAATTATGAATTCTTGTTTAAAATTTCTTCACCTTAATTTTTGGCTCCCAGGTGGGTAGAGGGGAGAAGCTCCATGAACATCTTGGAAAACCAGGGATTGGTTATTTATTTGGACACACCTCTATAAAGCACAGAATTACCCTTTTCTCTCTAGATGTTAACTTGTTCTCTGCTTTCCATAGCCTCCTGTTTCTTTTCTTCTTTACTTCCTCTGTGTTTCCACTTTTCTTCCTATTTCTCCACCTCAGTGGAAGATATATTTGCATGTGAGACCATTCTCCATGCTAAAATCTTTCCTTGATTTTTGAAGCATTTTCTCCTATTATTCCCCATCATGCGATTATTCAAGCATTGGGCAGGGAAGTCTGGAAACTCTATTGTAAAATAAACAGAATTGGGGATGAAAACAATAAATGGATCAAGCTAGGCTTAAGAAATAAAAGAAGAAACCAATATCCCATGAAACAAACATGGATGGAGATTTATTTTAACAATATTGTCTGGACAGCACCATTCTCCATTTCTTCAACGGGATTTATTTTTAAAATATTTGAAATGAATAGATTAAATCAGAATAATCAAATTTTCAGGAGACAGAATCTTTTTCTCAGAAACCGTCCTTCACGGGCAGTTGCAGTGATCCTTGCTAGTGCGTCTTTGTTTCTTGGTGTAGTTAATATTGTCCTGCCATGCCTTTGTGTTGAGGACAGAAATGAACTCTCTTCCTGATTTAATGTGCCTCTGACACTGTCGATCACATACTGCGGGAATTCTATGTCACATTATATAGATCTTCTTTATTACTACCTCCTCAATAAATGGTTCACACATGTTCATAAAATCTGAATCATGAATAAATGAATGAAATGGAGAAGAACTAGTGGTAGGGATAGGGAGGTAATGAATTAAGTTTGGGGCCCATTTCCTCTAGCCCATTGTAGGCTCACCAAAGTGAGGCTATCCCAAAGGCTTCCGTGGTTAGCAGGCAAAGACCCAGACATCTTCCCACCTGTGCGCTCTGCCCCTTTGTCTCAATAGATCTGCCTCCCCCGCCAGGTTCCCCAGCAAGGGTGAAGGATAATGGCATGATGCGCTCACAATAGAAGAAAACGGTATTGCTTCAATATAGATGATCACAACAGAGCGGTTTTACCTCCAATAATATCTGAAGTTTGAGATGTATTTCGTTATCAGAATATGAAGTAATGAATGAACATTTAAAAATTTTTTAAAGTGCTAATCCAACCGTTTTAAGAATACTGAGGCATTTCATGCTCATATTTTACTCTTTATGCTTATTTGAGTCTTTTCAAATTGCTTTTCTTGTATCCGTGTCTGCATTTCTTCAACTTGTCAGTCATGCTGCATTTTGCTCTTATATACAAGATACATAAATGCATGCACACCCACATACATATGGAAGTGCAGAACCGTTAAAAGCCCTTCAGGACATGACTTTTTTTTTTTTTGAGTTGAAAACTAAAAATCCTTAACATAGCTGAAATATGACATGACTTTTTCTCTAATCTAATTTCTCACTTTTATCCCCTTATTTTCTATGGTCTGATCATAGCATCCTTTGGGGGTCCATAAAAGTCCTAGGCTTCTCCCCACTACAGGACCAGTGGATAGGATGTTTTCAGTCCTCGGCACTCTTACTCATCTTCTTACACACACACACACACACACACACACACACACACACACACACGGGGGGGGGGATGGACAGAAGAAGGGAGAGACAGAGGGACAGAGGGAGACAGAGACAGAGAGATAGACAGAGACGACAGAGAGCATTTACCAAGTTACTCTTCTCTCAGACCTCAGCTCAAGTCCAGACTTGCATAGAGGATTTTCCCAGCATCCCCTAAGCTGTGTCTAGTCTCCTGAGAACTGCTTTTATAAGCTACATATCTATGGTACCTAGTACACAGTAGACATCCTAGAAGTCTCTGCCCATAAGAACATCTGTAGAGAGTATTTCATTGGTACAGCTTCAAGGAGAGCAGGAGTCAAACCAGGAGCCATGAATTTTAGCCAGATGAGCGACCAGAGGAGAAGCTGGAGCACCAAATAGTTCCCTGAGGTAGGTAGGTATGCAGGATTTTAGGGAGCAGTCAAAGGGAGTCTTGGTTTGGGGGTATGAGAGATGGGTTATCTGAGGTAAAAGTCAGTGTATGAACTTCAAATGACCTCCCACAGATGTTGAGGGAGAAGCAGCCGACTGCCGTGAGTTAATTATAAATTTCAGGTCTTGAAATGTTTCAAATAACTTTTAGAATGATGCATTTGACAGCATAAGATAAAGTGCATTCACAACAAACACAAGACATGAGGCGTGTCTGTGAGATGGCTCTGCAGTCCAGGTAGACTGTCTTCGTCCTGCATTCGACAGCCGTGGAAAATAAACCATTGACTTCTGAAACAAATATCTATGGATATTATGGAAAGCCATGTTAATTGATATTGTTTTTGTAAAAGATCATCCATCAACCTGTGAGTAGATTTTTAAAAGTTTTGAACTGATCTGGAGGAACACATAAGCACAATTTTGGTTACTTCTGGAGAGAGAGAGATCAAGAAAAGGGGTATAGACAAGGCCTTTTGTTTTTGGTTTTATATTCCTGAACTTTTCACAACTAGCTTGCATTCATATGTGACTTTTTCAATTACAAACTTATTTATAAAACAAATAAAGACTCTACAAAAAAATCCACCTATTCCCCTCAAGGACTGATGATTTTTATGAGTGTGCTTATATGTCTACTGAGATCACAGCAATGTTCAAAGACTTCCAAGTGTTTGGGATGTTTATTGTCTTATTATGGCAATTCCTCCCACCTCAAAAAAGCCACAGAAGCAGGTGGAACCAGGCAAAGGGATCCCTTCATTATCCCTCCTTGAAAACTAAGGAAACAGGCAGGGAGCAAGAGTATAACCATTGCTGGCCAGGAGCTAAAAGACAACACAGCGTACAAAGGAACATAAGCTTTCTATTTCCTCCCCCACCTCTCATATACTCTGTTCCTTTTGTTCTTCATTTACAGCATGGAAAACCTTAGCATTCAGAAGCTGAAATAAGGAAATGTCTTTGGATTAATACACTTGATTGCTCATAAAAATGTTTTGCTCTAAAGCATGCTATAACTTCTGAATTACACTGCATAAATGGTGTGAGGCTTTCTCGTTATTGCAAAAGAGAAAAATTTACTGCTTTCATTTAAACAAACACTTTCTGAAGCGAAATTACAGTAGCTGACTGTGCTTATTGTATTTGCCCTCAGAACTAATGTCTTAGGAAGTCCTGCTGAGCGTCAGAACAGGGCTTGGGGCAAAATATTTCTTGATTTAGAGACATGGAGCATAAAACATATTTGACCACAACAGTCCTGGACAGTTATATTTCTCTTAAATATAAACGCTCGCCTGGATGTCTACATCACACACATCTTAATCAGTCAAGGCACTGGGTGTAGCTTTTCTCTTCCCTCGCTGTAGCTTGTCTATAAACACATCTGTGACAATCCCCCTGGACCAGCATAGGCAATGCCACCGCTTCCATCAAGTTCTCCCTTCGAACTGGTGTGGTTTGTGACTCGTTTTTGTTAACAGAATGTGACGTTAGTGATACTTTGCTGGCCCCATAACTTCATTTCCCAAGCACCCAGAGCACTACCATTGCCCTCTAGGTTCCAACAGCCACTTCACACTTCAGACTGGCACACTGCATGATCTGAGGCTCCATCACCAAGGCCCCGGGAGACTGGAGATCGCCATAGATAGAGCCCCCAGCTAAGTGCGACCATGTGAGCGACTCCAGCAGGTGCCATATATAGCAAATAACAGAAGAAGCCAAATGTCAACCTGAACCAAGTAAACCTACAGGGCATTCAAAACTAATCAGTCATTGCTCTGGTTGTCTCTGGGATAGCTTGATGTATGGCAATAATTAACTAATGCATGATGGATTCCTTTCCTTCACTCCCCTGCCTCCCTCCCACCAGGCAGAATGTCCCTGATCCTTCTATGCTCTTTGTGTCTTTCTCTGGGTGAACTGGACCCTGTTCCTTGCTGTATTCTTAGATGGACAGAAGACTTGATGACACCACTCCAAAGGATTTAGGCGAGAAGACAGTTTCTATACTATATCCGGGTAATATATACATACGTTTCTATATACAGACCCAGTATCTTCACAATCTAGGATGTCTGACAACAGGAAGTGATTCAAATACACAACTTGGAAGATGGGAAAAAATGTGCCAGAGCGAGAAAAGGCAAGAAAGGGAGAGAGGGGGAGGGAAATAGGCCTGAGGAAGGCATGCCGACCTGTCAAAGCTGTACAAGGCATGAAAAGCATTGCTTGTAGGTCTAAGATGGAAGATAGATTTTCAAGCAGAGGGGATACTGCTTAGCAGAGGTAGAAACAGGAATCTGGGTGTTAGAGAAATCTGAGGGTATCAGGGAGCCTAAGTTTTATGAACAGGAAGTCCTGGTACTGGAGAAAGGACAATGGGGTATAAACAGCCACAAGAGCATCCTGTTTCAACAAAGACAGCCTCTATATCTCCTACTCATGCTGCTTATACTTTCTTATTGGATAAGACAGATGTGGGCAGCTGTCATTCTTTCCATTTAATGGATGAAGGTGAAGCCAGATTATGGGAGCTGCTCACCACTTTCTTGCAAAAAAAAAAAAAAAAAAAAAAAAAATGCTAAAAGTTTGACCTGTTGTCATCGTGAAGGTTTAGGTGTGGGAGAATGCTGAAAACTTAAGATTTGCCCCTTAAATGCTCAGTTCTTCCAATCTTTCACTCCTGGGCTAAAACAGCTTCCTATTTCAGACCACTTATCTATGTTGAACCTCCTGATTAATGGGGTGTCCGGCTGCAAGATCCATACCAGTAGCACTTATGAAAAATATCAGAAGACTTCAGAGGGCATTAAAAGTTGAATCAAATGTGTATTAAATTGTCAAAGAGTAACACACACACACACACACACACACACACAAGTCTTGAAACAATGACAAAAAACTGGGTCATATGAGGGAAAAAGGCATCTCTTCTAAAAGTTCATTGCATTCTTGTAAATGACGTCAAAAATCATATCCGAGTAACAAACTCCAGCTGCTGAATCTATATCTCTTAGCATTTGTTTTCTTTATCTCTCTATTTATTCCACTTTGTCTTGATCATCAGTGTAAAAGAGAATTTAAAATACTCCCTTCCATTAAATGTCTGTCTTCTAAATGTATATCCTCTGGCTAACTTCGGGTAAAATCATATGGACAGCTATCCCAGGGTTTTATTCTTATTTTATTAAGTTTCTTGTGTGGCATTATTTCTGCCAGTCTGAGTTCTGCTCAACACACATGGGAACAGCTGCTGGATGTCACCATCACAGACAATATGGTCACATGAAGCTAAAATCACTACCTACATAACTGCCCCGGACTAGAGCTGCACAAGACTAAACCCAGACCTCAAACACCTAAATTCCATGCAGGATACTCAGGGTTGATGACCCTATTAAACCTGGAAGCAATGCCATCCCTGATCATCTGACACAAAGCTGCTGGTGTTCCCTGACCCTCCCACATTCTCACCTCATAGGATTCCAAGCCTCCTGCCTCTGTCCAGCCATTCTTCCAGTCCTCCCCTCCTCTCGTAACTATCTGGCACTTCATCTCCATAGTTACCCAACCATCCTACACATCTGCCTTTTCCCAGATACTCCTACCCGGAATTTAACTGAAATCTGCCTCTCCCTTGAGGATGCGGTTTTTCCAAATAACTTCCCCATTTGAAGGTGGGCCTGTATCCACTTGAATGGCCCTATGAGCACCTCAAACTCAACAAGTATAAAACTAAATAATTCCTCTTCCCTCTATCATTCAGTTTCTTCCTCTGTTACCATAGCACACACGTCACTCTGTCACTCAAACCAGAAATCTGGGAGTTAACCTATCTTCTCCCTCGTTTCCATATCCGACCATCTCCATGCCCTCCAGTTTTTCCTTGCTACGTAACCTTCTAATCCATTCTTTCTCCTGTGTTCCTGTTACTACAACCCAGCTCAAGTCTCCCTTAATCTCCTGCCTAGATTATCACCCTGTTTTCCTTTTGGGAATTCACCCAGGAACTCTGCCCATCAACCGGCTGACAGAGTGACCACTCTAACACAAAGTTGACCCTGTTGATCTTCAGCCTGCTGTTGTCCAGAGACTCTCTGCAATCTGGCTGAGCTCCCTGTCAGGAAGAACGGACCCTCTACAGTCTATCTCCACCTACTCTCCCTGACTCCTACTTTCCACTTGAATAATATTAAACAACAGGTCCTTCGTGATGTTCATGTTGCCAAAATGCTCCTTCTATGACTGACTCAGTCTCCCTTACCCTCCCCACCGTCCATTCTTCCCCTGCTAACCTCCTGAATGCCAAGCTTTTCGCTGGGGTTCGTCTACCAGGGATCATTTCCCGCACTATCACACCAAGTTCAGTGCCCCTCCTTGCAATCCCAACATCCCCTTCTTTGCTTGCCTTAACCACATGAATAAAGTATGTATCGTTCCCCTGTATCTGTTTTCCCTGAGGTCATCGGTTGAAATTTTTTTTGCAATTCTTTCCATGGATGTAGCACAGTGACATGAGCATATTAGGTGCTTAATAAATATTTAATACACTAAAATAATTTGCACTGGAAATGGATTACATGAGCCCCAGTCATTTGCATGCATGTGGTATGCATTTACTCTTACTTACTCAGCAATGGAATAGCTACTAAATATTTATTTCCTATTTATCTAGCATCCTTGACCCCTCTGCTATTTAGATATGTTGTAACTTCTTGAAATGCCTCAATTTCATGTTCCCTCAGAAGCACCCTCTCAAATAGGCTATAGGATCTGGCCCACGAAAAATAACTGATACAGGCAATACGAGAAGAGGCAAAGTTGGGAGAACCCAGGTCTTACCGGAATTTAGGCTATACGCATACGCAATCATTGGCAAAACACAGTTTTCGTTTTTTTCAGCCAATGTAAATTAGCAAAACACGAAGTGAATTCGCAAGTGTCAGAAAAAAAAAATAGTAAAATGGCTAGAACTGGGTGAATTTAATCAGGACCAGCTGCAGAAAGAGAAAGTCATCTTTAATAGGAAGACTCGGGGAGCAGGGGTAGCTGAAAAGAAGAAAAAAAAAGCATTTCAGTTTTCAAATGTCACTGGGAGGAGGAGGAGGAGGAAGAAGAAAATGAAAGTTCTGCTGGGAAAACAGCAGGCCCGTCTGTTTGACTGAACTGCAGCAGTTGAGCTGGCAAAGGCGATGTGGGTGGGGGCCTGCAGGACCTGCACAAAGCCAATCAACCAAGTGGCAATGACCCTCCGGGACTGGACAGGGTAGGAAATCTCCAGATCGAGTATTTCTCCCCTCTTTTCACGGAGGGATACTTTTGTTTGAATCCTCCTGAGACATAATCCTGCTGTGATAGAACATTCTGATCAAAGGCAACTTGGAAAGGAGAGGGTTTATTTCGTCATACAGTTTATGGTCTATCCCTGAGAGGAGCCCGCGGAGGAACTCAAGGCAAGAACCTGGAGGTGAACTTGAAGCAGAGACCATGGAGGAAGTCTGCCTGTTGGCTTGTTTTTCATGCCCTGTTCATCCTGCTTGTACAACCCGGGATCATCTTTCCCGGGGTGGCACTGCCCAAAGCGGGCTAGGACCTTTTGGACCAGTTCTTAATAAATGAAACATGTCCCACAGACATCGGCCAATCTGATGGAAGAATTTTCTCAGTTGAGGTTTCCTCTTCCCAGAAAATCCTAGCTTATGTTAAGTTGACCAAAACCAAAACCAAAACCGAAACTAAAGTAACCAGCACAACTGACCTCTTATCAACACGACACACAAATATGTAACCATACCCTTTTGTTCCTTGTTTATCCCCAAGTCTCGTGTTGACATCACAATATAAAACAGCCCGACTTTTAGAAGTCCCACAGTCCTTTAAAACTTCAACTCATTAAAAGTTCAGTGTCTCTTTAAAATGACCAAAGCCTCTTAACTCTGAGCTCCTATAAGACCCAACATAAAGTATATACTTTCTAATTCCAAGAGTGGGAGAGCCAGGGCACACTTAAAATCATAACAAAACCCAAATTCCACATTCATACATAATACAACATTCATACATAATACACAGGAAAAAATCAACCTGCAGAGAAGAAACGGATATCATCTCCCATGTATCTTCACTTTCATCTTTGTGCTTCTGTCAAGTCTATGATAGGGGACATTTTGAGTAGAATAGAGTTGTGTCTAAAGTAAAGAGAAAGTGGCTCCTTTCTTGGCTGGTTGATTTGTATGGTGTTTTAGTTACTTTTCTACTGATGGGATGGGACACCATGATCAAGGCAGCTTATAAAGAAAGAATTGACTGGGGGCATGCTTACAGTTCCACAGAGCTAGAGTCTATGTCTGTCATAGCAGGAGGCATGGCAGCGAGCAGGCATGCACTGGGGTGGTAACTGAAAGCTTACATCCTAATCCACAAGCAGGGGGAGAAGAGGGGGAGAGAGAATAACTAAGTAGGAATGGCATGGGCTTTTGAAACCTCAAGCCCCACCCCACAGCGACACACCTCCTCCAACAAGACCACAATTCCTAATCCTTCCTAAACAGTCTACCAAACAGGGGATCAGGCATTCCAATATATGAGCCCACAGGGGCCGTTCTCATTCAAACCACCACACATGGGAGAAAATATGCACAATGTCTTGTGTCTTAGTTAGGGTTTCTATTTCTGCAACAAAACACCATGACCAAATAAGCAAGTTGGGGAGGAAAGGGTTTATTCAGCCTGTACTTCCATATTACTGCTCATCGCCAAAGGAAGCCAGGACAGGAACTCAAACAGGGCAGGATCCTGGAGGCAGGAGCTATGGTGATGGAGGGGTGCTGCTTAGTGGCTTGCTCCCCACGAATTGCTTAGCCTCCCTTCTTATAGAACCCAGGACCACCAGCCATGGATGGCACCACCCACCACAGGCTGGGCCCTCTCCCATTGATCACCAATTAAGAAAATGTCTTACAGTGGGATCTCATGGAGGCGTTTCCTCAACTGAGGCTCCTTCCTCTCTGATGACTCTAGCGTGCGTCAAGTTGACATAGAACCGGCCAGTCCATGTGGAAACAGAAGAGTCAAGGTCAGTGGCAGCAGCAGATACTAAGGAGGGGATGGTATCCCTAAGAAGAGAACCATAAGGGGATCCAGAAACCTAACCTAGAGCTGACAGAGGCCAACTGGTACTGGGCAACTTTACCAGATAACAAGTGGAATAACCTTCCATGGAGAAGGCTCCATTGAGGTTGCATAAATCAAAGAATGAAGGATTCTTTTCTATCTGAGCATCTATTAGGACCTTTGAAGAGCAGGCTTCTCAGCGCCACACAATCTAGTCTATAGGTAGCCTGGACTCTCTCAGAGATGCTATCTGGTTGACGATGGATTCCAGAAGTGAGATGCCTAGAGAAGGAAAGAGCAAAAAGTGCCTATGAGAGGCTCCCCAACAGAAGCTGGTGCGGAAGCCAAGCCAGGCAGGCTGCCCCAAAGATTACTCCAGCGAGGCAGGAAAAATGCACATAGGGAGTTGTCAGAGTTTGGCAAGACTCAGAATCATTGTTTCCAGTCTTCTTTCGCTGGTACTGTTTATTGTATTGCCTCCTATTAATTAAATTTCTATTGAAATAGTCTTGCAATGGGAGTATTGGCAGAAGAACCTGTTCTGTTTTTTCTTTCTTTCTTTCTCTTTCTTTTCTTTCTTTTTTTTTTTTTTTTTTTTTTTTTTTTTTTTTTTTTTTTTTTTTTTTTTTTTTTTTTTTCTTTTTTTTTTTTTTTTTTTTTTTGTTTTGTTTTAGCTATTACTGGACAAGTTGGGGCCCCTGGCAGAATATCCCAGCCAAAGCAATACATTGTGAAACTAATTATGTAGAGAATGTGCAGAAGGATTTTCTGTGGTTGCTGTTACACCGAAGGAACATCGTAGACACAGGAGGCTCTCGAAGGATTTTCTCATTTTCGACAGTATTGCTGAAGAAGTGAGAGTTAACAGTTAGAGGGGTCAGAGAGATGGCTCAGTAGTTAAGAGCACTTGTTACTCTTGCAGAGGACCCAGGCCCTGTTCCTAGCACCCACACGGTGGCTCACAGTCATTCATTAACTCCAGTTCCAGGGTATCCGTCCCCTTTTTTCTGACCTGCCTGGGTGCCAGGCACATGTGCGGTACTCATGCACACACATAGAAGAAAATAAATAAATAAATAAATCCAAAAAGAGTTTTTTTTTTTTTTTTTTTGTAATGTATTAACAGCTGGAGATAAAGAAAATAGAAGCAGAGCCTGAGACAATGTTCTCGACACAAACTCAGCTGTATCATAGAATTACTGTGAGGAGAAAGACTAGGGATGTGCCTTTAGCTGACTGAACATTGCTGTTCTCTCTAAAGTTTTTATCCTGTTCAGTGTCCATGTCCTCCCCTTAGACCTTAACATACACCTAGATAACCTTTGTCTACTGTCTAGGCGTTATACCTTCTGTCTTAGAGTCAGCAGCTTGCTGAACTTGCCTTTAAAGATGGTTTTCCAGTTTCATACACATCTCCCATCTCTGGCTCCAGTCTGCTTATTCAATCCTCCTCACTCCCGTATTAAACGCCTATTTACATTACGTCAGCACAGACATTTATAAATTAAAATGTCCAGTATTTCTGGTGTTGGTACAATCAACACATCCATTTGTGTGTATATAGATATGTGTGGTGGGGGTATATGTATATACATGTAAGTGTGTGCACATGTGTGTGTTTGCACATTTGAACAATGGGTATCTTCTTCATTATACTCTACCCTTTGTTTGAACATTATTATTATTGTTGTTGTTGTTGTTACTTGTGTGGGGGTGGGTACACATGCCATCGTGTATATGTGGAGTTCAGAGAGCAACTTTGTGGCGTCTCAAGTTCCAGCTTTATGTAGATCCTGGGACTCAAACTCAGGGCTGCAGTCTTGTAAGGCAAGTGCCTCTCCCTGCAAAACCATCATGCCATCCCTCCACTATATGATATTTTCTGCCTTGGGTTTTGAGACAAGGTCTCTAACAGAACCCGAGCTGGCTGATTTGGCTAGACAGACTGTCCTGCAAGCTCCAGGCAGCCTGTCCCATCCTCCTTAGCACCAGTGAACTGGGACTGAAGAATGAGCTGTGGCTAATAAGAGACCAGTACCACTGATGCGAAACTTTCTCAGAACCGTCCATGATGGTTAGCTGGGGCCAAAAAAAAAAAAAAAAAAAAAAAAAAAAAAAAAAAAAAAAAAAAAAACCTGAAAACCAAAACATCATATGTAATTAATGCGAGACCAGCATCAGCGAGATGAACTCTCGGAAGTGTTTCCTCAGGGCCAGCACACAGAAACTGTGGTAGAGAAGGAGCCAAGACTGTATCTCAACCTAGCAGCCAAATGTAGGTGTCTCCTATGTTCTGGTTGGAATGGCACAAAACCCCCAAGATTAAAGGTGTCATGGAGAGAAGTCGAGGTTTGGCATCGTATAGCCCGGTTGGAGTCCCTCCAGATAAGCCAGAAGGCCACTAGCGAAGATGCAGCCTCAGTGTCAGCAGAGGCCCAGCATATCAGAGGTGCCAGGACCATGAAGTGACCATCCTGGACACCGGCAGGTGTGGAGTGGTGTATGCAGAACAGCCTATGAGACAAGCTGCTTGTGCTGTGAACATCGGAACTGGAGAGGTGAGGATCACCAAGCCTTGTGGAGCCCAGAAGACTGTGAGTTGAGTGCCGGACATTTTATATGTGTGTGTGTGTGTGTGTGTGTGTGTGTAGAGAGAGAGAGAGTGCATTTGACATATATGTATGTGTGTGTGTGTGTGTGTGTGTGTGTGTGTGTGTGTATGCCCTCCCATATCCCAGCAGTTCCATGACCAACCCCAATATGCCAGGATAATGAAGACCTCTTTAGTAGGAGTAGTATTAGGTTTCCTGTCCATTCTCAGACTTCATCCTCTTTCTGTCCTGTGGCGGTGAGGATCAGTGGCTAATTTGTCATCCCACTGACCACACCTTGTGAGAGTTAAATCACAAACACTTTTCTCCTAGGGAAACATCTCTCTAAACTTGAGCTTGCTCTGTCCGGACCCCTGAAGGCCAAATTCTCCAACACTCCTCTTGTGTATCCCCAATGCGGATCCCAGAACTTCTAACGCCACGTCTCCTACAATCCTTGACGCTAATTCCTCCTCTGCTCTTCTTGCCCTCGGTGGAATCTGATCCCACAGACACCACTGTTGCCTCTTCCTGATGTTTCCCTGCCTCTCACATCTGCACAGTGTTTCCTTTCACAGCGTCTGACCTCTCTCTCAAATCGCCTCTTGCATCTCACTTAGAAAACCAGTTCTTTCGGTTACGAAAATTCAGGGGAAAAAAAAATTCAAGTGACGCCTCCCTCCCCACATTGCTGTTAGCAGGAGACAATTCCACAGAGGCCAGCACTTGAAACAAACACTCCCTAACAGATGGGGACCTTGATTATTGTGTCGCAAGGACATAACACAGGCGTTACTCCAGCTACTTGGTGAATTATAGTGTGTGCCCCAGGAGCATCACCATTCAATCAGTTGCTATGGGCTATCCGGGAACTTAACCATGGTTATAGTGTTATTGGTTTGGAAAACTGAAGCCTCGATTCTAAATAACCGTGGAGGAACTTTAGGGACCTTACTTGTTCATACCTGGCACTTGTAGACATTGTTGCCCTTTCCCACCCATGGGGCAGCTTCATCTGAGTCTGTTTTCAATAATTTGGAAAGATCCAGAAGAAACAGATTATCAACTGGATGAAGGTTATCAACTGACAATAATCACAATACAACTCTGATTTCCTGAATCATGATTTTTTTTTTTTTTGTCCCAATCTAATTTTCAAAATCACCGGGTGGTGGCGGCGGCGGCGCGGCGGCGGCGGCGGCGGCGGCGGCGGCGGCGGCACACGCCTTTAATCCCAGCACTCAGGAGGCAGAGCCAGGCAGATCTCTGTGAGTTCGAGTCCAGCCTGGGCTACCAAGTGAGTTCCAGGAAAGGTGCAAAGCTACACAGAGAAACCCTGTCTCAAAAAACCAAAAACAAAAAAAAAAAAAACACCATTAAGATATTCAGAACAGAATCTATGGATTTACGCAAACAAAAAAACGATTTAGAGAAAGGAATCCTGGGTTGAGGTCTGCCTCTGATATTTGTTAAATATACATTTAGCAAAGTCACCGAATTCCTCTGAGCCTCGGTTTCCCTAACAACAAAGCAACAGTTGTAACAAAGCTATTCTTCCTTGTTCCAGTTGTAAGGCATTTTAGTAAAGGATGGCCACACATGGCAAAGTAGGTATAGTCACAGAACTTTTGAGCCAGGGGAGGACCAGAGTGACAAGAGACATGGAACCCAGGGTAATGAAACAGCATCTAGACAGAGCTGCAAGCACCAGGTTCAAAAACAGCGGCAGAACGGCCACACCCCTGCTTATGGCCAGTTAACAAAATTAAGTGAGTGGAATCCAGCAGTTCGTGGAAATCCATTCTAAGGCCAAGTCCTTATCCTGGGGCAATAAACAGCAACAAAATTGCAAGGATACCCAGAATAGAAGTTCCAGGGAACCCGAGTTTTATGAAATGAAGGGTATAGAAAACCCTTGGAAACTTAGGTGTCAGACCGCCAGGATGCTGTAGTTGGCTAAACCGTACTTCAAGGTAAGGGATTTTAGTGACTGGGGCTACTGAGATCCTATGTCTTATCAGCAACAAATCGTAGACCATTGAGGCTCACACGTGGCCAAGGTGAGACAGACTATAGCGTCTAGACTGTGTGGACAAAAGCTGGATAGGGGGATGTAATGGGGGCAAGAAAGGAATCCCAGCTTCTCCCTGGCATGGGTGGGTCTCACTGAGGGTCACACATGGGCTGGGATCTGGCAAGGTTCAAGGGTTGACGATCAACTTTAATCTTTTAAAGCAAGGTTCAAGTTCTGTAAGTTGAATCAGTTGACTAGGGGGTCTGTGTGTTTGGCTGGGTGCTCATTCCTAGAGCAGGTGACTGCCTCTCAATGTCCCCTGGCCATAAGCCTCTTCTTTCTTCTTGCCAGTTGACATGTAAATGCTGAATGCCAAAGTACCAGGGACATGGGGTAAAAAGCAACCTAGCAGGGCTCACCAATGCTGGAGGAATGCAAGGAGGCAAGGATGCATACATATGCCCTATGTACAGAGGAAAGGACAGTGGCTTGTCCCTTGGACCAGGGGATGTCCTTAGTCTTCCACTCTCTGCATGCTGGAAGACAGAGTACAACCCCCTCAGTGACATATAAGTACCACGATGAAAAGATTAGCAAGCATAAAAAAAAATGAGCTGATGAGGATTTGCCAGCAAAACATTCCGAGTTTCTATTGAGAGGAGTCCAGGGCAGTAAATAACAGCCATGGTAGGCCGGGAGAGTTAGCCTCTATGTTAATATGCTAATACTTATTTGATGGACTTATCAATCCTGACATCTCCCGCACAGTGCACTGAGGAGAGTATTATGGGATGGAAGTCCAGGTGTCCTATTCCCAGCCGTGGCTCTTTTTTTTTTTTTTTTTTTTTTTAACTGATGTTGTGAGGAATGTGACAGACACGCCACATCTACCCTTGAACACTGCCAGATCCCAGCCTGTGTGGGACTCTCAGGGAGACCCACCCATGTCAGGGAGAAGCTGGGATCCCTCTCCTCCCCTCAAACACTCCTTCCCAGAAAGGGGTGCTTCACTTTTCCTAATTAGGCTATATTCAGTGTCTACAGGATTGGTGATGGATGAGATACTGAAGTGTAATCACAGCTGATGTTATTCATGTCCCAGGAATGTGCAGCCGATGCTGCTTGCTGGCTGCCCCAGAAAACAATGGTGTGGTTGACAAGCTGCCCTTTTACGTTGGAGGTTGGGATCCAAACTATTTCCTTGTGCTTCGTCATGGATGCAGAAGAGGTATCTCGAGAGTTGAAATAAACATGCTGTAAATTCCCGTCTCTTGGCTGTGTGCGGCTCATTATGTCTTCTGCAGACTGGTATGACCGGTTAGAATGTCCAGAAATGGGGCCAACTAAAACACCCTTTACACCTACCTTTGTCACACAAATTGCTAAATGATCTTTTAATTAAAAAAAAAAAAAAAAAAAAAACCTGGAGCCAGATATTGGGGTGAACGCTGAAAGGTCAGAGAGACAAAGGAACAAGCCACGGCCATGCCTCACCTCGCCAGCTCCTCAGCCTGCAAAGGCCTCAGCCGATAGGCCTCCAGCTGAATGAGGTTCCTCAACTAAACAGGCTTCAGCCAAAGGAGCCTCTAGATGAAAGGGACGCTTCTGCGAAAAGCCTTTAGTTCCTGTCTCCTCACGCCTTATATACCGTTCTCTGTCCAGCCATCATCACTTCCTGGGGTTAAAGGCATGTGAGTTTCCCAGGCATTAAAGGTGTGGGCCACCACTGCCTGGCTCTGTTTTCTCTCCTAGACTGAATCAATCTCATGTAGTCCAGGGTGGCTTTGAACTCACAGAGATCCAGACTGATCTCTGCCTCCCGAGTGCTAGGGTTAAAGGTGTGTGCCACCGCTGCATCTATGTTTAATCTGGTGGCTTGTTCTATTCTCTGATCTTCAGGCAAATTGTATTAGGGTGCACAGTATATTGCCACATCCCTTGAAATGTTTGGTTGCCTAGAGGCCCAAATAACAGCACAAAGGATAATTATCTTAATCATAATGTGTCCTGGCTGGTATTGTGTGGAAATATGATGAAGAAGGTAAGTTGTGTCTTCTGAAATAGTTTGCAAATAGGTGAGATAAAGGGAAGGAGGAGAGATGGGTGCAGGTGCATAAGAAGTTCAAGATCATCCCTGGCTACGTAGTTACTGAGACGCTGTCAATAACAAAAACTAGGCAAAACCCAATAGTGAACAACACAAGGCCCAGACAATCCAGGGTTATAATGGAGAGATAAACAAAGTCTTAATGACTCATCAGAGGAGGGGATGATTAACGCTGAAGGGAGGAGGGCTTCCGAAGGGACTGTCTAAGGAGGAGTAAGGACATGTGAAGGACAGGAGATGGGTGCACGCTCCAGAAGCTAATAGATGGGACAGAGCCATGAGTAGCGCAGAATTGTAGGAGCACAGAGGAGGGATAATAGCCCAGTGGGCAGGACCCTAAAACAGAGATGGTTCTCGGGCTGAGATGCAAAGAACATTGAGTGGTCAGATGAAGGACCAGAGGGAAGGCAGAGAAGGAGTCCTGAATAGGATGGAAGAACATGATGGTGTGGAATACCTCCATAATGCCCTGTTTGGAACGTGGGGGTGGGCAGATGAGGCTAACGCAGTGAGCAGGGCCAGGCCCAGACAGGAGGTGCTTGTAGCAGGCTAAATGCTGCGTGTTTTATCCTTGTGGCTGTGAGAAGGTGTTTAAGGTGTTTCCATCTATTTCAGCTTGATGACTAACCAGACCTTGGAAGAGTGTAAATGAAAGACTCGGGTAGAACATTATGAGAACTTTAACCAAAGGTGTAATTAGGTGTGACTGACAGATAAATAGCTTCATATGATTCCCGTACGTTTTATGAAGTAGCAGAGGAAAATTGAATAATTATATCTGCTCGGCATTATTAATTTCCAATGATCGCTCTCTCTTATTTCATTATTTATGTAAGTCTATTTCCTCATCAGTTATCTTGAGGAAAGATCAGCGAGGCCCACGTTTAGTTCATCTTTCTGTTGCCCACAGTTCCCAGGACAGGCCTTGCACATACATATCAACCATTCTGTAAGTACAAGATAAATAAATGGAAGAGACTGAAACTGTGTTTGGGTTGTACATGCCAGCATTGTACCAGGAGAAAGCCCTTCTCCTCCCCTTTGAAGCAGAAGGTTGCTTTTCCTCTTTTTGCCCATGAGATACTTGGGATCCACAAGCGCTTTCAGGACCCTGTCCCCCACCTCCTCAGGAATGGTAAGGATGTGTGTGAGTCTATATAATTCCCAAGTAGACTGCCAAACATTTAAAATCATCTGAACTCATGAGTCAGTCACCCAAAGAGCCACATGGTAGCCAACACTGGGCTACAGGAGCCTCTTGTTAAAGATTCAACATCTACTCACCTATTTATTGACAGGTAAGAGTCCAGGTTCAACAGAATTCTCTAAAGCAGTATTTCTCAACCTTCCTAATGCTGAGACCCTTTAATACAGTTCCTCATGTAGTGGTGACCCCCAACTATAAAATTATTTTTGTTGCTACTTCATAACTGTAATTTTGCTACTGTTATGAATTATAATATAAATATCTAATATGCAAGATATCTGCTATGTGACCCCTGTGAAAGGGTCCTTTGATCCCAAAGGGGTCATGACCTACAGGTTGAGAATCTCTGCTCTGAAATCTTCTGTGTCCACTTGTTTCCAGCTCAGTAGTGTTTTCTATATTAAAGCAATGTACCAATACAGATGAGGTGAGGTTATTTTTGTCGTAGAGACTTCATGTTTTCATTCCAATAATGTAACCACAACGGGCATATGGCCACTCTTGCCATCAGTATGGGAAAAACAATATGGAGTCTCAGTCTGGAGAGATGGCTCAGCTGTTAAGAGTCCTTCCCGTTCGTCCAGAGAACTTGAATTTGGTTCCCAGCACCTCCCTCACCTGGCTCACAACTTCCTTTAACTCCTGCTCCAGGGGATCCTGTGTCTTCTTGTGGCCTCTGAAAGCACTACATGTAAATGGCATACATTCACACAGATACATACATATACATCAATAAGAATACGTCCAAAAATATATAGAGTCTTACACTTTTGTATATACACCTTTGATGCTTTAAATTTTGGCTTGCTTTGCTGAATTGCTAACTCTAGTGTTCTGTTATTATTTATTGGAGATTTTCAGCTCTTTGTTTATGAGTTAATTTTTTTAAATGTAATCATTTTATTATTTAAAGAAGTTAAATTTATGAGCCCTAAATTACAGAACAACAAGTAAAACACAGAAATCAGCTTAAAAAATATTAGAGTACTTACCCTCTTCTCAACATTTTCCCTTAGGTTAAATTTTCTCATTGTATATATCCGCTGTGTTAGATAAGGATTGTTTGTTTGTTGGTTGGTTGGATTTTGGATTTCCGAGACAGGGTTTCTCTGTGTGACTTTGGCGCCTTTCCTGGAACTCACTCTGTAGATCAGGCTGACCTTGAACTCACAGAGATCCACCTGGCTTTGCCTCCCGAGTGCTGGGATTAAAGGTGCACACCACCACCACCAGCTACCTCCTTTTTGTTATCCATCCCTCTGTTGCTGGACTCCTAGGCTGGTCTATAACTTAGCTGTTGTGAATTGATGTGTAAGTGTCTCTATGGTATGCTGATCTGAAGTGGCGTAGCTGGGTTTTTTGAGGAATGTCCATACTAACTTCCATAGCAGCTGGACCATTTCACATCCCCACTAGCAGTGTATGAGGGTCCCCCTTGGTTCCTTACCAGCACATTAAAAAAAAGCCAATCAACTACCAGGTTGATCTCAGTCCTCGGGGGAGGCTTTGCCCTTGAGGAGGTGGAAATGGAGGGTGTGCTGGGGGGAAGGGGAGGGGGGCAGGAGGGGGGAAAACAAGGGAATCTGTGGCTGATATGTAGAAGTAAATTATATTGTAAAATAAAATAAAATAAAATTTAAAAAAAGAAAGAAATTTTTCTTAAATGGTTCTAGATTTGCAAATAAACTATGAGAGAATACATCATTCTCACCTACTAACATTTTACATCAATATTTTATCTACTTGTATCAATTGATAAACCAATATTGAAGCACTGTTTTAAAGATTTCATTTAGTTTTAAATTATGTGAGTGTGTATATGCGTATGAGTATGCATGTGTGTGTGCACATGAATGTGTGTGTGTGTGTGTGTGTGTGTTGTGCCCTGGTGCCCTGGGAGGCCACTGGAACTGGAATTATAAGCGGTTGTGAGCAATTTGGCATGGTGTAAAGAACCAAATTCTGTTCCTGGGAATCAAACTCAGGTCATCTGCTACAGCAATATGTGCTCTTAACCACTGAGCCACCTTGCCAAACATGAAATGCTATTTTAATTCAAGTCCTCACTTTATTCAAGCTTCCTCAGTGTCTGCCAGTGTCTTGTACGTGCCTGGATCCCATCCAACACACCTCCTTGCTTTTACTTATGATGTCTCCTTAGGCCTGTATTTGCGGCACTTTTTAAGATTGTCTTGGGTTTTGATGATCTAGATGGTCTGTTTGGAGACAGGATACCCTGCTGACCTTGAATTCACCATCTTCCCAGCTCATTCCCCAGTACTCTGGGCTTGCAGATGCGCGCCTCCACATCTGGCATTCTCCAGAGTCTTTGGAGTAAAATTTCCCTCACTTAGAAGCTATCTGATTATTTTTTTTCATTATTGGATGGAGGCCATGCATTTGAAAGGTGAAGATCACAGAGATAGAGCAGATTCTGATCACACAACAAAGGCTACTATTAACAACAGGAATCATGACTATTGACGTTGATCTCAGCCATGTGCCCAGGCTAGTGCTTATTAGATTTCTCTACTGTCCCCTCCCCTTCATAATGTGCTCTTTGAATGAAGTCACATGGTTCCGGCTGCAATGAAATTGCAAGGATTTATAATCAACATCTTCAATGACTAAGTAGCTGCATAATCTATTTGTCACTATTCTAATGGGAGCTGTGCCCCATTTATTCGATTATTCAGTCATCCACATGGTCTCGTGGATATTGATTATATGTTCTGGATGATAACTCAATTCTACTTTATGACGCTGCTCAACTTGTTCTTCAGTTGGCCACTGGGAACTTTCTGTCAACCCCTGCGTTCCTTTCACATAGTCACAGGGTTTGGCAGGAGTCTCTTTTATTTCTAGAACTACAAGATACTCAAGGCTCATCCTACATATTCCACCAGCCCCTCCAAGAGCCAGTCGTTTCTTTAAGGAGCCCCAGCTCTTTTAATGAAGAATAGTGTTGTTTACCAAGATCTGGGTGTGCTCCGTGCAGCTGTGATACTATATGGCTTCTAGGCTCATCCCCATGTTTGTATGTCCATGTTGACACGTGTCCATGTCAACCTACATGCGTAGTCATAGGTTATAAAAATTCCTGTTTGTAATCATCACATCTACATTACACTAACCATATATGTGTGCTAACATTCCAACTCCAGCCCACAGAGAGAAATCTTGCAAGTCTGCACCCTCTCCCTCCTACATTGAGGACTCAGGCTCCCACCTCCAGCTGTCTATTTTCTCAACTGATTAACTCCAGGGTAGTTTACAGCACCTCTGTGATTGTTAGCCCATACCCCAATAGAAAACAGTGTGATAAACTAGTGTGCCTTTCATCTCATGGACCCATTCATTTCCAGATTTACGTAGGTCAACTTTACTTTGCCACACTCACTTCCATGAAGTTGTTTCATCATTTGTCACACAGATATAGACTGTTTTGTCATACTTTATCCTCCAACCTCCCAGGTGATTTTTAAATCTTGCATGAAGTTCATCTTTATTTTGTAAAGTTCTATGGCTTTTTACAAGTGCATAGTCTCACATATCTAGCCTGATAATAGCAAAAAGGAAGTTTCACTGTGCCAATGAAGTGCCCAGGGCTTTCCTTGCCAACTCTTTCTCTTACCTGGAGTCCCTAGAAGCCACTTATTTTTTGAGCCTCTGTAAGAATTTTGCCTTTTCAGAGTGCCATGTAAATTGGGTTATACAGTATGTAAATTCCAGTCTTGGCTTCTTTCCCTTAGCAACAGGCATGTGAGACTTATCTGGGCTTTTGTGTGATTTGATAACCTTTCTGGTGTCCGGGTGTGGTACAATTGGTATCACCGGTTTGGGAGTAGTTATAAGCCAAGCTGCTATAAACATTCTGACGCTGGTCTTTGTGTGGTTCTTGACTTGGTAGTGTGAGGGGTTCGTGGGTCTGGTAGTGACACTGGGTTGGACTCTGTAAAGACCTGCCCAGCTGTTTCCTAATGTGGCCATTGCCATTTTGAATTCATACCTTCATTAAGTGAGAATTTCTATTATCCCACAAAGTTCTCTGGACCCTTAATAGCATTTGCATTTGCATGTGCGTGTGTGTGTGTGTGGGGGATGTCAGGATAAGAAGGGGTGGTCACTTTAATTGGTGTTTTAACATCCCATTGTTATTTGAACACTGTTTGAAATACTACAACCTTGTCCATGAAATTGAAAACTAAACAAGAGATTTGAGTCACTGCCAGTCACCATTATAGACAGTTGGAAATGGCTGAAGCCAAAGAAGAGAGGGTGGTTCTCTGGGGTCCTCTCAGAAGTGGGGTTTGGGACATGGAAACCTTTATCTTGAATCTTCCATTTGATGGAATGTGATGATATTGTATTCCCCAAAATATTGTGTACCCTAATAAACTTATCTGGGGTCAGAGAACAGAACAGCCACTAGACAGACATAGAGGCTAGAAAATGGTGGCACCTTTAATCCTAGCCTTCTGGAGGCATGGATCTCTGTGAGTTCAAGGCCAGGCATGGTGACTTACACCTTTAATCCTAGGAAGTGATGTCAGAAAGCAGAAAGGTATATAAGTTGTGAAGACCAAAAACTAGAAGCTTTTGGCCTGGTTAAGCTTTTAGGCTTTTAGCATCAGTTCAGCTGAGTGCCATTCAGATAAAAACACAGAGGCTTCCAGTCTAAGGAAACAGGATCAGCTGAGAAGTTGGCCAGGTGAGGTGGCCGTGGCTTGTTCTGCTTCTCTGATCTTCCAGCTTTAACCCCAATATCTGGCTCTGGGTTTGGTTTTATTAGTAAGAACTTTTAAGATTCACACTACAATTGAAGCTCTCTCGTGTTCATACTTCTCAAATCAAAAGACAATGAGGTAATGCTGAGAGAAGAAAGGGAGAGAGAGGGCCGTGGGGGGGAGAGCTTTAAGATGGTTTTCACTTAAAAGGCCAGGCAAGGTGGATTTTTTTTAATTTTGTTTTATTTGTTTGTTTAGTATATATGAATAAAGTCAGGAGCTTCCTCCCACCAAGAGAGTAGGAGAGGCACTTCAAACTTTCCATAATGACTTGTGGCAGTGACTCAAAAAGCTTATCTAGTCCTGGCCCGGGGTGATTAAGGCTGGAGATCTTGAGTCTACAAAAGGAGTGCCTGATAAACAGGTGGCTGAGTGTGGACTTAGATTAGTTGGTTTGCATACGAAAGGCAGACCCTAAGGCAAGTGGTTTCCCATCTTATATGCTAAGCCTAGGAGAGACTGGCCCCTTTCAATGTCAGCAAGGCTCCACAAGGTTAGAGCACCAGAATAAAGACATGCTCCAGCCATTCTTCTTTGCATGGATTTGATTGTTGGGTCTATTTGCCACAGAGCTAATGAGGCAGCTTGGCCTTCCTTGTTCCTGAAATCTAAGCTACAGAAACCTCCCCCAGATGCTTGGGACACCCCCTCCTTCACGACCTGCTGAGGTGTGGTTGCTTCTGGTATGGATGGTTGTGGCGCACCTGCTCCGTCCTTCATGCTTTGCAAAGCACGTCAGTGCACCTGTTGCGTGACCCTTCGTGACCCCTCTGGAGATGGAACGTTTGCCCTGTACTTTTACTACCATGTAAAGTCTCTCAGATCTTCCTGCTTGCTAGAGAGTCTAAATGTTTACAGATGCCTTATCTGTTAATCATTGGGTGATCTATGCTGTTTCCCTTTTCTCTACGAGGGTTTAGGTGCTGTCCTTTCTCTCCCAGGCTAACCCTGATGCTTCACCCACCCAAGGCACATACATCTGCTTTACAGATTCCATAATAGGAAGTGCTCCCAGAGACACAGAGGGAAAGGAGGCTGTTCCAGCATGGTAGGTAAAGGAGACGTGAACACACACTGGAGAATAAGGCAGCCACATTCATCTTCACATCACTTTCAAGATATGTGCTGTAATAGCCACCCGACTCCAAGGCCACCCTTACAGAGAAAAGGTAAAGCTTAGAGAGCTGAGGTACAGTGACCCCAGGTCACAAGACCTGCTGCTGGTGGAGAGCTGAGGACTGAACCTGACTGCTGACTCCAGAGCATGTGTTTTTCTGTCTTTAAGTTCTGCAAACTCTATGGACTAGGAGTAAGCAGAAGACCGACTTTTGGTAACTTGAAAGCACATAGAAATGCCTACTATGAAAAGCCACCATCTATCAAGCAGCCTGGGATCACAAGAGCAAGTCTAGGGGTCTGCTCCATCCAGGTACCCCACTGACTACCTTGCTGGCTACCCACAAGCCTGGCAAATGGCCCCAGAGTACCAGCAAACCCGGGGTCCACTTTGCTCTTGAACACAGGCCATTACATTGTTTCCAGACTCTGAACAGCCATCATGTTCTCACTGTTAGTTTTATTGTTCTATTTGTTGGTCTACACTTGGCCTCTCTGTTTTATGACACTGCCATAGCAAAACAACACTGGGCATTTTGTAAGACTAGAAGACGTAAAGTACGTAAAAGCAATTTATTGCCTCAGAGTTCTAGAAACTGGAAGCCTAAGATTAGCAGGGCTGGTTTCTTCTTAGCCTTCTTTCTCTTCCTTTCTTGAAGATGGCCACTTTGTCTCTGATGTGTCCTTGTGTGTCCCAAGTCCTCTTCCAATAAGAATGGCAGTCAGACTGATTTAAGATGACTTAGATGATCTCACCTAACCTTACTTATCTCGCTTATTATCTTCAAATACAGTAATTCTGGTATCTAGAGGGTTAGAACTCTAACATACAAGGAAAATTATTCTATGCATCCTACAACAATGTTGGCATACCATTCACTCTTTTAAGCCCTCCTCAAACACATGTTCCCTTCAGTGAAGGCTGAACCTTAGCCAGTTGGGACCTCTCCTTCCTTATAACCCTTTTACTCCAATCTACCAATTTAACAAAGGTCCTACTAGAAGGTTGATTCTTTAAATGACTGGAAAACAACCTTGTTTAATAAGTAACATCCTTTATAATTCTGCATTAGCTCATGTGATTTCTTTGTCCTTTTGTTTGAAGATGAAGAACATAGGAAGCTAAGTCAAATGGAGGCTGCAGCCACACATCCCCACGTGCACACATGAGAGAGAAAATGAAATATTAGAGCTAATGTGAATTTTTTTTCTTTTTTCTTTGCAAAAGATAAGAATCTAGGAAAGCCAGGGCTCTGGTGGTGAGGAGAGCAGCAGAGAGATGGAGAGAAAGAAGGTGATGGAGGAGGAGGACACAGGAGGACAGAGATGAAGCTCATCTTCGCCGTTCTGCTAGGAATCCCCTTACTCTATAAAACTCACTAATGGTGTCCTTAATTCTCACGAACACTCTCTGTCTGGCCATTTTGCCTAGTTGTAAAGATCCCTACCACATGTGGCACACTCTCAGACCTGTGCAAAGGAAAGTTCAGGACTCACCCCATACTAATTAATCAAGGCATTCTTATTACTCTATCCAAAATTAGTCTCTCCCCTTGCAGATCATCTCAAAGTGGTTTCAGCTGTGTCTTTTGGAGTTTCTCTTGGTCTGTTTGGTTTGCTATACCAAAAGGACTATTCTAGATACTGGGTGGCTTACAGAAACAGTTCCCTCAATTATGAAGGATGGAAAGTCCAAAATGAAGACCACGATCTGCACTGAGTGAAGGCCCACTTCCTGGTTACCAGGCATCTGTCTTCATGGTGCTCTCATATTACAGAAGAGCTGAGGGCTCTCTCTGGAGACTCTTTTCTAAGTACGATCCCTAATCACATCCTGGTGCCCTTAATCATCTCTCACAGGCCCCACCCACCTCCTAATGCCATCACTTTGGGGATTAAGATTCTTAAAGCATGAGTTTGAGGACATAAATACTGAGCTCATAACAGAGCCCACAAGAGTCAGGAAGGAATCTCAGTACACTCTGGTAAGAAAGAATGTGGGACACTGAGAGCAAAGAGCTCCCCACTAGAGTACAGGAGGGACAGCTAGCTGTGCCTGGAATGTACATCAGAGATCCCACTTAGAATTCCGTTTCAGTAGGAGAAGCCTTCGAAACTGCTAATGTACAGCCACGTGTCAGTTTTACTACACCATACATCCTACATTATCCATGTCATGTGATTCTAATTTCTGTGTCTGTTATCCCCTCAACAGATAACATATCAGAATGGTGTCCTTGCCAAGCACTCCGGAGGCAGAGGCAGGAGAATTGCTGTGAGTTTGAGGTCAACCGGGTCTACATAGTTAGATCTTGTCTCAGAGAGATCGAGAGAGAGAGAGAGAGAGAGAGAGAGAGAGAGAGAGAGAGAGAGAGAGAGAGAGAGAGAGAGAGAGAATATAGACGCTTGTAAACTATGGAGGAATATATGTTGCTTTTAGGTGTTTGTAAAATATGGAGCTGATGTTTATTGCATGCTGTCATGCATTAGTTGGTTGTATGCTTGTTTGTTTTTTTTTTTTTATCATCGTTTCAAGTTTAAATTGCCCATGAGTAGGAAGTGTGTTCATCTTTGAGCCCCGTGGAGTTCCTGTCATGGTGCTTCGAATTCTGGTGTTCAACAGACAGAAGCTGAAAGACAAGAAGAATGTCAGAACATGTTCACTAGCGCAAGCAAATCTGTGCTATAAATCCTAGGAGTTACAGTGTAACAGAATGAATGAATACAACTCTTAATCTTTGCTTTCTAGACAGACTCATAGTTAGAAACAACAAAGATAAGATTTTAAAAACACAAGGAAGTCCTAGGTCCTTCTTAGGGACAAAGATTTTTTTCTGTAGGTTCTCGGAGGATGACTCCCTTGGAACAGTTTAGCATTCAGTCTTGTGCGACTCTCTCTGCATTTCTGAGCTGAGATACAAAGCAAAGGTGTTCTGTGTGTCAATAACTCCCATATGGGTGCCCAATTTGAATGTCTCCTGACTCTCAGAAAAGTGCTCTGAGACACAGCCCGAGACATCTAGATGTCCTGGGAAAGTCTATTTGCAGGCTTTGGGAACATGACTTCACATGTAGTCAGGTGCTGAAGGGCAAAAGACTATAGGTCAGTCCAAGGAGAGGGCCAGGGTGTCAGCCTGATAGCTTGGCACGGAGTGGGCACCCCATGAATGTGGATTGAGTGTGTGACAGGGTGCCCTCCCGTTGTTCACCAACCTGTCAAGTCAGAGGCCTGGTAGCTCCAGGTGCTGTCAAGGCCACATACCTACTCGTCTGTTGTTGCCTACAAAGTAAACAGCCAGGTGAAGAATCTAACAAACAGCCACTCCACCAAGGAGGAGAGGTGTATTCAAGAGCCCAGAGCGTTAGCAGAGTGAGATTCTGGTCCCTGAGAGTAAACCATTTTGGGGCCTTGAGAAGAAGATGAGCATTACGACTATCACTTGTGGCTCACAAATATCTCTTAGGTTTGCAGTAGTAATCAGGTTGTGCCCACATCTATATTTGAAGGTCACATCCACAAATATTTAAATATCATTTTCTGTGTTAGAAATGCCAGGACGGAAGGCCCTGTGTGTATTCTATAGTTCATTTCCTGGTTCCTTTGTTTGTGGGGTGTGTGTGTGTGTGTGGTAGGGGGGCAGGAATCTTAGTGAAGTGACCTGTAACAAACCCTCAGAAGAGGAGCTGTCCTTTGTGCACAGAGATTTCTGACTCTGGGTAACAAGAAAAATGGCTGGTGGCAGAGAGACCTGAGAGACCTTGGAGACCGAGTGCATCTGGAGATGCAGGGGTTTGTTTTGTGTGTGTCGGGGAGGCTTATGGGTACGTCTTTCCCATGCCTGTAGAGGAGAGGAAACACAGAGGATTATCACAGCAGAGATATCCTCCCCCCCTTCATTTCATTTCTCCGACAGAAGTGAAATAATGCTTCTTCCTGCTCATGTTATAGTCATTATCACAAGTCTTTATGCATATTTTGTCCAGCACCAAATAAATTCTGTTAAGAAGACAAAAGTCTTGGTTTGTACAAGCAGGCACACAGATGAAAGAAGATTCAGAGAAAGAACCGGTCAGGACTGAGATCTACATAAGCAATTGATCACTCTCTGTATGACCTGGAGTGAAGCACAAATCTTTTCTATCATTGGCTCATCAAAGCATTGTTTCCTTCAACAAATACTTACTGTGGGCCAGGTAGTAAGTACTGGGGATTTATTTATTCTTTCAAAAACCGCTTAAATCCCTGCTATGTGCCAAGGGGTTGGGGTGTAGCGGTGAATAAAATGAGCAATGTTTCTGTCCTGCAATTTATGTTCAGATGATGTGGGACCAGGGAAGACAATAAAAAAAAAAAACGTATGTCGGGTGGTAAAGTCCTGTGGAGAAGAATGAGAAGGTAAAGGGATAGAAAGGGTCAGGACTTCATCTTGGAAAGCCTCTGAGGAGCTAATAAAGCAGAAACCTGAAGACAGCTAAGAGGCAGACATATGGATACCTGGAGAAAGACCATATCCAGAGATCATGATGGCAATGATTCAATTAATTACACTCTCAAAGCTGGGGAAGGGAGTGGATTGAGGAATGACTCGTTGTACACAAAAGCCTTTTAAGTTCCCTCGAATCTCTTCTGGAAAGTAAAAAAGGTTTTGTTGTTGTTGTTGTTGTTATTTAAGTTGTTAGTTTGCCGATTACAGGCCTAAGCACCTTACTACCTGTGGTGGTCTGAAAGAAAATGGCCCCCAAAGGGAGTGGCACTATCAGGAGGTGTGGCCTTGTTGGAGGAAGTGTGTCACTGTGGGGGCGGGCTTTGAGGTCTTTCTCTCAAGCTTCCCTCAGTGTAAGAGTTAGTCAACTTCCCGTTGCCTGCAAGATGTCGCACTCTCAGCTCCAGCACCACATCTGCCTTCATGCTGCCATGCTCCCCGTCATGATTATAGTGGACTGAACCTCTGAACCTGTAAGCGAGCCACCCTCAATTAAATGTTTTCTTTGTAAGAGTTGCCATGGTCACGGTGTCTCTTCACAGCAATAGTAAACCCTAACTGAGACTCTACCACAGACAGAACAACCTGAAATGAAGACAGGAGACTATATATATATATGTTATTAAGAGTAACAAAAGCTATGTAAATCTTAGGCAATACTCACCATCAGTCCCCGGTTTCCATTAACAATCGGCTAGATCCGGCTGCATCTATACCTGAAGGTCTCATCCACAAATTAAAGTTGTGCTGGCCTGTGTTACTGAACTTGCACAAATGTCTTCAAAGTTCTAGGCAGATTTTCTGCCCTGTTAGTTAGACCTGTAGACCGGGCCCGCAGTCTGCAAGCTGACCTAGTCTCGAATATACCATTTCCTGCTCTGTTTGATTAGATGAAACTCGGGCTGTTAACCAGAAGGTGACTTGAGTTTCTTTATTTACAAGGAAATTGCTGGTTAGAAAATTTCTTAGCTTTCTGGCATCTAGTGAAGCCAATTCATTAGCATGGGTTAATGCAGTTCCTCTCAAGGGCAGCTACAATCAGTGAGCCAAAGGGGATCCTTCAACTGTAGCTAGAGACACACTTAAGTTTTAATCAAGCTACGGATGTAGATCAGTGATAGAATATGTGCCTAGCATGTGCCCTGGATTTCATCCCCAGCACCGTCAAATAAAAAGTCCCAACCTTCCACTTTCTTAACACCCCCCCAACACACACACTTAGATCTAACTTGGGGTGGGGGTATAATGGAGAACATGCACGCTTCAGTTCAATCCGAATGTGGCATTTGGGGAGGAAAACCCCAGCTGAGCACACACGAGTACATTTCAGCTTCGCCAGAAGAAAAATAGTTATGCATTATACATGGACTATAAAGACATTTTTTGTAAGCCTTGCTTTCAAATGTTTGAATTTTAGAACTTAAAACGTTCCATGTGTTTTATATTTCTTGCTCGGTTAGACTAAAAGGAAGGGGTTGAAATTCTGGTCTCAGCACTGGTGCGGTATATCCCAGGAATGTTTAATATAATATTATCCTGTAGCTATAGCGTTGGTCAACAAGACGTTTAGACTCACTGCCAGTTGTTATTAAGGGCTTTTTATTCAACAGGTATTACTGATCGCCTACTACGTGCCAGGCCCTGTTTTAGGTACGGAAACTACAAAGTACTTTACATCTGTACATTACAGAAAACAGGCCATAACCAAGACTGCAAATACAGATGATGTCATGTCAGGTCATGAAGAAACTATTCTTCCTGCTTTATTCAGGGAAAGGGAATTTGGGTGGGGCTGCTATTTTAGGGGAGGGAGAGCCTCACCCTTGAAGTCTTATTTGAAAAAAAGATCTTCATGAACAGAGAAAGGAGGCTTTGAAAGCTTTGGGGGAAGAAGAAGCGTCGTGGACAGAGAGAGGGCAGGACTCAGCTGGCGTAAACTGCAGGACAGTTTGGAGTCTGGTGCGGTCAGAGCTGGGTGAAAAGCAAGCAAGGGATAGAAAGATGAAGCCTGACATGAAAGCCCACGTGACAGGGCTCCTGTGCATGCCGCCCCACCCCCACCCCATCCAAGCCAGTGGAGCTAACGCTAGTCTTGTCTGGCTGGCTTCACTTGGGGGCAGTTAAAGAGATGATAAGGAATTGAAAAGAAAAACTGCTATGAGCCAGACAAGACGGTGTGTGCCTGCGGTTCCGGCACTCTGGAGGCTGAGGCAGGAGGAAGAGTTCAAAGTCATTCTTGGCTACGTAGGATATTGGTGGCCGGGATAGGGTACATAGGATGCTGTCTCAGAAAACAAAGGGATGCTGGATGTAGTGACACACATTTTTTAATTCTAGCGCTCAGGGGGGCAGAGGCAGGCAGATCTCTATAGTTCTAGACTAGCCTGGCCTACACATCCAGTTCCAGGTCAGCCAAGGCTACATAGAACCACACTCTGTTGTGAGCAGGTGTGACAGGCCCTGGTCGTATACTCTGGCATGCTGTCCTCTGTATCTTGTGTAGATTGTGTGTCTGTGTGTGGGGGGGTACCTCCAATACTCAGCTGTTGTCTACAGTCGGAACTAATAGAAAAAGACTCATCTGTTGGTCCTGTGTGCTATAGTTATTAGTCCCAGGCTCCCAAGTTCCCATTGATTTTTCAAGTCTTCACCCATTCCTAAAATCAGAGTAGAGTGCCAGACTCTCCAGTCTTCCCGAAGCAAAGTTCTCCATCCTTTTCTTTAGCAGGAAAACCTCCCAGCAGCAACGTCTAAACCCACGAAACCTAAAGGCTGCCATAACTAAGTCAGGAAATGAACTCATTTGGAAAGAAAATTCACAACATGAGGTGTTCAGCAAATAACACGAGGCCTCAAAGAAGCCGAGATAAATTAGACCAGCGCCACCAGACCCTTGAAGAGGTAGGTTGTGCACGCACTGTTTAGGGCTCAGAGGTAAAGACCGATTCAAAAAGATGAGAGGACAGAGAGAGCACACGAGAGTGAAAATGGGGTTTGGGAATACAAGTCCTAACCTCCAAGCCACCTGCCACCCTATGTTTGCCTAAACTGTAAAAGAAATTATTTACTTAGACATGTGGAAACGGACTGCTTTGAACAGCAGCTAACAATAGAAAAAAATTAAAAAAAAAAAAGAAATCACACACAAGACATATGTGTAAGGAATGTCTTTATGTGTGCAAAAGGAATTTTTCATATGGTATTTCATAAATGTATATACATGCATATTTGTACTCTTAAAAATACCATATGTAATGAAAGCTGTGCATAAATATTTATAAAAATACCTTTATCTAACTAAGGCCAGTAACGTTTAATATTCCTCAATAAATTCATATATAAAATATATACATTAGTGCCAAATGGAACATATATTTTGAAATATGAACCCCAAGTAAAACTCTGAGGAATCTGGAGTGGAACCCAGGTATCTGCCAAAGGAAACTTCGGGCCGTCGTGGGTTGAGGAAAGGCAACAAGGCCGGGTCCCTTATCTTCACCGACTGTTTTGCTTGTCAGAATTCTGGTATCCCTTCTGCAGCTTTTATATTTGACTTCCGACCTCACGGCCATTTAACCTGCCAACGATTATTTTCCTTGAGGCTTTTAACACTCCACCCAAGTATTTTTGCTTTCCCGAACAGTTGCGTCCGCTTCCTTTTCAACTTCACCTTAACGTCGACCGTGGTTTACGACCTGGGCTTAATGTGCACCCCAGTCTAAGGTTTCCGAGCGATGGGGAGGGGTGGGATGGGGGCGCATCCCTGTGATGACCTGAAGCCGATACTGCCTTGGGAAGCCAAGGTCTCCAGGGAGGGGCTCCGCTTTGTGCCAGGATTTCCAGGCAACCTGAGAGTCCTTGGGTTGGAGCCAGGCCCGGAGCATGCGACTCCTCCGGGTTCCAGCTCCTTTTCCAGGTCATCCAAGCCGGCGGGGACCTCACCGCCGGAAAAACGCCACCTTTTCCTGTCTCCTACCAGGCGGACGAAGGGAGAAGGAAGAGACGGCGGCCGATTAAGACAATTAACCCTCATTCACTGGGTTCCTACTGAGGTTCAGGGACAGAGGGGCGGGACGTCCTGAGGCCCTGGCCGGGTGACCGACAGGCGCAGGTGTCGCCACGGGCGGAATTTTACAGTCGGGAGCAGCAGCAGCAGCTGCGCCACTTGCGCCGCCTGGCCGAGCGTCCGGGAGAGCCACCACCCGCTTCCGCAGCTTTAGGTCAATCTCTCCAAGACCTGGGAGAGGGGTGGGGAGGAGGAGTCGCCTCCCTCCGGACAGGAAAAACCTGCTGCGTCTGCGCTTCTCCTTGTCCCGCGGGGTCCCAGCCTCCAGCCCCGCGTCTCCCAACGCGCGCCCGTTGATCCGCGCTCCGGGTTTTGACGACAGCTCGCGAGGGGGAGCGAGCAGCCGGTTGACAGCACGCGACCCTCCCCTTCCCTTCCCTCCCGGGAGCTACAGCAGCTTAGGGGGTCCCCCGGGGAGCTGTGGCCGAGCTGCGGCGACGCGGTCAGGTGGCCCTTCTTCACCGCAGGTCCCCTCCCTCTGCGGCGAACCCCGGCCCTGCTAGATGGGCTGGGTAGGACAAGGGAGAGGCGGGGACACGAGGGTGAGCACGAGGGTCCCGGGTGCGGGCGGAGTCCTATTGTCCTCCCGCACCGTGCGGGCAGCCACGCTCCGGGGGCCCCCTTTTTGAAGAGAGCACCCCAGCCACTTTTCTTTGTGCCCAAGAGACCTCCACCCCCCACCCCACTCCCGGGAGGCTTTGACTCTGAGAGAAGCCACATCCCGGGGTAAGTGGGGACTGGGAAGGTGACAGTGGGCGCCCATTGTCCTCCAAGAGCCCGCGGCCGCGCAGCCGCCCGTCTGGCGGGGCTGGGGACAGGTACGGCGGAGGGAGGGTCCCCCGGCGGCCAAGCACCCTTCTCCCGCCCTTGCCCTGGCCTCACCAGCCCCGCCCCGCCCCGCTCCCGGGCCCCGCCCCGCCCCGCGCGCCCCGCCCTCGGCAGGTTGAGGCCGCGCGTCGAGCCGCCGCGCGCTCAGTGTTGCGGACACTTGCAACGGCCGCGGGCTGGCAGCAGCAGCAGCAGCAGCAGCAGCGGGGACGCACACCGAGCCACCCGGTTCCGCGGCCGCTGCCCTCCCGGGAGACTCCGCGCACAGTCCCCGGAGCAGATTATGCGGTGAACCGTCGCCGCCCCTCTGTCTCTGCGCGCACCGGCGGCGGCGAGGACTGCCTGCGCCCTCCAGGAGGCGACCCGGGCCGACGCCCGGCCCCCGGGCAGAAGCGACGAGCCTGAGCGACTGCTTGCTGGTGAGTGTGTAGAGCCCAGGCTGCCTCTCTCCACCTGTGAGTCTGTCCCACCGCGGTCAACCTTAGTCCCTTCCCGCTCGTGCTGGTGTTGGGCTTGGAAGACTTATATCCAGGGGTGAGAGGATAACCCAGGGCACCGCCTTCTTGAGCTGATGTCCAGAGGACCAAAGGGGACATGAAGCCGTCCCAGAGGGGATCAGGACACAGAGCTCTGCCTTCCGCGCCTACTTCTTTTGGGTGGGGCTGCAGGCAGCAGCCCCCCCCCCCGAGTTATTGACAGCCATTCTGGGCGCGTGTTGCGTTTTTCCATCAGAACAAACCGCACTTGGCTATCGCGCCCCTCTGGTTGTGTTTGCACCCGGGCGGCACATGTGGGTGCACCGCTCAGCTCTGCCGTTTTCCTTGCTGACAGAGGCAGCGGAGGCTCCAACCTGCAGATCTGGCAGTTGAAATTTTTTTTTTCTTTTTTGACTGTGGTTTCTGAACAACTGAAGCATTTACAAGATCTTTCATCCTCCTCCGCCACCTCCTCCTCCTCTTCTTTTTCTCTTCCTCGTCTTCCCCACTAAGTGTCTTGACACAGGCATGTGAGGACGAATGGATCTGGCCAGTCATTTTTTTTCTTTATGAATTATTATACTCCACCCCCCTCTCTCTCTCTCTCGCCTTTGGGAGGGAAGGCATGTGTTTCATCTTATAAATAGAAAGTAGCATATTTTTTTGGCAGGACCTGCTTTATACTGCACCGTCTAGGAGAGGTCAGTTTAAAAATAAATATGCACTTGAATGTTACATTACCGAGCCGGCTGTGGCACGGACGAGCTGCGCAGACCACAGCATCAAAGCTCGGAGTACATCTCTGTTGAAAGGAGTAAAAGCCCCAGAGTGCAGCCCAGGCTGACAGTCAAGTAATTACATTGTGTTTAAAAAAAAAAAAAAAGTGAGTGAATTAAAAGGAGGGTGGGATGAGGAATGTCAGGCGGGGATTGGAACATGTGTCTGTGCAGCTTTGGTGTTATTTGGGGGAGTGGGCTGCTGATGTGTGCAGTGTGTAGGGGGCTCTAGGGGGGGAACTGATGGATACATTAGGGAGACAAGATTTCTTCTGCCTTTTCCTACCCTGGCAGCTTGTAGCCCTCAAAAAAAAAAAAAAAAAAAAATCCTCGCGTTCTGGGAGGGGGATGGAGGAGGGGTACTGGCCTTGAAAATATTAGGAGGGTAGCAGATGTCCCGGCTTTAAAAGCAGATCCAGACTTAGGACTTCCCCCTTCACATCACAGGGAGAAATAAGCCTCACCAGGAAGCAGTCGGTATGCCCCAGGGGTATCCCCAAATCCATTAAAAGGCTCCTGCGATGTTCCCACTTACAAAAAAAAAAAAAAAAAAAAAAAAAGATCTTTCATCTAGCCACTCCACTAGGTAGCACAACTTCTGGACGCCTCCACCATTGTGGCTTGATGGACAGTTCAGATATCAGTATACGCAAACACCCTTTTCTGAATGAAGGACTCAGACATGAGGCAGTTGTGAGATGTCTGGCATCGTCAGGTGTGAAATACGCGATGAGGTCTATATTCAAGGAATGGTTGACAGTCCATCTGGAAGTGTCTAGGTTTCCCCCGGAGGCCCCACCCATGGCATGAGACAGGACTGCCAGCCCCTGGGCTCACAGACGGGATGTTTAGAGGGGAACTTTGGAAGCCTTCTGGGCCCATGGCAGTTTCTGTTTCCCAGCCCTCTCATCTGCTAGAGATTTGCATTCTGAATTCCAAGATTGGAACATGGTGCTGAGGCTGGGGCAGCCCCTGAAGACATGAAGTAAGATGAGCTCCCTCCCACCCCGCTAATCTGAGCCCTGAAATTCTGCCTTGCATTTTAGCAGCACCTAGAAGAGCCGCTTAAAGTGCTGCACATTTTCTTTTTGCTTTTTATGGTGAACTTAAATGTGATCCGGGATGCAGAGAAAGCTGTAACAGCTCCCCGAGCCGGTTGGCCCCTGTCTGCTCTCCAGCTTCCCAGTTAATGTGGTGTTTTGTTTTATGTCTGACATGTTCACAAAAGCTGTCCTTTTTCCACTTGTAAAATTCCTGCTATTCAACAGCATCGGGGATAAGATCGCTTTAACCTACATCACCCGACGGTTTTTAACCAAGCCATAAAGTTTTCACAAGTTCTTTGCCCATTAGGCATAGCCTTTATCCAGTGGGTCGAATACAATTCCTGACCGAAAAAAGCCCCAGGAATACTGTGCTGGTTTTTTTATTGTTATTGTTAATGTTATTGTTATTAGTAATTATGGCTCTTGCTTCAGTCTGATTTCATATAGGCTCAGCCTAGTTTCTTTCTAACTAGAATCCCACGGACATGTTTTTCTTATAATTGAATAAGAACATAAAATTGTATAGAGCATGTTGTTGGGACATCAAAAGTAATTCCAGCATAAAGCCTGTCCTAAGTGCTAAGCTAAGTACTCTTCCCACTGCCTACATTAACATCCTTTACTTCTAAATAATCGTTCCATGAAAGAAGGTGGGTCAGGATCCGCGTTTTACAGGTGTAGTGACTGGAGACAGGCCAGTTATATAGTTTGCCCCAAATTAGACAGTAAAGCACATACCTAAATGGGTTTGTCTGAGTGCCCTTTTGAGTTCAGGGACTGGGGAAGCCTGAAGTTACTAACTGGGCATCAGACTGCCGGGGCACGTTGCCTGGATCTTGCATATAGTGCTTGTGTGGTGCTGGACAAGTGACTTAGATTACGTGATTGTCTCATATAACAACTCCGTAGCTAGTCTTTTAGATGTGTGGTGTGGTACTTCCTTTCCAGATGAGAGCTGAGGCTCTGAAGAGTTTTGTCATTTGGTCAAGGTTACACTGCTAAGTATGGTTTGAACTCGGGTATCTATGACCTAACACTGAATAGCACACCTCCATTGTCTGGGAGGAAGGGTAGGGGAGCTATTACATATGATGACTGTTATGGCTTTTGGCCTCTGGAAAGGAACTCATTTTATATTATTCTGTCTCATCATATCACCACCCAAAGGAAATAATTGCCAGCCCTAGGGAATACAACTTGAATTACTTAATTATTAAGGGTGGCTCAGTCTTGTGTGTGGTGACCTTGTTCTTCTACAGCTAGAAGCTAACGTGAAACTGCTGGAGTTGGTCTAAGCAGTTTACACCATAAACAAAGGAACTCACTAGGTGAAAAATGCGGGACCCTGACACCAGAAAGCCATGCCCCAGCTGGGAACAAGGCATTCCAGTATCCAGGAATGAATACAGCTCCCATGTAGGCCATGTCCTTGGATCCACCAGAGGTAGTAGGGCTAAGGAACAATGCCTGGTAAGACATTATATCCAGGAGGCCTGGCTTGCAGCCCCTGGCACTGGGTGGATACTCAGTGCCTGTTGGGTAGTGATATACTGCCCTGAGAGTTCCAGGGCGATCAGGAACCACAGGAGGTTGGGCAGGAAGGCGTGAACTCTGTCCTTGCAGAAGGGGGCCTGTGACAGTGGTGCACCTGCCCTGGATGCGGCTAGATAGATGTCTGCTGTGACAGATAGAGTGAAGAGGCCTTAGAGGCGGAGCATGCTTGCCCAGGACAATCCCGGTCCCTGCTTCTCATCAGCTGTGAAGTCTGGAAATTGCTCCGGAGTTGGGGCTGTCCATCCTGAGCTGGAATTTTCTCCCTTCCTGCTCCCTTCCTTTAGAGATGACAAAACAAAACAACATCCTACAAACTATGACAAGTAACTAGCCAAATCTACAACAATTAGCAATTAATCGGGGAGGATTTTTTTGTTGTTATTGTTTTGTTGGTTTTCTTTTTTTCTTTTTTTTTTAAAAAAAAAGGTGTTTCCTTTGGCTTTGATGCACTTCATTGGCAACCTTTACCAGAGTGGAGTGATAAGAGACAGTATGCCAGGGCCTCTGGTGGAAAAGCAGCCTTTAAATCTAACTGTATGGCCTTATAGTAGGAAATATAGGCATTAAAACCACAGCTGTTTTGCTGTGGTTTTGTTTTTGTTTCTTGGCTTGATTTTTGTGACAGGGCTTCTACGACCCAGGTTGACCTTGAATGCTTGACCCTTCCGCCTCAGCCTCCTGAATTCTGGAATTACATGCAGGTACCACAGTACCCAGCACCCCCTACCCCAGCCACCCCACCCCCCACCCCCACACACACCAAAGACTACTTCTAAGTAGCCAAATTGGGTATGGAAGCTGATGAGCCGCACTGTAAGATTGTGTGGTCATTACTGCTTGCCTAAATGATTAGCTCACAATAGAACTCTATAGTAGGAAGTTTGAAAAACGAAAGATATTTTGTGATTCGGAAGCTGTTTGCACATGTCAGAAAGTTAGGATTGGCCTTCTAGCCTTTGGCTCTTTATGAAACAGTGTTGCAGTGGTCACGTTCCTGCACTGCCCCAACAGGCTGGCACCTAAAGCATCCCCGAAGACTCAGGAAGATCAGGAAAGGGTTCTGTGGAAAGCCAGTTTGATGACGTCCCCTTCCCGATGGATGTCACAGAGTCCCTGCTACACCAGCGTGCAGTGACTCTCCCTGTGGAGAGAGCTTCTGCTGTGTCCCACATGGTTTCGCCCTCACAGCGACTGCTCTGGTAGAAAACTCACTCCGGGGAGCACCAAGTCACAGCTGCACAGAGCTGCAGCCTGCCGAGCTGCAGGCAGTAGAGGAACAGGGCTGGAAGAGCATGCCAGAAAGACGCTGGCAAATCCATGGTGGCTCTGTTTGATAAAACTAACCCGGAATTACCCCGGGGAACGATCAAAATGTAGCAAGGACTAGATCTGAAAACCTAGGTGGGTGTCTTGATGGGGATCTGAATGGTGTGATTCTGGCCTCTCTCAGAGCCTGTTTTTCATCTCTAACAGGATTTGGTGTTAGATGAGCTCAGATCATCCCTAACTCTAGATTTCAATAAGCCAGTCTCCATGTGACCCTATTAGCATAGCCTGTCGTGCTAATAATAAAGAGTGGCCTTGGAAGAGCAGGCTGGAAGGCAAGGACTTCAAAGGCAGGCTTCTGTTTGGACAGCTTACACATTTGGGAATCTGTCTTGTTCTGGTGACATCCTGAAGGTCATATTTGTAGACACGTCTTGTCAATGATAGATCTCTGTCATGCATCTAGTTGAGAAAGACCTGTACTATTCAAATACATTACAACCATTTAGGCTACACTCATCTTTAAAACACACAAACACGTTTCCGGTGAAATCTGGTTTGGTCATTTGGGGATGTATTTGATATCTTACCCTTTATTTATTTAATTTTTGCCTAGGGTCAGTTTAGGCTTTCAACATTGTTTTTTTTTTTTTTTTCCAATCCAGCAGGCGTGGGGGCCATACACTTTGGGATGACCAGCTGTTCACAAGGCAGATACCCCCCTTCTCATCTGAAGAAATGGGGGAGGCAGCCAGCTCTCAATTCCCATAATTATCATTCTTTTTCCTTTTCTGGGGCATGTCACAGCATCCTGTGCTTTCTTCTGGGTGGAACTTACCGCATTTAGAATGATCTTTTAAATTATCTATCTATCTATCTATCTATCTATCTATCTATCTATCTATCTATTTAATTTTTGAGAGAGTTTTGTGTAGTCCAGGCTGGCTTAGAACTCACAGGCCCCTTCCTCCACTTCCTGAGTGCTGAGATTACAGCACGTACTGTCGTATCAATAATTTATTGGTTCCTACGACTGCCTAATTAAGCTGTCTGGAGAGCAGAGGCTGAACCTGCTTTATCTAAGCATTCTTATTTCCCCAGTGAAACTATCAAGTGGACAATTTAGTCCTAGCCATACCATCCATTTCTTCCTCTAGCATCTTGTAAATTGTTACGAAGTCATTATCACTTGCCCAGCTTATTAAAGTCATTTCTTCTTGGCTATAGAACATTCACATTCAAGGGGAGGTGGCCTGGTGGCCATGCCTTGTGAGAATACTGTAGACATCGGAGGGGAGCCCACGCCAGGACATTTTCAGAGTACAGCTGAGAAGCAGCCACCTCCACAGAGGCTTCTTTTGCCCCTGGGACAACTATGATGCCCAGATGTCCACTGAGAGCACCAGGGTGCTTGGGTTTCCTGTCGCTATGGCAGACCTCTCCACAGCCTGTGAACCATTTATTCAAGGCTCTTATCTTTCTCTACACACTGTGCATCATTACCAGGGCCTCCTTTCCTAGCACAGCCCCTGATTCTGCACAGTTCTTTAGTGGCTGTTGGCTGTTGATGAATATGTGAGTGGCCAGCCTTGGCCTAGCTGACTATACACAGAAGCTGGAACCACACGGGTCTCTTTACACAGGCCACAGCCCCCAACTAGGCATGGTTTTCTTCCGTTCAGATGTCTTCAGAGTGAAATGCCTTCTGGTCATGCTGAGTTGGGCTTGATGGTAAGCTTGGTGCAGGCTCGTGCTGGTGGGCTCTATTCTAGATCCTTCCTGAAGGACTCCTTAGTCCAGTGGCTCACCTGGGAGGAGGTGATCGCTGCCACCAGCCGGGCGGGGCACACTCAGTTGGGTCTCAGCTCCTGTGTATGGAGTCAAACCAGGAATTGTTTTCGTGTTCAGTTTTGTCTTAAGGGGAAAAGTTTGACTTTTGGAACCACATCGTTTAGAAGACTTTGCCCTCTAGTTAAAACAATCCGGCCTGGAGAGATGGCTCAGAGGTTAAGAGCACCAACTGCTCTTCCAGAGGTCCTGAGTTCAATTCCCAGCACCCACATGGTGGCTCACAACCACCTGTAATGAGATCTGGTGCCCCCTTCTGTGTACATAAAAAAAAAAAAAATCCATCAGGTGACCAGAGCCTAAAGCCTAAAAGAAATAAAAATTGGAAGAAACTTCTGTGATGGCTGTTCTTGGTTGTCATCTTGATTATATCCGGAAGTGGCTCCCTTGGGTTAGAGCTCAGTGCCTACCAGCCCTTTGCCCCGAGAAGATGCCCACCATTCTGTTTCAAGTTTGCAGAGGAGGAAACCCAAGTCTTAAGAGGAAGTCGCTGGCATTGATTAGCACCCTGATACCAGGAAGGGGGAGGACAGAAATGGTATACGCTGATAGAAAGTATTGTTATGGCCGCTGGCTTCTAGAACACCTCAGAACATGGGGTCTCCAGAGAGGTTCCAGCAAAGCAGGGTCCGGAAAAGCCTCACGCTGCTTGGGGTCTGGGCAAGGAGCCTCTGAGGGCTATAGCTTTTTCAGCCGTCACCTCAAAATGTCAGCTCACAAGTGAGCTTGTGGTAAGCTAATGCCCAGGTCTGTTTTTATAAGAGCTGCCAGCCACATCCTGCCTCATTCTGCGCTTACGTGATTATGTAATTAGCTTTAACCCAAATGCAGGACTTCCTACTTATTCACTTGATTCCTGTTGACTTTATCCTGCCCCTACTCGAGTCTTTTAAGGTAATTTTATACCCTGGTCTGTCACTGGCACGTGGGTCCCTTGCTGGCTAGAGATAAGTGCCGCTGCTGTGTCCTTCGGGTATTTGTCCTGTCAGCAGGATCCCCTTCAGGCTCCGCCTGTGTCAGTTTCCTATGTAAGCTGCCCACCTAGCAGCTCTCACCAGAGACGCGAAGGAAATGAGGTTCTGCGTGAACTTGCCTGTGCCTGCTTAGCCATATTTCTCAATTTCGCTAAAAATAGATGCGACTATCCACAAGGAGTCTCATCCCTTTTTTGAAAACAATTTGACTCTGTGTGTGTGTGTGTGTGTGTGTGTGTGTGTGTGTGTGTGTGTGTGTGTTTAACTACTCAGTATAGTTTTTCAAAGGCTCTACAAAGTGACCAGACAAAGACAGGTATTTGCTGGCCCTTGAGACATTCCATCCTCCTAAGTCCTGGAAATCTGTTCTCACGTGAAGTGGGAGCCTTTCCTGTGGCTGTTGCCCGCTCCACCTCGGGTTTCCCTTTGCTATAGAATACCCACTGTAGTTTGCTGAGATTTCCTCGTGTGCTTCTAGGCCACATAAGCCAAGTTCTCTAAGAGGAAAGAGCAGCAAGCTGGGCTCATCATTTCAACAGGGTCTCTCTCTTTAAGTTGGACCCGAGTGTAACTGGAAAATCTGAAATAGTCTTCAGAAGAAGCTTGTTTGTACTCTGCAGTCATGGGTAGAAGTCATTTCCCCTGTAAACATCACTTTCACAAATATATGCTCTCTTTAGCACCTTTTTATGAGTAAGATAGTTTGTCCGCGTGGCTAACGGCCTAATTGGGGAGGCGGGGGTGTTGGGCAAGAGAGCTGTAACACAGTGCAGTGTGATGGTTGGTAGATGGGTGTGGGGGGGGGGGGGGGGGGGGGGGGGGGGGGGGGGGGGGGGGGGGGGGGGGGGGGGGGGGGGGGGGGGGGGGGGGGGGGGGGGGGGGGGGGGATGGTTGGTAGATGTGTGATGGTTGGTAGATGTGTGATGGTTGGTAGATGTGTGATGGTTGGTAGATGTGTGATGGTTGGTAGATGTGGGTGATGGTTGGTAGATGATGGGTGATGGTTGGTAGATGTGTGATGGTTGGTAGATGGGTGATGGTTGGGGGGGGGGGGGGGGGGGGGGGGGGGTAGATGGTGATGGTTGGTAGATGTGTGATGGTTGGTAGATGTGTGATGGTTGGTAGATGGGTGATGGTTGGTAGATGGGTGATGATTGGTAGATGGGTGACGGTTGGTAGATGATGGGTGATGGTTGGTAGATGTCAGGTGCACACACAATGCCAAGGAGCTCCCAAGGCCTTGGCAACCCGGAAGAACTAGAGCTGTGGGGCTGGGCAGCTTCTCAGTTTGTCTGTGTGGAGAACGCCATGTTATAAGGTGTTCCGTTCTATGCTAGCCTATCTCCAGACAACAGGGGTGGGCCTGCCCCTAAAGGGTTTTAAGATTACGGTGGATTCTAGGTAAGAAGATAGGGGGCAAATGTGCCACAGAGCGATGATGGGAGCCAATGAGGAGAGAGACTCGGTGACAGGACTTTGGACCTGACAGGGGACGATGGCTAGGGAGAAGTTGGGACGACAGCTGGGTGTTGGCATTTCCAGGAGGTCCTCACCATGGGCAGCCAGAGGGAGGGAAGATCGAGTTCCCCAGGAAAGCAAAGCGGGGGACCCCAGAGTACAGGAGAGAAATCCAGTGCTTCTCCAGTCCTCTGCGAAGAGCCACTATTTCACCTATTGATTTCAGTTTCCGGTCTGTGGGAGAATACTCCTACTTACTGTGCACAGTGGGATGCACAGCTCGGACCCCACACAGCACACAAGTCCCTCAGTGTATAACCCCCAGACCTACCAGTAGCTACTTCAGTGAGAAAACAAAACACCGATCGTATGTTTTGTTGCCATGGCAATATTTCTAAGAGCTTACTTTCGATTTCTTTGCCTAAAGACTGGCAAGTGTTTCTGGTCTATTCTTAAGTCGGTATGTGTGAGCTGAGGTTCTCCTCTGAAAGTTACCGTTAGAAATGGTAGTTGAAGCCATGCGCAGGGTGTGATTGAGGGGTTGGAGTGGACAACAGTGCCCCAGCCCTGTAGAGACGCAAGCTTCTAAGGCAAGGGTTCAAACCCTTTCAGTAACAGGTCATTGATATCTTACACTTTGAGGGCCACATGCATTCTCTGCCCATCTGTGAAATCTGACCTCGTACAGCAGCGTCAATTCTGCTATGGCCTCCCAGCTTCAGTTCTATTGAGACTCAAGGCCTGATAGTTATTTTCTTTGGGGAAATGGAAGGTGTTCAACAGCATTCTTGTCCTGTGTCCTGAGACGCCACTGACCAATGCCTTCCACCTAAGGTCGCAGGATCAAAAATGTCTGCAGACATCTGGTACGTGTTACTTGCTGTGGGTGCAAAACTGCCGTCCATGGAGAACTGCTGATCTGTGGAGAGTACAAAAACAAATGCCCATTCATTGTGTGTTCCAATAAAACTTTATTCGCCCAAACAGGTAAGGGCCTAGATCTGGCTCGCCTATTTGTAGGCTCTTGACATAAGAGATGGGAAGAAAGCAAACAAGAGCTTATACAGTGAAAACCAAGGGGCTTCTGTTAGTGGCCAGCTTATAAAAAGACTCATCGGTAGCTTCGCATGTATAGCACCATGGCTCACTTTACTCATGAGATAGTCATACAAATCCCAAAGCCAGAAAACAGGAAAATAACAAATGATGTCAGTTCTACACAATACCTAAGAATGCCCCCAGCCACGCAGCAGTGAAGCGGGATTACGTGAGGTGAGTTTGGGAACACTTCCTCCAGGAAGGAAGTGGCTGTGAAGCAGGTCTCAGAGGATGTTATGAGCAGTGTTTGATGGTCAGAAGGTAAGAAGGACATTCCACCTAGGGACACAGAATTCTTGGTTTCAGAAAGTCTGGAGGGAAGTAAAGTGTGAACAGTGACGGAGAGCTCTATTGTCCCCGGTCCAGCTGAGCCCTGAGACTGTGCACGGTCGCATGCATGTGCTTCCTCTGGGAAAAGAATTATCAACACTGGATATTTTCTAAGAACAGGATGTTTGTTTTTTTTCCTTGAGGCTCAGAGGTTTTCTTGTTGCTTTAAATTTTTAATCTTTTGACCTTAACCACAAAGTCAAATTCCTTTTGAGATTATTTTTCATAATAGCAAAAATACAAAGAAGTTGCGGTGAGTTAGAGCTGGAAGGTGAGTGTGTAGGACCTTTTCCACCCATTGTGGGTGTCTGACGGGGTCAAGTTAGTGTCTTCTGATCATTGCTACTGCGATCTCAATGCATCCTTTCTTCGGGTGCTGCTGGACCTCAGGGAGAGACAGTTTGGGTTAGTAGGTACCATGTTATCAAATCGACGGTAGAGATGTGGCAGAAATCCTGGCTCCTGCTGATTGATCCGAAGCATGGACTTAATTCAAGGCTGTTTCCTAGATGGTGTGGTCTAAGTATTGCATGAGCTGAAACCTGCCTGGCTCACTGACAAGCCCTTGTCTGTTAGCTAGTCCATGTGTAAACTCTTTAGAGAGCCCAGGCACTTTAGACTGGCCTCATCTACGGAGTCATTTGCACTGGGGGAGGGGGCAGCTTTCTTGGAGCCAATCAACCTGTCTCTTGTGATGGAAAAATCGAATTGGTTATGGGTTGAATATTTCCAAATTCGGAGTTTACCGTGTGCTGCGCGATTGTTGTAGGAGATAGAATAGAATGATAAATGAGACCCAGTTTGTGCTTGTAGAAGTTTTCAGCCTAGTTAGAGCATGCATGCATGCATGCATGCATTCGTTCAAATCTGTGTATATAGACAAGGGTATAGTTAACCTAGGGGAGTCTTCTGTAGAAATGGTTGACAGTGGAATGGCCACATATCCAGAGTAGAGGTGACACAGGGAAGCCTGTTTTAACCCATCAGGGAGCATGGGTGACTATAGACAGCCCTAACAAGATAGGAAGCTAGCTTGGAAATCCCCTCTCGTCCCTTTTGTGGCCCCAAAGGAGTATTCAGAATGCACATTTGAGGATGTAGCATAACAGCAAGCGACTGGAGATCGCCTCTCCTCAGTGCTCTGAAGAGCCCACAGTCAGAATTTCTAGTCACCCGTCAACCAATTTTGCATCATTTGATGGTACTACTGTCAGAACCGGAGTTCTGCACAGGCAACTGCTGATGTAAATGTTCGCAGGGTTTGTCTCGCTTTTCTTTTCGAGCACCTAAGCAGTCTTGGGAGATCTTGGCTTTGGGGCACTGAACAGCGCTGCAAATAAGAGGGTCAACATTCTTTCTGCATTGGTATTGTCCTTGTATCACGACAGACCAAGTTGGATCCATTAGTTACGGGGCGGCGGGTGAGCAGCTCACAGTAATGGCCCTGTTGGATTCCTACTTGTCAAACTAGAGTGCCTGCTGGGTGCTTCTGGCCAGCACTGAGGCTAAGTCCCTGTAAAAAACCAGTCATGCAAAATGAACCAGGCATGAGAGAACCTGCCCTCGGCGTCCCTCGTTATAACTGTCAGGAATCAATGTCCATAGAGTCTGCCCTTTATTTTTATAAGGAAAAAAATGCCCTAATGGGCTCTCTTCACAAGTGTTAGTACCTTGGGAGGTAGGCGTCCTGTCATTTAGTTTTGCTTTTAAAAAAATCTTTCAAATAGTGCAATTAAGTCCTGTAAATGTAAGGAGTGTACGTAAATTAGCATTGAGTCTCCCACATGGTTTTTTTTTTTTTTTTTTTTTTTTTGTGGGCCCCTATATAATTGGGGTTGTAAAAAGCAAAGTAAATACAAGCTGTTGTTTAATCAGAAGTGAGAAGTCCAGTTATAAATAATTGAAAGGTGGGTGTGTCAGACTTTCTGAGTGGGTCCGTAAAATACAGTCTGCTCAGTCTGGCGAGGGTTTGGAGGGCCGAGCTCAGCAGCTAGGAACTCGGGGCTCGTGGAAGCTCACAGTCTTGCCATATGCTGCTCTGTCCTCAGTTTAGGAGCCATGGGCAGAAGATAAGACTCTAAAGATAGCGAAGGCATCTTATCTTCTGATGGGTGGAGGGGAACCAGCAGCCAGAAATATGAAAAGCATGCCCTTTAGGATGCTGTTGCCGGGCTCTTCTTTGGTCTTGGATTTTTTTTTCTTCCACCTTTAAGTTCAGTGTTGAATGTCTAATGCCCAAATTCTTCTCTCTGTGAATTTTGAAATTTTTTCCCGGGAGAAGCCCCCCTACTGAGGTTCGCAAAAGGACTGGCCTGAGGAGCCGCTTTGTAGTAAGGCTTAAGTTTCCTGACACCAAAGGTTGGCTAGTCATTAGTAAGTGAAAACATAGCTGTGTTTGAACAGAAAGCCTTTTCAGGGGCAAGTCTGTGGGCCTGTTTATAGGGGAGTGTGAAATGGAACCCCGGGGGAAATTAGTGAGTGTGTTCCCCTGTGGGAGGGCCAACGCCGCCATCCGTGCACCTTGGGGGAGGCGCTGGGTACAGGCTCCTCCCCCTGCCAGGCCCTCCTATAGAGTATACATTGTCGGCTCTCCACCCTCCGTGGCATCCCCCTGGGTTCCTCTCCAGAGAAGAGGTCAAAATCTGCATCCTGGCATTTTCTGCTCGGTTGCCCTCGGGCCCTCCCTGAACAAGTTAATCTCTTTTTCATTACAAAGAAATGAAGCCTTCAGATCACTGAAGATTAGTGTTTCCTTGGTGTTCTTTCACCTTCTGGGTTCACCTCCAGTTGCCCTCCTCAGAAACTTGTAGAAACACGTTCCAGGTAGCCCTTAGGCTTCCAAGGAGTAGAGCCCAGAGGCCAGCGCAGTTTGGGAGTCTGAGTGCAAGCAAGCGAGGGACCCGAGAAGTCACTGCCTGCTTCTCCCAGTCGGTGGGGTGGCCGAGAGAAAGATGCTCAGGCTGGGGGCAAGGTGGAGGGCCGTTACCCCATCGTGCTTCCTAAGACTGTGGGTTTATAGAGAAAAGAGGAACAGTGCTCGCGCTTTTTAATCTGCAGATGGTGTTGCCATTGCTGGTGCCAGGGGAGGGCTTGTGGTTATTGTGCTGGGGCGGAAGGGCAAAGGGGAGAGATGGTCAGAATGTGGGCGTGGTGATTCAGTGCCTGAACGTTATGCCTAGGCCCTGGGTCCCGTACCCAGTACTGATGGGGAAAAGAAAAGTTGGGATGCCCCTGAATGATGTGTAACCAAGTCAGAAAGGGGAGTTTGAATTCCAGCTCACTTCCTACAAGGAAAGGAACAAGTCCCTCAGGAAGGCAGCATCCTCACTCACACAACCTACCCTTGTTTTCTCACGTGGGCTTTGAATTAACATCGCAACCTGTTTTTGCAGGATGCAGGACTTTTTTTTTTTTTTTTTTTGTATCCTTTCTCCCAACTAAGGATTAATCTAAAAATAATTAGTAGACAAACCAAGCATTCCTTTCTTAAAATAAATGGATTTCCCCCAAAATATTTCAACCTCTTTGTTCTTTTCAGTACACGCAATTCTGAGCAATTCAAGAACTGCTTTTTTCAGTCAGTAATTTGTTTTTTATAACCCTAACCTCACACTCCCTTGCTCTCTGCTTACTTATTTCAGTATATGTATTAGTCAGAGTCATAGAACTTACGGAATGAGTCTCTCTGTCTGTCTGTCACTCTCTGTCTCTCTCGCTCTCTCTCAATATAAAGGGGATTTATTGGAATGACCTACAGGCTGCAGTCCAGCCAATCCAACAATGACTAACTGTGAATGGAAAGTCCAAGAATCTAGTAGTTGCTCAGTCCCACAAGGCTGGGTATCTCAGCTGGTCTTCAGTATATGCTGGAATCCCGAGGAAGGAGGCTCCAGTGCCAGTGAAGGAATGTGTGTGCTAGCAAGACGAGGAGGGCAAGCAGACGAAGAGCAAAGGCTTCCTTCTTCCATGTCCTTGTATAGCTTCCAGCAGAAGGTATGGCCCACATTAAAGGTGTGTCTTCCTATCTCAAAGACCTGGACTAGAAGCAGATTCACCCACTCCAAACCAAGCAGAAAATCTCTCACAGGTGTGCCTTCCATGTCTGGATTCTAGTTCATTCTACATACAGTCAAGCTGACAGCCAAGAACAGCCACCAGAGTATGTTTAGCAGCATTATTTGGCTTGCCAAGAGAATGATAGAAGAAATAGATGATAAGGCCATCAACTTAGTGGGAAGCAAACTGGATATGGCGCCTCCTGCCTGCAGACTCAACACTTGGCAGGGCCAAGGCAGGAGGATAACCACCAGCTGAGGCCTGCCTGGGCTACCTAGTGAGTTCTAGGACACCTTAGGCTAGAGAGTGAGACACTGTTTCCATTTATTGGATAAAAATGAAAGGAAACAAAGGTGGCCAGAGTGGTACCTACCTATGACCCCAACAGGGTGGAAGCTAAAGCAGGTTTGTTATGAAACCCTCTCATCCTCCTCCCCCCAATAATCAGCAGTGAGAAGCGGTTCAGTTTTTCCTATAATCATTGTTACTGCTGTGGGTTTTTAAAGGATTGTCATCTGCTATATATGCTTAAGGTAGTCATAAGTGAATAACTAGAATTACCTAGACTCATACAGGAGTGACAGCCCACCATCTGCCTTCCCTATCGGAGGTGTGCCTTTCATATCCCCTAAGATCTTGCTCTGGGTCTTGACATCTGTCCTAGTTAGGGTTTCTATTGCTCTGAGGAGACGCCGTGACCACAGCAACTCTTATAAAGGCAGAACATTTAACTGGGGTGGCTTACAGTTTGAGAGGTTTAGTCCATTATTGTCATGGTGGTATATGGCGTGCAAACAGACGTGGTGCTGGCTACATCTTGATCAGAAGGCAGCAGGAAGTGAACTGAGACACTGGGCATCTCTTGAGCATAGGAGACCTCAAGGCCTGCCCCCACAGTGACACACTTCCTCCAGCAAGGCCACACCTACTCCAACAAAGTCACACCTCCTAATAGTGCCACTCCCTTTGAGCTTATGGGGGCCAGTTACATTCAAACTACCACAACATCCTTGGATTCCTCACAGGTACCTGTGCAAGTAGGAACATGTTCATCTGAAGCTGGATATCGTCTGCGTCTTTGGGAGAGGAGGCCTAATGGTTGGCTGGGAGCTGGGCTTTTGTTGTGGGAGCTTCCCTTGCCAGTGCCCAGAACTTGAGTGTTTGTCTTCTAAGTAATCTAACTTCCCAGAAGAGTGTTATCAACTCTCATCGTAGTGAAGGAAACCATGACCTGCACACTATGGGAATGCGGCCATGAAGACTTCAGATTCCAGAGTCAAGGGATGGGGGTTTGAGAACGGTCTTTCTGTCTTTAATAGATCCAGGAAGACAGTGAGAGTGCGACAAATCCTAGAGAGAGCTGGGAACACCGGCGAGGGGACAGTAAACTCTCGATGGAAGGAAATGGGTGAAGACATGGAAAGGTGGCCCGATGCGATGCCAGTGACCAGCGCCCTCGGTGCCTGGCTGAGCCGGAGTTCATGCTGGCGGTGGACTCGTGACTGAGGCACAGTGGTGAATTCTGATCACAGGACAGCGGGATTTTGCCAGACCTAAAGTACCCTGTGCAAAATCGGCTCCCTAAGCTGGTGTCTGAGCCCTACACATTATTTGTTATATTTTTATTATTAAAATAGCTGGTTCATTCACCTGGTTCAGAAACCTGAAATCACAGAGGATCAGCGTGAATGTTTCCTTTTCACATCTGCCCTTTACATTCATTCACTCTTGCTCTCCGAGGTCACTCCGCATTGCTAGTTTCTTAGGAATCTTATAGATACATTTTATAGATCTACAAGCTGACGCAGTTAGATTACATACTTCACTTCTGGACCTCCCTTATCTTCCTTTGAACATGTGCATCCCTGGGCTCTTTGCCTAGGGCTGTGTTAAAAGTGTCTTTCCTTCTTAGATGTGAATACTACTAACTTGTGTGGCTGGACCATCTATACGGATCTTCGGCAGGTTGACAACTAGGTTTGTTTCCGACTCTTGGCTATTACAGATGTTTGACTGGATAGCCTTGTACACAGTCTCTCCCATATCTTTAAGTGAACTGAGCCCCTGTATAGGGTATCCGAGTCCGAGGACCTATGAATTGTTGTCTGGAAAGACATCATCATCCAACTGCCCCGGACGGAGGCGAGGGCTGTTGACACTCCCACCGTCACGTGACGTATGCAGAAGCCTCTTCCCCATCTGCCTTGGCTCTGCGTGCATTTGTGTCTCCAACAGGCTCAGGAATGCAGTCCCTTGGTAACTTGGGAGCTAAATTCCCAGAGAATGTGCTGTCTAAATGTCTTGCCACCTCAGCCTGGGAGCCACTCCTGGCTCCCATCCGCTGTCTTGGCAGGGTGACTCAGTGTCTGTGCCCCCTCGTAGTGTGTCATTTGTAAATGGGGACATTTAACATTCTAGCGGGGGCCTCTTGGGCTCTGGTGAGCGGGAGAGTGAAGCATTGTGGCAAAGTAGAGAGGCCCTCAGGGAATACCACTTCTTGCTAGGGAAGGCTTTAGCTTTCTGTGTAAGCTGGGGCAGAAATAGTGTCTGTCGGGAGAGCCAAGAGCCTGGAAAGGGAAAGCAGATCCACTCGCTGATAAGCAGGGCCGGGAGGAGTCAGGGATCCTGGGAGAGGACACACGAGGCCTGGGTCAGAGCTACCGGACGCTGCTGCCCAGCACTGCACACGCCAACTCTTTTAAATGGGAGAGTTGCTGTTTTTGTCTGAAACCCCCTGTTTAAAAATCAGAACACCCTTTCATTGTATCTGACAGCTGGTAGGCCTGGCACATGGCGTCTGGCGTCCTCCTCTCTGTTTATGTAGTCTTCTCACAGCCCCCTCCTTGGTTGCCCCCCCCATCTCTGGTCTCTTTCTGTCTTCATGCCACCGACATAAACCCCAGCTTTACCAAGCCAAGGGAGCCTCTGGCTAAAAGGCCACAGTGTCTGTAGCCAGGCAGGGGCTGCTTTAAGAGGCCCAGCCAGGGAGCCTTGGTACTGAACACCCCTCCCTCAGATAGGAGCAACTATTTCTTCTCTTTCTCCTCCATACCATCCCCTGTCCTTGTTCATTTGCAGAATGGAACTGTTCTGGATTGCCCTGCCCTGGGTACTTCTTGGCCTTACGTAACCCCCAGCAGACCTCAGGCAGGCATCAGTGGCAAGCTGCAAATGTTTTCCATGGCAGCTGCCATCCTGGTCCCGTGAGCTGATAATGCTGTCCCAGGGGGCAGTTCTTCCCTGGCATTGCCTACCACCTCCTGGGGCAGGAAAGTGTCACTGGGGCCCTAGGTTGGGGCTTTGTGTCGTGTATCTATATTATAAGGAAGATAATTTATCCGGTCTGCCAAGGGTTCAGCTTTTTGTGTTTGTTGGTTTTGTTGCAATAGGGCCTCAAGTATCTCAGAATGGCCTTGAACTAGCCCGGGATGACCTTGAAGTCATGATCCTTCTGACTGCACCTCTCTAGTGCTGACATTTCAGGCATTTACCAGCACACCCTCTTGTAAGGTTTCTCCTTTTGGTATTGAGACAAGACCCAAGTCAGAGGCGAGGGACAACTCCAGGACCTGAAGTCCTATTACGTGTGGTGGCTCTGTGGCCAGCACACTCTCAGCAGGAGTGAACCTGTTGCCTCCTCCTCCTCACACACAGAGCCAGGTGGGGCTGGGCGTCTTCTTCTCACCCTTCTTCTCTGCCTTCTCAGGCCTGGGTGGCTGGACAGCGTGCTGGCGCATGCCGGATAAGCCAGTTCCCAGACAGAGGGAGCTGTTAACCTTTGCCAGTGGGTGGTGGAGCATGGTCCCTGTCACCTGTCACTGATAAGTGAATTTCAAACTCTCGCTGAAAGGAGAGAAATATGGAACAGATGTAAGTGTGTCCCCCCCCCTGCCCCCAGCTGCTGCCAAGCAAATGTGACTGTCTTCAAGCCACCATCTGACCCAGTCCTAGGAGTCTGGATTGTTAAGTCTCAGTGCCGGGTGACAGGCAGAGAAGACAGGCAGTTTTAGCTTCTCACTGTCAGCTCTGGGGGTAGATGGGATGGAGGGGGGGATGTTCCAAAGGTAAGTCTCTCACCAGCAAGGGAGGGGCTGACGTGCCTGGACCTTCTTTCGACCCGCTCTGCGCTTTACTCACAGCATATAGTGTCTACAGAGAGGATGTGCTGGTTTTAACAATTTACCTGCCTTAGTATCCACTTAGATTAAGTCGTGGCTTCTGAGGGTGTCTGGGCAGGGTTTAGAGCCTGGACCTCAACGGGGATGTGACCAAGGTCTGGGCCAGAGCTGTGTCTCATCAGAGGCTGGATGGGGTAAATGGATTTCCACCTCCCAACCAGCAAGGGAGCTTGCTCAGGTGCATGGGCACGTGTGAGCACTCCGACGCCTGCTCTCTTCGTTCTCACCCTCTCTCCATATCCCTCCCTTCCTTTACCTTCTCTCTCTTTCCCTCCCCGCCCCTCTCCAGCTCCAACGGGGTCTTCTATAGTGTTACCTAACCAGGGTCTGACCACTGCTGCCATCTTTGTTTGGATAGAAGCAAATCACAGTTGGATCTGTTAAGGCATTAACACCAGGAGGCGGGAGGGCTACCTTACAATGCCTCCTCCCTAGAGAGAGAGGACACTCACCTTATCATTGATGTTCCTAAAGCTCCTCCTGGGGCAGCTCAACTTATTATATATGGTCACGGGTGTTTCCTTTGAAATGGAGCAGCTCTTGTTCGCTTCCATCCCAGAACACTGTTAAATCCTAGAGTCCTTGGCAGCTCAGTTTCCTCTCTACCACAACTTGAATCCAGCTGTCGCGTCTCTCTATTCTAGCCCCCCACCCAACACCCTTAATCTCCTCTCCCCATTTGTAAGAATGCGTTCCAGTAAGGTTTTCTTGAAACAGTATATAACAATCAGTGTCACTTATTAAATGATAATTTCCAGCCTCCTTCCTTTAGGGCTGGCCATTTAATTTCATTTGTGTCCAGAAATCAACAATAAATCACTGTCAGTCTTATTAGTGTGCATTGGAAGCAAAGAAAAGATAATTTTAAAATGGACCCGCTTGGTCCTATGTTGATGGCAGATGGTTTTGTTGTTGTTGTTGTTTGGGTTTTGTTTTGTTTTGTTTTTTACTCTAAAGGTTATTTTTATGTGTATCTATGAGTGCCTGCATGTATGTATGTTGTACCACATGCATGCCTACTACCATGGAGGTCAGAAGAAGACATTAGATCTCCTAGAGGTAGAGGTACAGACAGATGTGAGCCCCCCCTGTGGGTGCTGGGATTTGAACCCAGGTCTCCTACAAGAACAGCAAGTTCTTCTAACTGCTGAGCTTTGTCTCTAGTCCCTTGACAGCAGTTTTCAGAAGAGAGGGAGACTAAAATCTTAGATGTGTTTAGAAAACCATGCCCATGGCCATGTTTAAAAAGTACTGATGTTCTAGGTTCAGGGGCTAAGTACCTCTTTTTCTGTTTTCCCCTGGACTAAGACCAACATTAGTGAATCCCTGCTGAGATTAAAGTTCTTATCACAGTTAGGGGAAGCAAATAAGCTGGGCTTTGGGTGCAAAGTGGCCTTGCCGTTACTTCCAGGCACTGGAATAATGAATTCCTGGGGAATGGTAGGCCTGAATGGACCCTAGAGGAGGGCGACCATAACCTGCTTTGGTTTCTTTTCCAGATTTCTCCAGGCTGTAGAAGGAACTGGATGATGTAACCGGCTTTCCAGAAAGATGCACATGGCCCTACGCTGAGCAAGATATCTCAGACTCCATCATTTCAGAGCCACTTGAGAGAGAGAAAAAAATAATGTGACGGTTCTTATCAAAAAGGATTTTTTTTGGGAAGTGTGGGATACCTGTGAAGAAGGTCGCCTTTTCCCCATCTGTGAAATAGACATTCTTAGATTCCAAAATGCCCGCCAAGACCCCAATCTACCTGAAAGCAGCCAACAACAAGAAGGGAAAGAAATTTAAGCTGAGGGACATTCTGTCCCCTGATATGATCAGTCCTCCCCTGGGGGACTTTCGTCACACCATTCACATTGGCAAAGAGGGCCAGCATGACGTCTTTGGAGATATTTCCTTCCTTCAAGGAAACTATGAGCTCTTGCCTGGAAGCCAAGAGAAAGCCCACTCGGGCCAGTTCCCTGGGCATAATGACTTCTTCCGGGCCAACAGCACCTCGGACTCGATGTTCACAGAAACGCCCTCCCCAGTGCTCAAAAATGCCATCTCCCTCCCGACCATCGGAGGATCCCAGGCTCTCATGCTGCCCTTATTGTCACCAGTGACATTTAATTCCAAGCAGGAGTCCTTTGGGCGTCCTAAGCTGCCACGGCTCAGCTGTGAGCCTGTCCTGGAAGAGAAAGCCCAGGAGAAAAGCAGTCTGTTGGAGAATGGGACAGTCCATCAGGGGGACACCTCGTGGGGCTCCAGTGGTTCTGCGTCTCAGTCCAGCCAGGGCAGGGACAGCCACTCCTCCAGCCTGTCGGAACAGTACTCCGACTGGCCCGCGGAGGACATGTTTGAGCATCCCGCCTCCTGCGAGCTCATGAAGTCAAAGACTAAATCCGAGGACTCCCTCTCCGACCTGACAGGCTCCCTGCTCTCCCTGCAGCTGGATCTTGGGCCCTCACTTTTGGATGAGGTCCTGAATGTCATGGATAAAAATAAGTAACCAGGAGTCAGCTCTTTTTCCTTTGGAGTTAAGAGGTACCAAAATAAGCAGAAAACAAAAAAACTCAACTAACCACAATTGATGGAAAGAGCTGCCCTGGCTGGTTTTTTTTTTTTTTTTTTTTCAGGCATGTAATGCATTTTCTAAAATAACGTTCCTGTTCCTACAAAATATTTTTTTAACCGCCATGCCCTGTTTGCAAAAACAATTTTGAAAACAATAATTTTAAAAAATTAAAAAAAAAAAACAAAAAAAAAAAAACCTGTCCTGGCAAAAAGAAAAAGAGAGAGAGGAAGTGAGTCAGAGCTCATTTTCAACAGGCACTGCTGATGTTCAGCTCAATTTTGTTTGTTTGTTTGCAGACGGGCAGAAATCTAGGCTGTCTGAAAAGGGCTGGGTCAGTGGGTCTCTCCAAGGCGCTGTACAGCATGCTGTGAGAAGGAAATCTAAACTTGCTTAACACCTAGGCCTTTTTTTTTCTGGACTCTTTTTGTATATTGTATCTTTTGGGCTCAGCATAGCGAATTCTCCAGTGTTAAGATATTACTGTTTTCATATTCAAACAACTTTATGGGACCGGGGTTTTTTCTTGTGGTTCTTATATATATATATATATATATATATATATATATATATCCCTGTATATTATTTTCATGTTGCGCAAGTTTGACTGTCGGCTACATGTTGGTAAAAAAAAAACAAGCAAGGTATTACTGTAACTAAGTTATTTTTAAAGTTGAAATATATTTTTATGTGCCTTTGGCTTTTTATTGCAGAGTCTACATTTTATAGATAATACATCAAGTGTTATTTGTCTTGTTTCCGTTGGGGCCTCCTGGCAAGCTGTGTATGTGTATTTGCAAAAAAACAAAAAAAAAACCAACCTATTCATTATCAGCTTCCCCCGCTTGCTCATGTGTTATCATACTTCCAATAGCACCAATAATAGATTGTAAAGTGTGGGGGCACAGGGTGCCCACGACGCTTCTGCAGAGACTGGAGTTGGTATTCTAGGACGGCTCACGCTCGCATTACCTAGGTACGTCATACCACACAATAAAGAGTAAATGCTAAAATGAACTTGCTCATTTATAGTTATAAACAACAACAGAAACGAAGATTTTCAAGACTAGCTAGCAATGGACCTGAGCCTTTAAAATACGCTTGAGAGATGATTCCTGTGTGTTCCGCAGTGTTGACTTCTTGTTAAGCTTTGACGCTAGAAATAGGAACATGAGAAATGAACGTGTCAGGTCATTTTTGTTGTCGTTTATATAAACCTTAGTGCTGAGAAAGAGAGAGAGGGATGGGGTGGGGCTGAGGCTGTGGGCCTTTGTCACAGGCCCAGCTGATTTAGCCCCTCCCTGTGTGGGTCTCTCTTCAACACCAGCTACAGCGTGTTCTTACAAACTCAGATGTCCTCAAGACAAAGGCTTGCCGTGCATTCTAAGTCCTATAGACAAGATTAAGGAGGCTCCAGAGGAGCCATCAAGGGCCCTTCCCCTTTCCAAGGATCCCCAGATGCCCCGAGGCCAGTGGTTAAGGAACCAGGAACAGGAAATTACACACAGATTCCTGTCTTTCTTCAGGCATTCCTTCCTACTCTGAGCATTGGTTGCCAGCCGTTGAGTGCCAGCTCTCTCTCCTCGATGTATCCCCGAGGCACCTCCTCAGCCACATCAGTGACTCTTTCCTGGAGTTCAGAGTTCCTGGCCTTGTATCAATTCGATGTTTGAAATTCCAAGCGGGGTTCACTGCAGTGGTTAACCAAATAGAGGAGGAAAGCGTTTTCTCCTAGAGCTTTGAGTCTGTCCAACAGTTCTCCAGTCTCTTGCCTTCACCTCACTTCTTTCCAGTGCCCCCTCCTGTGGGATCACACTCATTCACGGTTCCAAAACTTCCTAGCCTCTCTGAATCTCCTCAGGGAGGCTAAGTCCCATGAGCTCATTTTTTTTTTTTTTTTTAAGCTGGTGTCAGCCAAACTCTTTGAACACTTTCCCCATCTTAATTACTGATCATATTCAGTCTCACGATCCTCTTTGTCCGCTGCATGATCTCAGGGAGAGGGGAGGAGCGGGCCTTCACCTCTGTGGCTGCCTCTCTGCCAATGGTGGAGAATACTTCTGGCAAGGTTTCATCTTCTAAGTGCTCATGCATCCCTCATGCGTTTACCCATTTGACTTTTTCCAAACCCAAATACACATTCTCCAAAATACGTACTTTCTCTAGACCCAACCACTAAAATGCACACACATGTTCCCGTAGGCGTAGTTGACATAGCAACAAATACCCTTCCATTGCCAAGGAAACCAAGCCTCTTCTCACAGATTTCTGATGGCCTGGTCTGTTGTCTGGGGAGCAGGTGCCCTGGTGGTAGTTAAGTTCTGTCCTACAGGTACTTCAGATCACAGCTACTGAGAGCCGATTTGATGTTCTCAAGCTGTGACTCCCCCGCTTACAACCTAATTTATCTTCACTTATTTAAAGGCAAGGAAATTCAAATGCCCGTTATTTGTAAGCTAAGAAAACATGACAAGCCACCTGTGTGTGACCCAACAACCAGTAATCTGTCATAGCATTTGCATAAGTAGGGACCTTTGCTTTTGGCAAGACTTTGTAGGTAAATGTTTGTTTTCATGGGTGTAAGACCCAATGAAGAATAAATTATGTTATTCCAGCCAAAAATTATATGCTAAAATAAAAATATCAGAGTACTTAGCTCTTCATGAATATAAAGTCCTTAATTTCAGTGGTCCAGCATTGCCATCAACAGGCACATGGAGGACAATTGGGGAGCAGGACAGTGAATCCAGGTTTCCAGGATACAGCCTCAGTCTTTCATACATCACCACCGGGTAGCTTTCATACATCACTTCTCCCCCAAAGGCCACTATAAATATGTACATCATTGGAATGGCAGAGATCTACGAGTCCATGAATTAGCTTGATGAAAACCCAGAACACATACATTAGGCATGGTTCTAATCCTCCCCTTCATATAGAGGTGGGGGATACTGAGTCCTGTTACTTAGAGCTGCATCAAGAGAAGAGCAAGTCCATACAATGCCCTTCCTGTCTTTGGGAATTATACTGGCGGCCTCGCCACAGATAAAACCCATTTAGGATTGGTCTCCCAGATTATGAATAGTTAAATTCTTTCCTTTAAACCACTAAAGTATATAAATAGAGCACTGTGTCCTATGTCCTTTATATAAATATAAAACAACTGTCCTGTGTCCCCACCTGCACTCTTGGGCTAGATCCTGCAAAACAAGAGAACGTTTTAAATGTCACATGGAAAGGCTACCTGGAGGCTTGTTCAGCTGGACGAGACTCGAAAGCCATAATGTTGAAAAGTAGCCATACACATCAGCTCATGGTGCTATCACGTGAGGGGCTGGAAACTTTTATGAAGTGATGTGTAACGATGAGATTTGTTCTACAACCAATGCATCATGCTCTCTCCCATATTTACTTTTAAAATTCTGAGAATGATGACACTTTCGGTAGCTTCTGTGGGAAGTCAATCATCTCCATCCTTTGAAGGTCAGCCAGATTTCCCCCATGAGGAGTAAACTGCCACAGGTGATAGAAAACATCTGTCTGAGTCGAAGCCATTGTACAGTGTAGACGTCACAATTCTGACACCATGCATCAAAATTAGCAAGGCTGAATAAATGAATTGGGTACGGTGCTCACCAGAATAAAATCACTATTGGGGCAGGTAATAGAGCATGTGATTTGTTGCCAAAGGATTATTGAGAAAAAAGAGCTCTGAGGTTTCTGGAAGGAAATACTGGGGCACCTTCATGGAAGAGGAGTATCCAAAGAGGTTCCTCAGGAGACTGGTAAGATTCTCTTAGGGAAGAAGGGCAGACTGGAGAAGAAAAAAAGAGAAAACAACGGATGCACCCCTACCCTTGAATAGGGTTTCTGTTCAGAACATCCTGGGCCCAGGGAGTGGGTCTTAAATGTACCCTTCCGGTCCTGAAGGCTTAGACTCACATGAAGACCCAGTAGGAGAAGGGAACACTTTGGACTCAGAGTGCTAAAGAGCTGGTTCACAGAATGAATTGTTATTAAAAGTTGGCCACCATCTTGGTTTTTAAAACTCACCTGCAGTCTATAGGGCTTGAACTGAAGGCCTTGACCCCAACCAAAACAAAAAAAACAAAACAACAAAAATACTTTGAATTACGTTTTCATGGAAAACTCCATTTTTACCAGCTATCACCAAAAAATGTCCATTAAAACCTGAAAGGATGTTGTCTTCATACCCACGGTTAGCCTTGTTTATAGGCAAAACAGGTAAATCCGGAGTGACTGAACAGACAGTTCTACTGCGAAGTTAATCTTCCACTGTACAGTTTCTCTACTGCCGAGGGTTCCTTTGGGTGAAGCGTCGTCGTGTTAAACATGGAGTCTCCTGCAGCGGTCGAAAGAGCAGTGACATCTGATAGTCATCAACAGCGGGATGTGAACTCGCGTGTTAGACGCCAAGTGTAGGAGCTCAGGCCCCTGGCCGCTGGAGCGAGTCAATGGGAGAAAGAGCAGGGGCGAGGAGAAACCGTTCATTTAATGCATCATTTTGCCTGGGACCAAAACAAAAAACCAAACAACAGGAAGCCAAGAGTGAGGAGATGACAGAGTTGTCTGTCACTAAATACGGCTCTCACCAAAGGAGATTTATAAAACTTGTTGTTAGCTGGTCTCCCTCCCTGGTGCTGGAGAAGTACACGCAACTCTTGCAATTAAATCTAATTTCAAATCAACCAAAATAGGTACTACAGAGGATTAACACAAGCTCCGGATGAGTGACAAGATTCTGATTCCCCTCCCGCTACAATCTCAAGCCTTCAGGGCATTATGTCTTTGATGCCAAATGTTGATGTTTCTAAATCACTATCTGAAGACTCTGCCCTACCCACCTTAGCAACAGATACCAAGTAAGGGCTTTCTTTTGGTTTGGTTTGGGTTTTGTTTGTTTTCCCTTGTCAGACTACCCATTAGGAACATCCCATAGACACATGAAATTTGGAAAAACCTAAAACCACACTAAATATTGGCATTTTCACATGAGTAATGTCCAGTTATATATTTATATTTTAAAGAAAGAAGGGGTATTGTTAAAAGTAGAAGAAAGCCGTGATTATCTGCATACCTTTAACCCCACTGCATGGAAATGAAATTGGGATGGGATCAGAAACAAGAAACAAGCATTTATGGTGCTCTGGCAGCAGCTTTTCGCCATAAATGGCAAGAAGAAAGAACAGATGAACACAGTGTTAGATATTAGATTAGCATCCAATAAAACTCTCTCCTCACAGTTTGATCATAGCCCCTGTGACCAAATAAAGCAGTTGTGAAGCAGCGCTCTATAGTAACCCCACCGTGTTCTAGAGGGAGGGAGGTGCTGAGTTTACTGTTATTAAAAATACAACTGGCTCTCTAGACTTCAGAAAGACATTGGATAGCCATCAGCTGCCTCCGGTCAATGAGAGGAAACCAGCAAGAGTTTTGATAGCAGAACACAGACAAGACCCCTGGAAGTAAAAAGCTGAAGGGAGCAGGACCTTCCCACAGGAGGCTCCACCCCTCGAAAATGTCTAACCAGAGGTCAACAAAGCATCCGCAGTGAAGTGACTTCCAAGGGCAGAAGACCCACCTTTCTAACCAGCCAGGAAGTAGAAACACGTAGGCAGTCTCCTGACTCCCCCATCCTTTAGCATCATCGGTTTTACCTTTCAAGGGACAATCCTCAGCTCCCCCACTCAGTCTTGCCCTTCAAACCCAAGGTAATGACAGGCTACCGTGCCATCAAAGGATGCAATCTGGGTAGAACACACATCTCCGAATCTATCTTTCCAACAAGAGCTCTCTGTAGGGCGACTCCACTATTAAAAACAAAAAATAAATGTCAATGATAATATAGCTATGGTAGTCATTAGATTGCCAAAAACACGAAGCCCTCATTCCTAGAACCTGGGGCTGACTTTATTGGGAGGTGGGGAAGACTTGACAGGTGCAATTGGGGATCTTGAGATGGAGTTATTCTGGATTGCCCAAATGGGCCATATTTGCAATGTGAAGGGAAAATTGTCCCATAGAAGAGGGGGAGACAATGTGACCACAGAGGCAGAGACCAGAGATGCAGCCATAAGCCAAGGAATGTTGACAGCTGCCAAGAGATGGAGACATGTTTCCCTAGACCCCCAGAGGGCTTGCTGCCTGGCTGACAACTCCAATCTAGCCCCACGGAAGCAGAAGTATACAAGATGGAGAATGTTGAGATATATCCTCTAAATGGAGTGAGGTCTTAAAATTTTTAATTAAGGTTGAATAAGCTTACAAAGACGGAACCCTAATTGGATAGGACTTACGTCCTAATGTGGAGAAGAAAAGATATTAAGGGCATGTGTGAGCATGTGCACGCACAAACACACACACACACACACACACACACACACACACACACACACACATGAAAGGCTATGTGGGGATACAGCAAGCAGGCAGACATCTTCAAGCTAAAGAAGCCTCAGGACACACCAACCCTGCTGGTTCTCTGGTCTTGAACTTCCAGCATCCAGAGCTATGAGAAAATATTTTTATGTTTAAACCACCCAGTCTGTGGCATTTCGTTACGGGAGCCCCAGCTAACTAAAATGAAAAGCTAATAAAAGATACTCTTGAAGTGTTAGGTTCTTAAAGAGGCTAAGGCCAGGAAGACTCTTGGGTTGCTTGCCCCCCATCTTGTCGGCACTATAAAGGGCATTTCCACAGTCACTCTGGCTCCAGTAAGGACAAGCAGGGTCATCCTAGGCAGAAGCGCAGCCTAGCTCTGCACTGAGCGTTGAAATAGCATCTCCTGCTACATGCGCAGAGAAAGCTGCATTCAAGTGTCACACGTTCAGATAAGGCAATAGAGAGTCTAATCACACACAGGAGGGATGCCTGAGCCCATAGGCAAAGCTCAGCCTCCTTCAGGAGGGTCATTGTCACTCATAATGACGCTGCTACAGAAAGCAGTGTATGTATGAGCGGTGGGGAGATTTAGGGGATATGGAGGGAAAGGAAAGATGTAAAAACGTTTTGAATCACGTTTCCAGCCCCAGGCAGCATTTGATACGGGCAGAGGCCACATTCTAACCCTGTCATCCAGCTAAGAACAGAAAGGACGCAGAAAGACAGCAGAGGGGGGTGATGTGTTGTTGCTAGGGAGACTGTCTTCTCGTAGCTCTCGTCCTTAGGACTCCTTCCCACACAGATACCAGGTAAGCTAAAGAGGCCTTTCCAGGATGCAGAGGGCAAGCCAAACCAGAGAGTTCTCCAGAGGGCCGTTTAAACACCATTCAGGACACCAACGGACAAAGAAAGTCAATGTGGAGGAACGGGCAAAGCTTCCCACATCAGTCTTCCACAGAAGAAAACGATTATAAAAGCACTGTAAGAAAGTGAGTGGGCTGCCATGGCAACCAGCCCCTGGTACCTACAGTAGGTATAGAAGGCTCTATTCCTTGGCACCCTTGAAAAGTACTGGACTCCCAACACTGGCACTGCAGGAAGCTTTACTCCAGCGTGCCCCAACTCACTGCCTCCTGGCTACTCAGGACATGAGCTGAGGCTCCCTAGGGGGTTCAGGGTCCTGTTTGCTCCAGTAGGGAAGAAGCAGGTGACAGAGAAAGTGTGGCCTTAAAGGAGATGTGGAATGTCACACCAGGTGGAACATTACTGCTCCAAGGGCAGTAGCAGGGACACAGCAGCAAATCCTTTACCTGTGAGGGAGGTGGGGATAAGGAGGGAGAACAGAGGACCCCAGGAGTCCTGGGAATAGAAAGAGACCTAAACAGAACAGCACTCCGTCTAAAGGACATGGCTGGACCAAAATGGCCGGCATGGTCCATCCGTCGCACTGATCGAGGCCTCTGTGGAGAACAGGCTCAACCACCCCCTCTGGAAACCAAGGACAGGCTGGCCTCACCCTAGAAACTGCTTCTATTCCTTCCAAGGAGTCGTTTACATCCATGTCTCCATTTCTTTACCTCACCGCACATTCGCGGAAGTCACTATCATCTAGATGCTTGGTCGCTAGTCCACTGACGCTGCATTTGACAAAGTCACCGGGGAACCTCTGTCCCAAAGTCACGTTGCCCATGCCCCCTCCGGCCTCCTCTGCAGCTCTCACTCTACCAGGCCCTCTCTCTTCTCTCAGGGTTTCCTTCTCCCTCTTTATGCCAATCTGCGTCCTTCCTGGTCCACCTCCTCCACCTGCCCTCACTCATCTGTGCCCCCACGGCCATCCTCGATAGAATAGGCACCGACTGAAGGTGTTTGCGACAAAGCCACAGTGGTAGCAGCATGTCCCTTCCCAGGAGTGCTGCTTATGAACCCCCTTACTAACAGAGGACAGAACAGGACCGGGGACTTCAGTCTTGACTCTTTGTAGATTAACCCGTGCTCTTTACATTGTCACCAAGTGGGCACCAGCCTTTGGGTCACTTGGCATTTTGTTAGCTCACCTCCAAGAAAACTGGTGTAACCATAAGAGGCACGAGGACTTACCTCAGCGTGGACTTACACTGTTGTAGCTCACAGTGGAAAAACCAGTGAAGATAGAACAACCACCAGCATTTAGACCCTCTCTCCCCTATTTTAGCTGCCTCTCAAGGAACTCCAAAAGAAACCCATTTCCCAGTCAGTGGTCCTGCCGGAATTTTCCCGGAGAGTGCAGAGAAAGGGAAGAAAAGCTATGAATAGTTATCCACATACACTGCTTTCTGTAGCAGCGTCATTATGAGTGACAATGACCCTCATGAAGGAGGCTGAGCTTTGCCTATGGGCTCGGGCATCCCTCCTGTGTGTGATTAGACACTCTATTGCCTTGTCTGAACGTGTGACGCTTGAATGCAGCTTTCTCTGCGCATGTAGCAGGAGATGCTATTTCAACGCTCAGTGCAGAGCTAGGCTGCGCTTCTGCCTAGGATGACCCTGCTTGTCCTTACTGGAGCCAGAGTGACTGTGGAAATGCCCCTTATAGTGTAGTTACCATCTTTTGTTATAATACATAGTAAGTTTGTAATGAGCTTGTGCAAAGGGTTAGTGTTAAACCCGGTTCCATCCTAGTACGAGAGCCTTTGGGGGCAGTACTGTCTGCTTAAAGCCACCATCCGAGCTATTCTCTTCACCAGGTCCCCATGGTAAAAGAGGGGTTCAGACCCTTCAAACCAGACAGACCCCAGGGCCTTCATTTTCAGCTTGAGACTACAGGTCATGCTTCAATCACACCGCCTGTCCCAGGCTCTGCTGCTGACCCCACCAAGTTCCAGACTTTTCAGCTTTTGTGTCTCTGTATGAGCCTGTTTCTTTCTCTAGCACACTCTGTCAGAGGTCTCACGTCCTGTGTTCGAACTCGCAGCAACCAGGATATCGTCTCGTTTGGAGCCCTGTTACTCCTCCCACAGCCTCCATTCGAAGGGTCTCCCATCCTTCGGTATCAGAGTCCATCCTCCTGATAAAGAGCAGCAGTTCTCCAGGCCAACATGGGGCTGCTGTTCAATGAAAGGGCACGAGAATGAATAACTGGATTAAAAGTAGCAACTAAAATTAATGATCCCCAAAGAACTTATTTAAAAAAATTCTTCTGTATGAGTGACTTCTCGGGGACCCTAACTGAAGAAGAGAAATGGCATCATTTTGGAGAAGAATTTCTGAGGAAAGGAGAACAAGGAAGTAGGAGTTTCTCTACGATGGAATGTTGAATAAGAATGACCCCCCCCCCTCCATGGGCTCGTAGATTTGAATGCTTGGTCACCAGGGAGTGGTATTATTTGAAAGGATTAGGAGGTGTGGCCTTATTGGGGTAGGTGTGGCCTTATTGGAGGAAGTGTGTCACTGGGTGTGGGCTTTGAGGTTTCAAAAGCCCAAGCCAGGCCCAGAGGCTCTCTCTCTTCCTGCTGCCTGTGGATCCAGATGTGGAACTCTCAGCTCCTTCTCCAGCACCATGTCTGCCTGCACGCCACCCATGCTCTCTACCATGCTGATAATGGACTCAACCTCTGAAGCTGTGAGCGAGCCACAGTTAAATGCTTCCCTTTGTAGGAGTCACTGTGGTCATGGTGTCTCTTCACGGCAATAGAATACTGACTAAGAAGGTATCTACCATATTAAAACAGAAACTAACTAATAGGATTAAAAACCATTTCAAAAAATACATACTTACAAATGTTTGCTTGGGTCTGGATTGATTTCTATATTTAGAGGTTTTAGTTAATAATCTAATAAGGGAAACGTAGTTCTATAGAAAAACATCATTATTTACACAATGAGATAAAGTTGCTACAGCAGGCTTTTAAAATGCTTGAAGGACAAGAATGTGACTTGGATCTTGTAGAGTCCCGCACAAGCCTAAACAAACATTTTTAATCAACATTAGTGCTTGAAGAAAATTTTAATCCGCCACTTAAGACACGCTAATGTACAAGTTGGCACAAAAGAAAACAAAATCCTGTCACCTTCACCAGACATTATCTAAATGCACTGAAGTCTCTGTGTTTCAGATGCCTGCCCTGCCCCGAATTGGCACGCAACAGGACTGGAAGCCAGGAGCAAATGATTTTACATCCTAACTGGGAGCCATGGTGGTTGGAATGAGAACTATCCCCTGAGGCATGCTGTGAATTGACTGTCTGGATGCAAGCTCCGAGAAGGAAGGCAAGCTACTCTATCCTCTCTTCTGTCGGATGTGGTGGACTTCTGTTCACAAGTGTCGTAGTTCTTAAAGCAAGGAACAGATTCTACACAGACGTGCCTATGTGTTCAAACAAAGTGTCCGTCAGCTTATGTATGTATAGTGTATGTGTGTGTGTGAGAGAGAAAGACAGACAGACAGACAGACAGACAGACAATGAGTGACAAGCTAAGGCAGGCAAATGACTGAAAAGACAGAGACAAATGGTAACCAAGTTATATGTTTCAAAAGAAGTCTAGCAACTCACAGTACCACAGAAGAGTAAGTTAATAGTGAAAATGAGACTACAGAGAGAAAAAAGAAAACACACATTAGTAGCCACACACACACACACACACACACACACACAAAAAAAAAAAAAAAAAAAAAAAAAAGAGGGGGGAGAGAGAATTACCGAGAATTACACAAATTTTGAGGGGACGCAGGAGAACACAGCTCAAAGCAAGAGAATCACCAAGAAAGACAGCACCGAGCAGGCCCATCTCTAGGGTACAGTGCCTCTAGCAGTTTTTTTCAAGAACCCCGTCTACATGAGCAATTTTTTTTTTTTTTTTTTTTTTTTCGAGACAGGGTTTCTCTGTTAGCTTTGCGCCTTTCTGAACTCACTTGGTAGCCAGCTGCCTCGAACTCACAGAGATCCGCCTGCTCTGCTCCGAGTGCTGGGATTAAAGGCGTGCGCCACCACCGCCCGGCCACATGAGCAATTTTATTTTTTTGATGTTTTAAAAAAGTTCATGTGCCTAGGTAAGGCATAATGATTTTTCAACAAGTTTTCAGAATAACGAAAAGGAATTTTTCTCATTTGTATGGTCTAATTGGTACATGTGAGAATTCACCAGCACTTCTTGTAGATGCCAGAACCAATCCTTTGTGTTCTTCATGGTCTGATGTTCTAATTTCATATTTTTTGCTCAAAGAAAAGGACAGAGACACCATTATGGCTCTTCAGAATATGTTCTGTAATCCCAGTACTGAGGAGGATGACGTCATATACTAGAGGCCCCCCGGGATACACCTATCATTTTTTGTGTTTCCCCAATGCCATTTACTTAGTGCTGGTTCTAGTATCACTCGTGATATGCCTTCACCACCCTGCCACCCACGAACCCCAGCTCCCAATGGCTCAAAAGTTGGTTCTGAGCTTTGAGGATAACAAAGGGTCTCTCTTACCCAGAATATTCAGGAAAATGTAAATGCTAATACAATTTTTTTTCATACTGTGTTCATTATTTTTTATTTTATAGCAAAACTACGGCCAATTTTCCCAAGCATTTCTTCATTTGAAGTCCCTAGGGACATTGCTGCATTCCTGTAGTTTGATTTCTTCCAACACCGACAGACCCCTAGCCTTTCACACACCACCTCCAATGGGAAAGGTGAGAAATGTGGGAAGGGATCAAGAGTAGAAAACCAAGAGTGGTCCCATTTGTGCAAAGAAGGTCCATCCCTTACCAGTGCAGCTTACACATGGAGATTTCATGTCAACACACAGACCTGAGGCAGAGAAATCATCATCAGGGAGTCTGCTGGCTTTGGAGGACAGCAGTCTCCAACAGTCTCTGAGGATAAGAGCATGGCTACCTCTGGCTGGCTTCTCAGGGGCAGCTGTGGACTGTCCTCATGTATGAAGGAGAAGTTGATAAGAGCAAGGATGGAGGATGCCACCTTTGCTTCCCTGGAGTGTCATGGCTGGGAGGATGCTGGGTATCAGAATGTGGAGGGGTAAGGGCTGAGAGATGCCACATGAAACTCAAGTGTCAGAGTTAGCAGTAGTAGACCACAGGAACCTCAAAGTCTTGAATTCATAGATACTGAGTGATGGAGAGACATCAGTATCAGTGCATATGCACTCAGGGCTCAACTACACAGTCTCAAAAAATGACTTTGTTTAAGGGGCTGCTTGTCCAGCAGCCTTAGAATCAAGGCCAGGCCTAGGGCCCCAGTACGACCCCATCAATATAAGGTCTGGACTTCTGGAGAACCTTACATGAGAATGAAGAAAAGAAATTTAAAGATCACCACAAAGAGGACAAATGGGGACAAGCACTCCATTGAGAGGGTACTGTTTCCCAAAACTTTGAAAATGTAGAAGAAGCTAGTCCAAAGCATAGAGATCCCTCGGATGAACAGTTGGGACTGTAACAGTCAGGGTCCAAAGCTATACTTAAGCCAAGGATGACCAACCACAGCTTTCACCAACCGTATTAGCCAGAATTTTCATCACTGTCACCAAATACTTGACAGAACAATGTAAAGAAGGAAAGAATTTAATTTGGCTCATGGTTTGGGGAGGCTTGGTCTACAGTGCCTTGGCACCTGCCTTAGGCAGAATATCATGGCGATGGAAGCCTGTAAAGGATGAGAGCTTCTTCATTGCCAGAGTCTCAGTGGGGGTTGGAACTTCCAGATCAAAGCTGGAATGGCTACCCACTACATCCTACAGACAGGAGAGAGACAGGAAGAACTGAGAGTAATCCACTTTCCCTATCAGGCTCCAGCTCTTACTTTTTCCCAGCTTCCAATTGTGTTATCATAGTATGATCTATCAATGGATCCATCCATTGATTAGATCTGAGTCCCTATAATGGAATCGTTCCTGTTTCTGGAAGTCCCTCCCAGACACACCCAGAAGTATGCTTTTCTAGTCTCCTAGGTGTTTCTTGGTCAAATCAAACTGACAAGATTAGCTGTCACGCCAACCCTAAGGGTCATGGAAGAATCCAAGACACAGACTAGCTAAGCTAATGTCCTCCACCCAACTACCAAGTGGTAGTCTAATTTGAACCCAAATATCCTGGCTGCAGAAGCCAAGTTCTCCTGTGTGAAGTTACCCGGATATCACATATTCAGATAGACCAAGCTCTGAATCACTATCATGATAAACACCAGTCTGACTTCGCATGACAGTACTACCTCCCAGTATCATTTTGCAGGGATTAAACTAAGTTTGCTATAAAAGACCAATGATTAATGCTTTCAGCTTTGTAGTCCATACAGTTTCTGTCGCAACCGCTCAGTTCTGAGAGCAATGCGTTGATGAATGAGCATCTCTGTGCTCCAGTAAAACCACATTAAAAGAACTGGGACTGGGGAGATACCCCACTCAGTAAAGTGCTTTCCTTGTGAGCACAAAGACCTGGGTACAATGCCCAGCAGCAAAAGGAAAAAAAAGCCTGGGTGTGGAATGAATCAAGTGCCTGCAGCTTCAGCTTGGAGTAGCAAAAACTGATGGGTCCTGGGGGATCACTGGGTCTAGACAGATTAAAGTCCCTGCCTATAAATGTAGCGTGAATTCTAATTGGTCTTAATAATAAAAACCCAGAGTCAGCTATCAGAGTGAAAGCTGAAAGATCAGAGAAGCAGAGCAGCCAGCCACTAGAAAGACTTCTTAACCTCTAAGAATCCTCAGTCTCCACCCTGCCTTATCACTTCCTCTCTCTACCCAGCCATATCACTTCCTGTTTCCTCCTCCTAAGTGCCGGGACCAAGGCCATGAGATCCCAAGTGCTGGGATTAAAGGTATGTGCCACCACTGCCTGGCCTGGAGTGGCTAGCTCCATACTTGGATCTCCAGGCAAGCTTTATTTGTTAGAGCACCAACAGAATATCACCATATATAAACAAACAAATGAATGAATGAATGAATGAATGAATGAATGAATAATATGGGAGCAGTGTTTGAAAAATGGTACCTGATATTGTACACACACACACACACACACACACACACACACACACACACACACACTGCTGAGCTTGGTCCACAGTCCTCCTTAGTTTACCAATTAGCTGGAGAATCAGTTCAGATAATGACAGTGAAGGACTTTTGCTAGTTACCTGTACTTGCAAACATTCAATAAGTATTAGCTATTATTATGCTAACAAAATAACTACATCTTAAACTTGTTAGTTTGGGATCCTGGTGTGCTTGCCGTTACAACAACAACAAAAAAGTCTCATGATTTTAGAGCAACTTGAGAAGAAATGGTGAGTGAATGCACATTTTTGTTCCTTGAATTCTTCCTCTCTACTGTCATTTTTTCAAAACTTAGTAGCTACTTTCCACTGAAACCTGTCATTATATGAACTATGAGTCAAAGGGAACAGATGATGATAAAAATTAAAATTGCAATCCTGTGCCCCAAGAATAGGTACATAAAAGGAGCTGCTGTCTCTTGGTGTCACTTTGCAATGTATTTTAAATGCGATGCATCCTTCATATTTCTGTTTCACTTGCACAAAGCAGTGGGGATTTCAGATGTGGCAAGTCAATGTTTCAAACACATTGACCTATGCGATGCAAAATCAGATTTACTGTCATTTATTTGTGAACCCTATGGGCCCCTTTTCTAGTAATGTATCTGAACCCCACACACCTTTGGTTGGGCAGCATTCCTGGGCTTTGGGAAATGAGCCTTCCTCCGATCTAGTCCTGTGATCTCAATCCACCAACTGGTTATGGGTTTGGGCACTGGGAGGTGGGGTGGTGCTTCTGCCGATCTTATGCCCAGCTGTCCAGTAGATGTTTGTCAGACAGATTGGAACCAGTAAGAAGAGGACAGCAGGAGCCAAGGATGGGGGAAAGGGCCAAGGGGTGGGTGTGGAGAGGCTTCTAGTGATCCAGCGCTATTTCTAACCATCTTGAAGGTCCAGCTTCTTTATCATCATCCTGAGGTTTGGTATGAGAGACAAGGGATTCCTCTTTTGCCTAAGCAAGTTTCAGTTGATCTTGGACCATACTATTACCCCAAGTGATGTGAATCACAGCACACACAACTTACCCTGTCCTCATATATCACTCCGGAGCACTACAGCTTTGGGAAAGCAGAGAAGAAAGCTCATTCCAGGACAAGAGAGCTCATGGGGCCTACTTCTTTTTATCCAGAAGACCAGGGAGAACCAAGTGAGTCAAGAAGAGAATGGCTATAAATGACCACACGGGGTTTTTACATTTGCCTTTTAAGATGAGTACAAGCGGGAACGCTGTACCTAGTTAGGGAAAGAAGGGTAATTCCAGCTAATCTCACGGTCAAAGGATTATATATCACAGATAACTCATAGCAAATGGCCAGCCCTAAGACTTAGGTAGCAAGGCATACTTTTGGAGAAACCTTGTGAGAGAGAGAGAGAGAGAGAGAGAGAGAGAGAGAGAGAGAGAGAGAGAGAGAGAGAAATAGCAAAATCCACTGATTATTTTTTCAATTGTATTTCTTTGTTGGATTTTAGGGAATCATAATATGGCCAGTTGGGAAGTAGAGAGCAGGTATGCTCACATTTGGCATAATGCTTGTGGTACAGGTTCTGCTACTAGATATCCTTAAGGGTGAGAAGAATAAATTATCCATTTTCCAGCTGCTATTCCATAACAGGTGGGAAGTGATGAAGAATGAGCAAGACCTCTTGAGGCCAGAGACCCTTGTTCAAGTCCTGCATCATTTTTTAAAATTCAAATAGGTTACTTAAGTTCTCCAAGAATCAGTTTCTTTTTTTGCATAAGTTCAAGTGATAAAATTCTATTTCAAGGAGGATACCAGATGCAAAAGGTAAGATGTAAACTGTTCTCTTATAAGGAATAGCGATTTCCATTTGCTAATCCTCGAGGGCATCAACCACTCACACATTAGTGCGAACTAACCAATCAACTGCTTCTCCTGGGACTAGCCCTGAGGAAAAACGAACATTCTAAAGAAGTAGAGGAAGAGATGCTTAGGGACGTGGTGTATAGAGAAAGGGAGGAAGACTTCGATGGCCTTCCAGCGTGTTAGGACTTGAATATGAAATCGTCCTCCATCGGCTCCTGTTTTTCATGGCTGTCCCCAACCTCGAGGTACTATTTCTGGAGGCTGTGGGACTTTTTAGGGGCAGGGCCTAGCTGGCTGAAGTAGCCACAAGCAGTAGTTCTTTGGAGATTGTATATACCTGGAGCCTTTTTCAGGTCCCATCCTTTGCTCCCTTATTCTGCTATAATACAAAACAGCTGTCCACCATGTAGTCCCCCACCAAGGTGTGAGTGCCCCTGAGCCATCAAGGACAGAAATTTCTGAAAGTAGAAGCCAAAATTAGCTTTTCCTCCTTGAGTTGCTTCTGTTGGGTATTTTGGTTACAACGACACAAAAATAACCAATAGAAAAAGGAAGAGAAATGAGTGTGCTGGCCCATGCCTTTGATCCTAGCACTTGGCAGGCAGAGGCGGATGGATCTCTATGAGTCTGAGGTCATTCTGGTCTACATTGTGAGTTCCAGGACGGCCAGGGCTATGCAGTGTGGGAGCCCAGTTGGATGACTGGCTCCCACATTTTACAACAGGATACTCTTGAGGAGAGAAGGATAAGAGATATTAGATAGGAGGATAGAGGGAAGAGAAACAGAAACCCATGACAGCCTCTGCAGGGCATGGATCCTTATCCACTGGCCCCTTCTGTCTCGACTGACTCTGCCCTTCTCCCCAGAGTTCTTAGTCTGTTTCTCCTGCCTAATCTTATCCTGTCCAGCTATTGGCCAGTCAGCTTCTTTATTAACCCAATCACAGCATAATTGACACAGTGTGCAGAAGTATTATTCCACAGCACCCTGTCTTAAAAGGTTAAAAAAGTGCCTGGGCAGAAAATAGAGCTAAGAGGTAGTGTGCTTTACCTAGCACACCTGAGTCTCTAGGTTCAGCGCTCTAGTTTCACACAGATAAGAAAGTGTAAAACAAAGGGTCTGTCAATCAAGGGTGTGTGTGTGTGTGTGTGTGTGTGTGTGTGTGTGTGTGTGTGTGTGTGTTATCTGTAATGAAAAGGTCTGAAAAAAAGAATCAGAAAAAAAAAAAGGAGGTCAGAGATCATCAAAGACCACTTGCATGATTTTCTAAAAATCAGCTCTGAAACCAGAATTCCTGGCTCGCCACAAAGTCTATTGGCCTCCATGCTTTTCACTGAACCCCAAGGAAGGTAAGCATCCCTGTCAGACTACCTTACAGTGGCTGGGTCTGCAGCCGGAGGTGAATAGAGAGTACAGGGCCCTATCTGTCTAAGGCTCATCACTCCACAGCCGCATCTGACCCGGAAAGTTGCTCAGCACCAGCTGAGGTCCGCCAAGATTCAGTTTCCAGAGACACATCATCGTTGTTGTCTCTGCCCACCAGGAAGCGTCTTTGAAAGGCAGAGCAGCAGAGAGCAGACATACGACTTCATAAAAACTAACAAGTGTCTCCTCGTCGTCCTCCTCCTCGCAGCAGCTTGCTTGTACAGCTGCAGCGGCGTCTGCAGCAGCGTCTGCAGCATCATCTTCATGCACCCTCCTGCCAACCCTAACACTGGGGGGGGGGGGGGGGAATGCTCTTGGAAAGGGTTAGTGGGAACCAAACCCCACCGGGGATTCTTTCCGAAAGTGATTGCAAATGCCTTTCCCCTCAAGACTCCTTGTTCCTACCACATCGATCTTACTAATATTCTTCTGTCAGGGGCTGTGAATTTGAAACTTCAAAACCGTGTTTTCCAGAATCTTCCAAGTTGTAACTGCCTATTAATTACCTCTGCTTTGTCAGCTGGCCTCACACGCAGAGCCTGACTGTTTAGTCTGCAGTTTGTATAATCAGTCTCCTGCTCCATAATTACTCTCCAGAATTGCTGCTGCACTGAAGGCACCACCACAAAGTCTGAGCCTTTCATTCTCTGACAATAGCGCATTATCAGGTCTGCATTCATAATGCCTCCCTTGGGGGTTGGGATGGCTCCATACAAAGCTGAGGGTGTGAACACGTTCCCCCCACTTTATACCTGCTTTCTCAGACTCTTGGGTGGGGAGCCAGGTGAGTGGGCCAGGTGAGCCCGGGGAGCAGAGGCAGGTAAGAAAAGCCCTCTGTGTTCTCATTGTGTGCACGGAAGGAATTCCCACACATCCTGGGGCGAGAGGAAACCGCTCCCCTTTCCGAGTTAGAGCAGTAATGCACTTTGCAGAGCTCCCCACCAGGCCTTACACACTCTCCTGACGTGCCCACCCTTCGGGTTAGCTTACTCAGAAGAGTCAGGAAAGACGGGCCGACCAAAAAGGACGGGATTTCGGGCTTCAGAAGAAAATCCAACAGGGAAAGAGACCCAAGATAGTTTTCTGGGGACCAGTAAAATGGTGGTGCTGTGAATAAGGGCGCTTTACCTCCAAGTTGGATGATCTGAGTTTGATCCCTGGGATCTACCAGGAAGAAAGACAGAACTGACTCCATAAAGTCATCTTCTGACCTCTTCATGCATGTCATGTCACGCATGGGAGACACACACACACACACACACACACACACACACACACACACACACACACACACACACACTGGCCCTGGAGAAATGGGGGGTTCAGAGATGACCGTTTTAATAGAACAAGTCTATGGGGCACAGAGAAGCTCTTGTCCCCCCAAAATCAGGTCCCCAATATCTAGTACCATCTCCGGTTGTCCCTCACCTCAAGCTGCGTTTCAGTCAGATTGGCTTGCTTGCCTTGGTCATTCATCATCTCTATAATTCCGCTCCTGCTTCCTGTCTGCCTGGAATCCCCTTCCACACTCAAATCTACCTCCTTCAGAGAGATCTGCCCTCTCTGCCAGTCCCACCCCATCTCCACCCCCTTTCAGACAACTCCAGATATCCCTTTAATAAATTAACCACTAAGTTAATGGCCTTTCTCTCCTTCCTCCTATTACTTTCTTGAGGAGTCTTTTGGTTTCCTATGGCTGCTCAACCTTGCTCTCTGGATTTTCCTTGTCCAGTGCTAAAAGTCAAACCCTGGTTGCTTCATTGCCAGACACATCTTCTTACTAATGTAAGTTCCTCAAAGGCGGCATCTTGTCTAACTTCCTTCATATCCCACAGCCTCAGCCATACTCAATTTACTGCCGTCCTTTGGCTCAGTCCGTTTGCTGTGCCATCCCCACCAAAGCCAGACTAAGAAGCAGCCCATGATGACGATTCAGCCCCTTTAGCACTAGCATTTAGCTCATTTACTAGTTGGTCCTGGACAACTTCGGGCCTTCGTTCATTTTCTTATTCCTTAATGCCAACTGTATGCCTGCTTCCAGAATGTATACACTGAAGACTTATTTCCTAGGCTGCGCCAATTTGTTCTCTCGGCTCCTTGAAACAGAGAATTAGTCATGGTTACTGAAGAACTGAGAACATGTTCGGAGGGAATATTGGTGCGTGAGATTGCTTCTCACTCCAAATCCGCACACCCACTGCATTTGTAAATATTTACTGTAACTTATGGTGAAAAAATATTGGCTTCCTAAGCTAGATGGCTGCCAAAATATCTCCTTCCCACAAGCCTGCCCAGAGTTCTGGCCTGTGACTGGCAAAATACATTCTGTCTGGAGTTAACCTCATCACGGAAGATAAAGCTGCAAAGGGGGGGGGGACAAACGGGAGAGGAGAATATATTCCCAAAATTAAAAAGGCAACATAGTCAGCAACAAAGGTGCAGCTTGGCAGGGTCTTGTGTAGCACAGGCTGGTCCCCAAATTGCTATGTAGCCAAGGATGGCCTTGAACAACCTGATCCTCCTGCTTCTACCTGCTGAGTCGACAGGGAATCAATCCAGGCTTTCACCAAACCACTTGGTTTATATGGTACTAGGGTTCAAACCTGGGGCTTTAGGTAAGCTAAGTACGCGCACCCTGCCAAATGAGCTACGTTCCCAGACCCCCAAAGTATGGATTATTCTAATGGTATCAGAAGCCTACTTTCTGAGTCAGAGAAAACAGAAACCTAATGAGTTCAAGGGTTTCCTAACAGCCTGGCCAAGGATGACTCATCCATTGAGCCGACAGCTCCCCTAGCTCACACAGGCTCCATTCTGCTTGAGAGTGAGAAACACTCACCACCCCCACCCCGACTGGGGGCCACATGTAAGTCTTCTGCACACAGTCCCAGGACCTCACCAGAACAACTGTAGCAGAAATAGAATTCTCACCAAGGTCCACAACTCAAAAGGCCAGTTGAGGGCACCTCTATCCCATGTCCCACTCGGCTCCCCTTCCATCTCCTCCTCATCCTGTTTTCTGGCTCCTGAGTCCACATGACCATGGTTTCCACATTGAATAGGCCTGTGACTGGAACTTGGTACTGATTTCAGATCCGTGGAGAAATCTGCTAATCAAAAACGAATCAAAGTAAACAGCGCCCCTTTAACCAAAGATGCTGCAGGACGCTTTCTTTCTCATGGTCCTCTTTGCCACTTGACCACTGTCAATCATTCTCTCTGGTTCTCAGCCTGGTGGAGTCCAGGACCACTAGCACCAAGGTCTTAGCTGAGAACCAATTGAAGTGTCCTTTATCTGAACCCCTCTCCCTTGTGGGGAGACTGTTCTACATTAATTTAAATGACCTCCTATTAGGTAGGGCTGTAGGCCATGGGCAGACATTTGAAGTCTTAATCTTTCTGCTGCTCAGATGGTGCCAAAATCGATCTGTCCATGCCTCCACGAAGCCTCATTAAGATCCAAGCCAGATGAACTTGGAGTATAATGAGGAGAGAGGAGCGTGCCAAAGAGAGGTCAGAAGTAACAAAGATTTCCTTCGGGCCCTTCCTTCTTCAGTCCCATTGTGTCCGTGTCCTGTGACATCTGACTGTAACTCACTCTCTAGACACATCTACCCCTTTCCTACCCTCTCCAATAGAACCCCAGCTTTCTACACACTTCCCCAGAACTTTCTTATTGTGGGCTACCTGTTTACATCTTGATAACCTGGTTCTTCAGTCTTTCTTATTTATTATTGTGTGTATGGTGTGTGTGTGCGTGTGTATGTGTGTGTATGTCACACACATTTACACACACACACACACACACACACATGCCTGACACACAGGCAGAAGTCAGATGAGCATTCCTGGGAGTTGGTTCTCCCCTTCATGGTGGGCTCTGGGGATCAACCTCAGGTTATCATATTTCAAAGCAAGTTCCTTCACCTGCTGAACCATTTCACCGTATCTCTCCTTCCCCTCCACAGGAGAATAAAAGATCTAGCACCTTGCAAGGGACCAAATCCTTCCTAAGAAAGGAGGCAAGGGCTCCCGAGGTGACTGAGAGACTCCGTTTCACTCCTTTCTTCCTACCTAGTTCCCCTGATTCTCTCTCTGCCAGGCCTGCGCAGGTGAGCAGAAGAAATTTGAAGAGTTCCTTGCAAAGGGAAAAGGCAGGGTGGGGCCACTTGTGAAAAAGAGTATCAGCAATTTCCAGAGAATGACCACAAGACAAAGGTTCTCAATCTGTGGGCTGAGACCCCTTTCAGGATTGCATATCAGATACACACACTACAATTCACAATAGTAGCAAAATTACATGGCAACGAGAGTAATTTTATAGCTGGGGGTCAGCACAACAAGAGGAACCGTATGAAAGGGTCACTGGTAGGAATTCCAACCACGCCCCCATGGTGGTACATGCCCTGCGGGACACTTAGTCATCTCCACCTAGTCATTTCTGGGTCATACGTCCTGCGTGACCCATAGTTGCATGGATGTGACCGCATGATCTCTGTGTGATCTCTGCGCGTGAGCCTGTATGCACAGGTGCGTCCTGGCCTTTATAAGGCAAGTGCCTTGTGTCCCCTATCCATCCGCAACCAACACCAGCCACCAGTACCTGTTATCCTTTCAGTCACAGTGTTGGGAAGGTTGAGAACTACTGTCATAGGACATCCAGCCCACCTGAGCATGAGGTCCTGGGTGCCTGTCAGTATCATACCCACGAAGCTGGCTTCAGCATGAAGAGCCATAGAAATTATAGCTGTTTATGTGGAACTGTGGTGATATTATGTTCCCCAATATATTATGCATCCTAATAAACTTATCTGGGGTCAGAGAACAGAACAGTCACTAGATATAGAGGCCAGAAAATTGTGGCACACACACCTGGATCTCTGTGAGTTCAAGGCCACACTGGAAACAGCCAGGCATGGTGACTCACGCCTTTAATCTCAGGAAGTGATGGCAGAAAGGAGAAAGGTATATAAGGGGTGAGGACCAGGAACTAGAGCCTGGTTAAACTTTTAGGTTTTTAGCAGCAGTTCAGCTGAGATCCATTTGGATGAGGACTCAGGGGCTTCCAGTTTGAGGAAACAGGATCAGCTGAGGAACTGGCAAGGCGAGGTAGCTGTGGCCTGTTTTGTCTCTCTGATCTTCCAGCTTTAACCCAATACCTGGCTCCAGGTTTGATTTTATTAATAAGACCATCTGAAACTCGTGTTACATGGAACATGTGCCCTTTGTAGCCAATTACCATGTGGCACAGCAACAAGAATGCATTTCATAATTATTGAATGAAAGTGTGTAATCAGTACTGCTTTGTGATGATACAATGTGAAGTATTGTTTCTGAGAAGCTGTAGGATTTACTCTGTTGACGAGAGTGCTGATTGTGGAACCAAACCCTGTTACTATGCAGACAGCCTTCAGAGGCAAGACATCTACTCACAAATTTTAATTTGAGGAGGCGACTGATGGTGTAACTAAAAAAGACATTTGCTGTGGATATCGTTCTGTATAAATAAAACACTGATTGGCCAGTGGCCAGGAAGGAATAGGCAGGACAAAGAGAGGAGAATTCTAGGAAGTGGAAGGCTGAGTGGGGGAGACACTGCAGCCACCGCCATGATAAGCAGCATGTGAAGATGCCGGTAAGCCACGAGCCACGTGGCAAGGTATAGATTTATAGAAATGGATTAATATAAAATATAAGAATAGTTAGCAAGAAGCCTGCCACGGCCATACAGTCTGTAAGCAATATAAGTCTCTGTGTGTTTACTTGGTTGGGTCTGAGCTGCTGTGGAACTGGCGGGTTAGAGAGATTTGTCCTGACTGTGGGCAAGGCAGGACCAGAAAAACTCTAGCTACAAACATTGCCTGAATCAACCCAACCAACGCCAGCAATGGGAATGGAAAACCAATCTCTCCTCTTCCATTCAATTAAGGCAATCAAGACAATGGAAAATTATGGGTCCTATTAAGAGAAGTGATTCTTGAACTTCTGGGTTTGCATGGACCAGTGAAATGTCCTAGAAATTCAGAGGATGAGCATGAGATTGGCACATTTGAAACTTGCACTATGAGGGCACAAAACCCATGGATTCCTTAAAAGTGATGTTTATGGTTAAAATAACGGAGACCTTTAAATGAAACACTAAGTGGATTTGCCATTATGAACAACCCACAGCAGCGTAGCTTTTCGTCACTTAAGCAGAGGTGAAACCCCTTTCCCTGTCAGTGTGGATGGCAGACCAACATGGATACGGGGCCAGTGGCTAAAGAAGCGTGTAAAGTTCTTTGGTTTTAGCTTGGGCGGTTTCTTTAGGCCCAGGGCCCGTGCTTCTCTTTAGAGGACACGTTTTACCACTGTCATCTAGATGTAAGCTCCCTGCCTCTCTGCTCCAAGCTCCATCCTTCAGAGGTTTGGCTAAGCCTGACCCTAACTGTCCGTAGACCCCCAGATGTCCTTGTGTTATCAGAGTACCTGTGCCTGGTACGATAAGTATCTCTGGCTCGAGTCATCCATTAGCTCCATTACAACAACACAAGCCTGTGGGACTCCACAAGGACTACAGCTTTGTGGCTTGATTTCCATCTTGTCTCAAGGTCAGAGAGTTCAAGTTTGTCTTTATTCCTCAAGGCTGGATAACAGGATGTTTGGCCAAAGGTGTGGTTACCAGGTGTCTTGAGAATTAAGGAGGTGTTTACACTTGTTTGTACCTTGAACCATGGCGTCCCTGAGAGGGGGGAGGTCTTTTACACACCCCCCCCCTTTGCTTTGGGTATAAAAAGGCTATGAGAAATAAACTCAGGGCTGTTGTGGTATTGACTCAGAGCCCTCCCGAAGCTATCCTGTGTCTCTGTCTTTTTCTTTTATGTCTATGTCTCTATTTTTCCTATCTGTTATTTCTCAATCCTCACTCCCCTATTCAGGACTGTTGGACAGGTCTGGAGGGACCCAGCAAAACTCCATTCATTCAGACACACAGTCAACTTCACTGATGTTTGTAGAGTAGGCATGTAGTTTTCCTTAGTCATGCCAATTCTCTTTTTCTTGAATCCTCCTCCCCCTAAAACAATAGACTAACCCTCTTCCTACATATGGAATAGCTGTCTTCTGAGTAGATGTCTTCTGTGTTTAAAATATACCACTATGAGACCTTCCAAAGAAATTTTGGTAGATTTAATATTTTCTTCAAACCTTACTTATCATTCATGCCACATACCTATTGAAACCTTTTCTGGTTACTCTCTCTTCCTGTAATCCTGTGCTCATCTGAACTTTTATGTACTGTGAAGTGTCTGTACCACACCATAAAGCCCTCCCTTCTGTGTCTGTGCTAGTGTTCTGCATCTATGTGTCTTGTCTCTCAATGCAGTTGAAACATCTTTGTATCAGGATAGGAATTCTTACACTTCTAATTGCTCATTCAGCAAGCAAGATTTGGGGCATCTTCTATGCCAGGCCCAGAAACAGAAATATCATTAGAATAATTCTAGGATGCTTGTGAAAGTGCTGTAGAAGAGAGGTGAGCAAAGTGTGTGGGAGGCCCAAAGAAGGAAAGGCCTGTGAAGGAGGTATAAGAGGTCTCCGGAGCTTCAGAGCCATAATAGCCAACTCAAGTCACTTGTGACATGTGTGACCTTAGGTTACTGATGAAATCTCCGAGCCAGTGTCTTGTCCAGTGTCAACAGTGTTGTATGACAAGCCTTCACAGAACCATCTGTATGAATCAATAGACTAACCCTCTTCCTCATATGGAATAGCTGCCATAAATTGTAACTCACAAGATGAATAGTGTAAAATCATTCTAAGTGACTTTTCAACAGAGGAAACACTAATTGCACAGTACATTTCAATGAATAAATACAGACTTATTTTAAGCCATACCAAACATTTTTATTTGGACGAAGTCATCTGATGTGTCCTTAAAGCCGTTCATTCTTCTTCCTTATTTTTCCTGGACTGGACCTCTATGAACTCAGTTTTATTTCTAAAGTGAACTATAAATTCGCTTGTGTATGAATCATTCAGTGTCCTCATTTAGCACCACAAGTCTATTTTAGGGGGCAGTTGGATAGGGGCAACCAACAGCAATTAGAAGCTTCTGCAAGAATTTGTAATTTGCTCAGACAAAATGGCCCCATTCTCCATGGGATTCATTTTAAAAGAAGTTGGTTATAAAACACTATTTCCAGCATCTTTGGACCACTAGGGTGGGGGGAGATGCTGGATGAGGATGCAGGCAAAGGTCACTCCAGTGTCAATCAGAGCTGTCAACACCCACGAGTCAGCCTTCCCTCCAACCATCTACATTCAGAAAAGCGAGCAATGGCCTAAAATTTCAAGATTATTTCAAAGACCAAAATAACAGGATATAGTGAGACGGACATAGTATGGAGAATACAAGAGATCCCACAATTCACCACAAATCACATGCTCTGATTTTTTATATGAACCTTCAACTCACCAAATGTTAGTACCTCCATCAATTGATGTTACCTAGCATAGAAAAGGGGAGAGAGGGAGGGAGGGAGGGAGGGAGGGAGGGAGGGAGAGAGAGAGAGAGAGAGAGAGAGAGAGAGAGAGAGAGAGAGAGAGAGAGAGAAACAGTTCTCACAGCAGATATTTTCCACAGAACCCCCCACCCCCTGCTTCTGCCCTGTGGTTAACAGTGAGAGCTCTGTTGGTCTCACAATGCACTAATTCTTGCTGTTTGCAAGAAATTATTTTTGGAGGTATCATACTTTAATATAAGTTTCCACGAATCTTTCCACATGATTCGCTTGCTTTTATGTACGGCCCTCCCAGCCAGGCTCACTCAACAATGCCCACGCTTCATACACCCCTGAGCCTCGGGACAGGCCAAACGCTGTGTTCACCACTTGGCCCACAGCCCTGGGTGATGATGGGGCATGGAAGGACATGGGCAAATGTGCTCAAGTGGCAGGATGGCTTTTAGCGGGTAAACACATCTGAACAGAGTCACTGCATGTGTGTGTGTGTGTGTGTGTGTGTGTGTGTCTGTGTGTGTGTGTGTGTGTGTGTGTGTGTGTCTGAGATCATGAAGGGATTCTCCAACTATCTAGGTTACTATCTAGGTTAGGTTTGGAAATCTGCACGGTTGTAGGTTATAGCTCCTTCCACTCCATCCATTCTCCAGCTCTCTGCTCCCTAAATGGTTTCAGAGAACTTTTTTTGAAAACACAGCCAAAGAAAAGATCGGCTCTTTCTGCTAAGGCTTAAAACAAGAGAGCGATTAAAAGAAAAGCCGCAGTGTGTCCTTTCATGTTTTGATGAACCTAATTACACCAGATTTTGTTTATGGACTGTGTTCTCCGCTCAGATTTCTGAGTTAGAAAGGAGGCTACCAATGTGAGAAAGTCAGTCTCCAAGTTCAAATGCACTGTGCCATTGGATGCAGAAGCTAGAAACTAGGCCATCCCTACTTCCTTCCAGATTCCAAGTACTACCACTACGTTAGAATAGACTCTTTCCTGTTTTTCTTTGTGTGTGTGGATGTGTGCACCCACACATGCACGTACGCACGCCTGCATACGTGTGCGTGGTCAGACACCTTTGGACTGGGCTTGTCACCAGCCTTCACCTTAGCCACAGTGAGCCACCTGTCTCTGCCTCCCCCCAGTGCTGGGACTATACATTTGCACGGCTGTGTCCAGCTTTTTATGTGGTGCTGCAGGTTGAACTCGGGTCCCCATGCTGGCATGCAGGCACTTATAGGCTTAGATGCTCTCCAGGACGCACGACTATCTTTTATACTATGTCCTTTGAAACCCAATGAGCAGGACTTTAATTCTCGCTTGTCATTTTTATCAAGTTAGGGTCTCTGAGCCTCAGTTTCCTCTCTTGTTACGTGGGGAGGATGATAGCAAGCCGTAGGTTAGGTTATGATGATGCTTAAAGAGAAATGGGATGGAAAGCCTGCAAAGTGGACTGGTACTAGTAGATGCTCCATAATGAAAAATACAGCTACAATATTATTATTTGCTAGTTTGATAGGTTGTTGTGCTGTGTTCCTTCTAATTAAAAAAAAAAAAAAACAAAAAAAAAACCTCCAGTTGTTTACCCTGGTAAATAGTCTCCTTCCTCATTAAGTTTTATCATGAAGTTTGGTTCAGCCAGTGAGACCTGAGCCACTGGGATATAGAGACTTCCTAAGCACTTGCAAACCGAGGCTTGTTTTCTTGGATCCAAGCTGCTGTGCTACAAGGTATTCTAGGCTATTCTGCTGAAGAGGGGTCATTGTGGAGATGCCCGGAAGGGCGAGTGGCAGAGAGAGGCTGTGTCCAGAACTGATGTACCCCACGTCAGCTCCCACACAGCACAGGGTCAACACCAGAGAGAACACATGATCTGCCCACAGAACTGTGCGAATTAATCAGTCATGGCCGACAGAGGATGGAAACAGTGCCAAAGAAAAGTCCAGTTCAGGGGAGAGCTTGAACTCAACAAAGAGAACTGGGCAATAATAATTCCGACCATTCACTTTGGAGTCAGAGCAAACGCAGGTTGAAGTCACAGCTGAGTGTATGTATGATGGGAGGTGGGTGGGGAGGTGGGGGGGTGGGGGGGTGGAGGCAAACTAATTTGCTGCCAGCTGGGGTTTTTATCATCTGTGCACAAAGTAACAGGACTGACTTCACGTGTCTGGCAGGAGGAAACAGAAAGCGTTGGTTGGTGCCGGGCTGACATTTTAAAAGTGTAAGCAATGTTACCACCTTTTCACTGAGGTAGAAGCAGGGCGGTGTTATTGCAAGTACTAGAACATCCCGCTAATAACAAATGGGCAGAAGGCATTACCCAAACCGGAAGCCCTAGGGGCACGCTGGAGAAGCCAGCCATTGATACTCAGGTCACGTCTGCTGCGTCCGCGAAAGGAAAAGGCCACGGTTGTGTACACTCTTCCTTGGCCTCAAAGAAAACATTGACTTTGGGCTTCCCAGGTGTTTCAGATTTGCTTACAGCCCCCTTCAGCAGCCACCTGCCCTTGTTATTCTTTTGTACGGGGGAGGAGTGGTGTTGCTGACCCCAGCAAACCTGATTTAGTTCCAGGAATCTGACCCCAAAAGGGTAGGAACACATGGGAAGAGAGCGTCAGAGGAAATGCATGGCAAGCAGGCTCTGGCGACCTAGCCTACCGAGCGCCATTGGGGCGGGATTCCTGCTTCATTTCTAAGGGAAGGCCGGGATTCCACCAAGATTCAAGCTTTTTAGAGCTACCTGTCACCAAAGAAGGGGAGCTGAGTCATTGTCAAGGGATAGCCCTCTAACAAGTGCAGCTGATGCCTGAAGGGTATTATGATGAACTAAATCAGGTCTGAACAGGGATGATCACATCCTCTAAGAACTGTCCCACATTCCTGAATCTGACACATCTTTGGAGGGGAGGGGGGAAGCACAGTGTTTCCTTTACTGGCAGCAAGAGCCTACTACTGGTGAGGAAAGACTCAATGTTTTCAAGCCAACACTCTATATTCTGAAGGGCCTGGAAACTTTCTGTAGGAAGTTGATGAGGTGGGGCTTCCCAGAGTCTTCAACAGAAAGGATTATTCAGTTGACAGCCACAGCCCTCATTGTCTTGCTTGGAATCCCCCCCATCCCCCGTCCCCATCCCCCCATGTGCCTTAGACTATTAGTGAGTGATTTCTCTGTGTAGCGCTCCCTCATCTTCTGGCAATGCCATGACCTGTGGATGCTGGGCACACAGAACCCACACTTCTCCTCAGCAGCTCCCTCCTCCTACCCACTGTGGGCACTATCCTCAATCACACTCCCCAGCGGTTCTGTATCTGCACAGCATTGAACAAGAACATCCTAAGGTCCCAGTGACTTTCCTTAGATATGTGGATTGCCCGGTAAGCCTCTGCTTGACTTAACCAAGTCACTTGGACCATCTAGAAGTGGCAAATGTAGCTGGCTTGGAACAAAAGCAACCAAACGGCCCGGGACCTCCTAGGAGCCAAGACTTTGTGAGAGAGGAAAAGGGCTGTGTGGCTGTACAAAGGAGAGAGAAAAGATCGAGAGCAAGCAGGTGGAAAATGGAGCCACCACTGGCAGGGCATAGGAGCTGGGGAGTGCCGGTCCCACAGTCCCGAGCAGCACAGCTCTGCCTTCAAGCCCAGTGGGTCAACGGGGAAATCACAGAGGAGCCCTATGGCAAGCATGGAAGGGGGCAAGCATACCTGTCCTCCTCATTCATCCCTGTCTCCAGGCCAACGCCAGCCCTCGCAGAGGAAAGTGGGCCCCTTGCTATAGCTAGGATTATTTTATCTTATTTCGAGTGTGATATGTTTTGTGGCTAGCTGTAGCTGGAGAGGTTTTTTTTTTTTCCCCTCATTATTATATGAGAATGACCAAAAAGAGAATGATATCAATATGAAATTTCATCCAAAGGCAAGGGTCAGGAGACAGATGCCAAGACAGAATTTGCAAAAAAAAAAAAAAAAAGTCATTTAAAAAACAAACAAACCAATATTTGCAATTATGGCAGGTCAATTTCACCTGCTGAATACTTTGGTGAGGCACGTACTGCTCTGTGCAAGCATCTTTCTCACCGGGGTCTGGTTAGGAAGGCAGGTGTAGAAAGATGGCCCAAGTGAAGACAGAGTTCCAGACTCTGGAGACTTCTGTGGTTACTGGAGTGAGAGTTACTGGAGTTACCTCTTCCTTGCCTGCTTTCTCTCTGACCCTTCGTTTCCCCCAAGATCGCCTGCCTGTTGGCCACGCCAGCTGACCACTGTGTAGCCCAACACCAACGGGCCCGAGAAGGGAAGGTTTGATGTTGTTGGGGGCTGGCGAGGGTTCAGTTGGTAAAGTGCTTGTCAAGCAAGCTTGGGGATCTGAGTTCAGATCCCCAGAATTTGTGTTAAAAGCCGTGTGGCACACCCACAGAACAGGGCCCTGGAGCTCGCCAGCTAGACAATCAGCTAAATCGAGCTCCAAGCTCAGTAAGAGAAGCTTTGCAAACAAAGGGGGGAGTGATTGAGAAAAGCACCTGATATTGACCTTTGACCTCCATATGTACGCGCGCCGCGCCGCGCGCGCACACACACTCAAGCATGTACACATGCATGCATGTAAAAATATGTACACACAAACACAAAAAGGAAAAGAACCAATACAAAGAGCCGGGGTGTGCTACCAGCACAGAAGTGCTCAGAATTAATAGAAATAAACACAATCAGGCAGATAAAGATCGAAACATAATAAAATGCATCCCTTTGATTGCTGAGGAAGCTACTTTAGACTATGGTTTAGATGAGACAACCAAATGAGTGTGCCAATATCACACCCCAAAATGAAGTGTATACATGGAAGTGTTGGCTGAACCACCGCCCCCATGCCTCCCAAGAAGTCATCCCCTGTAAAAACCAGTACAAAGAGCGAAGGCCTCAGAGGCATGCTGATCTCTAGGCCAGAGGGACGAACCAGAGGCTGAGCCATCCACGCAAAGTCACATCTTGAGAGTGCAGGATCAGAGAAATCACCGCAGCTCCTTAGAAGGAGGAGAAACTGAGGCAGAAAAGTATGAAAGTGGCCCAGTTCCTCCCATCGGGACAGAAGGCAGATAAGTGACTTTGTGTGTTCTTGTTACTGTGGGACAGCCAGACCTGTGTTTCTCTAGTGAGGATGCAGGCAGGTAGGTGACGACCACACGCTCCACACACTAGATTCATCCCGCACAGCTCAGAACACTCAGGCAAGCATCTTTGGCAAAGACTGACTCAACAGACCTGGTAGAGGCTCCCCATGTGGAGTGATTTCTCAGAGAGAGAAACTTAGATGGTCCATGAACCCTAGGCTCAGGCCCTACGAATCCCACTGGCTTTGAGATCCACCTCAGGGGCCATGCATCTGGGTCTCCTCAGTTCCTTTGTGCTACCATTTTACCAGGCAGATACCTGGAGATTTAGAGATTGTCCAACACCTCTGTGACTCACTGACACTTGGCTTGATATCATTTCTGATTTGACACCAACTCCCCAAGCTTGAGTGTCACTGTTTCCATCTCTAATCCAGAAGTCTGGATGGCGCCTGTGCACAGAGCCCCACAATCAGTGGGTACCTCTCTTCCTCCTGAGGCAGCCAGGAAGGGCAGGGAATGATCCCTGCTTATTTTGCCTCAGCTTATTCAGAAATAGGAGCTGAGCTCTGATCTCCCTTCAGCCATATTCTAATTGCAGGCCTCCTTTGGAGTCCAAACCAGCCAGTTAATGTCTTTCTTGGAACTGACACCATTAATAGTTATTCATCTACTTGGTGGCCAGAAGAATAGTTTCTGGAAAGGGTGATTTTGATGATGATGATGACAACGACGATGATGACGATCTGCTGATTCAGAAGCAATAACTAAGCACAAAGTGTTCTGACAGAAGATCTACCTCAACTCCCCTCCCCCATCTCTTTTCCCAAACCCACCCATTCAAAGCCCACCAAACACATCTCCTCCCCCAGAGATGCTCAAGACCACTCCCACAGGGTATTTAAGCTGCATCCCAGAAAATAGACACGTGGTTTTCCAGTCGTCTTCATCTCCTCTCTGGCCAGGCCAGAGAATCATCCGGGAACGCTTTACCCATTAAACTGACGCTTTTCCTAATTCAGTCTGATTTGGTTTGATCTGGATTGCTTCATCAGCAGAGAGGCCTATCGGGGTGCAAAAACTTTTCACAAAGCTGTGGCTGAACAGCTGATGAAATCGCTTAAGGAAGGGGTTATTCTGGTTCATAGTTTGAGGGTACAGTTCATCTTGGTGGGGTGGTCATGACAGCAAGAGTGTCACGGCAGATGGTCACACCATTTCTGAAGTCAGAAAACAGAGAGAGAGAGAGAGAGAGAGAGAGAGAGAGAGAGAGAGAGAGAGAGAGAGAGAGAGATATGCTCTGATAGCTCACTTTTTTTCATTCCGTACAGGTCCCCAGCCCATGAGAAGGTGTCCATACACTTAGGGTAGGTCTTTCTACTTTAATTAATCCAATATAGAAACTCCAGCATAGACATGCATATCTATCTATCTATCTATCTATCTATCTATCTATCTATCTATCTATCTATCTATCTATCCATCTATCTATCCACCTATATAATGAAATAATTAACCTAGTAAAGCAAAGATTTTTTTCACAGGGAAGTCTGAACAATGTCACCCACAGCTGATATATCCACAATTCATATTATTAGCAGGAGTTAAGACAGGCAAGAAATGGGAGAGTCCATCTCATACCTGTAATAGTTTTCTCTTCCACTGTAGAGAATTACAAGAGCCACCCATCTGACCTGAGATACTGGGAAATTTGCTATACCTCATAATGTGCTAATGCTCCATGCAAAAGGGAGCCTGACCCAGTTCAGTGTTTTCCCCACAGATAACAATTTGTAATGCACTGGTTCAGCTTGTTAGAGTTGGAAGCCCCTTGGCAGATGCAAGAACCATCTCACCTCTCAGAACTGTGCCGAAAGGGGAGTTGATTCCCTAACAATTTTCACCCTTCTTTTTATGATATCAGTTCTAAGTGCTGGAGGGTACTGGCTTTTCTGTGACTCCAAAGCATTAATCCTTTCCCAGGGTGAACAAAGTCTCTGCTGGTTTTACATTTTAAGTGTGATGATTGGTTTTACAAAGCCAGTTGGTTTAAGAAATTAAAGTAGGGAACAAGGACGGAGCCAAAAGTTAACTATAACCCCCAAAGTAGTTTCTAAATATACCTGGTAGATAAGTTCAGTTTTGCGAAAAGCTTTTGAAAATCATTAGGCTACTAATGATTGGGCTTAATTTAGCTTGTCACAAAAGGCATATGCTCATTTATTTGACCAAAATGTTCACATTCCCTTCTTCATATTTTTATATCTCAGTCCAGAGAATATAATTGCCTTCATGTGAACAACAATTTGGAGTCTGAAAAATCAAAGTCCAAAGAGAACATAAAACTCTATCTTTGATTTAACATCTGACCTCTCCAAGAATTTTCACTTTTCCAGTTGCAAATGATATAGTTTGATGATAATAGTCCTCAGCAGAACTATATCGTCTGGAACTAAGTAGCATGTGGAGGTCCTCCAGGACAGAGGTGATGGAGTTGATGCATCCAGATTTGTCTCTTTTGAAGTAGGCGAGAGGCCAACCTTGGAGGAGATGGTGAAAATGAGGTTGGTGGGAATTGGGAAGTGGTTTTGTTGCAGAACAGTCTTGCAAGTTGGATGTCCTGTTGACTCACTCTAAGCTGAGCTTCCTGTGGAGAGGTACATGGACTTGCAGGCCTGGTTTTGTGACTCCCCAGGTCAGTGAAACTCAAGGAGTTATATTATTTATAAGGGGATGTAGTCACTGCCTTCACACCAATATGAGCAAATGCTGGACAGAGGCAACTTGAGAGAGGAAGAATTTCTCTTGGCTTACAGTTTCAGAGGCCCTCAGTCCATCCTGGTGGGAAAGGCATGGCAACTGGGAGGCTCTATCTGTGGCAGTGGGAACCTGTCTCGTGATTTGTTCACATCCTGGAAGATCAGGAAGGAGGGAGCTCTTCCTGGCCCCATACCCTCCCAAAACTTAACGTCATAAGCTAGGAAGTAGGTGTTCAAACGTGGAGCCCCATGGTAGACGTTTCAGATCCAAACTATAAAGGTACGTTTTTGTTTGCTCATGGATGAGAAGGTTGGATCTGCTTTCTCTAAATCCATTCTACATCCTCTGGCCAGAGAGATCATTCTGAAAAATGAATCCGATCCACACCACTCCCATGCCTCCCCTTCCTCATGGGCCTCACCTGACTCTCACGATGAAGCTGCCCTCGTGAACATGATGTGAACAGATTCCTGCTCATGCTTCTTAAGCGGCATTTCTTTTGCCCCCATGAAGCTTTACCCCAGTGCCTATGTTCTGTGATGGAAACACTGGACAACTCAAAGCTCCTGTAGCCATTGTCTTTTCTCACCTCTCTGTCCCTTCACTCACATTTTTAATCAGGCAAGCCCCACTTCCCATCCGCTTATTTCTTTCCCCTCTGAGCTGCAAACACCGTCCTCTAGAATGCTTTCTTCTACCACCCACCCAAAACATCTTTCCTTTCCAGAACCCAAATACAGAACTGCACTGCAACAATCACTGTATTGCAACAATTCATTCTAGAATGCTCTAAGCAATTGGAAACTATACCGTGGTAATTTTCTCATCCCTAGGACCTAACACAGGCCCAGCCTTAGGACTGGACTTAGGCATATGCAAGTGGATAACTATTCTACTCTTTCAACCTCCTCATCCTTGATGGGAAAACTAATCACCAAATGCAATGAGGGTTTCCAGCGGCAGGGTGCCAGGAGCTATTTTACTGATGGAAATCTCGATGCCACTGTAAGATAGGATAAGGATGCTCTCCTTTAAGTAGTTCCCTCTAAACCAGGACTGGCAAACTGGCCCACAGCCCACCTCCTATTCTTGTACCATCCATCAGCTAATTTCAAAAAAGAATTCGAACTGATGAGATAAAAGAGGATGCCAGGACATGGGATGGTTACGTGAAATTGAAATTTGATTGGCCATGTTTTTATTGTGATGTAACCAGACTTAGCCCCTTAGGCTGAGGGGGTCTGTGCATTCCAGTGGCAGGGTTGAACACCTGTCACAGAGCGCTCTCAGCTCTCAGCTGGAAGATTCACCCCTGGCCCACTAATAGGAGGGCTGCAGATCCCTACCACAACCCATAACTTCACCTTTCACTGCCCAGGTGCAAATTTGGGCTTTGGGGACACTGGGTATTTTCTCACAGGTTGAAAGAAAAGTAGCTACTCTGTGTTTATCCTAAAACAACCACACGGGCCTATCCATATATAGATATAAATATGGGTATTCGCACACATATATGTATAGCACACTGAAGATGTACTGCTAAAGTTAGTCCCTAGTTGGTTGTGTATAATGTGACAAATTTAGGAATGAGGTTGTTGGGTCCTCCTGCAAAGTGCCTGTCTCAGTATGTGGATATTTTTTTTTAAAAGAAAAGTCCCTCTCCTCTCCTCTCCTCTCCTCTCCTCTCCCCTCCTCTCCTCTCCTCTCCTCTCCTCTCTCTCCTCTCCTCCTCCTCCTCTCTCTTCTTCTTCTTCTTCTTCTTCTCTCTCTCTCTCTCCTCTCTCTCTCTCATTCATATCTGAGTTAGAGGTCTCTTCATATGTGTGTGATTTTTCTTAGCATAAGGCTTCCTTTCAATTTCATCTTAAAAAAAAAAAAACAGTGGAAAAAGACTAAGAACCAAACCAGTTTCCACATTAAAAAAAAAAAAAAAAAAAAAAAAAGAACCCCACCATAGTGCCAATGTTCTGTGATGAAAATTTACTAGATTACTTGAAATTTCTGCATGCACACACTGTCCTTTCTCCCCTCCAAATCTTTACATCACGCAGTAGGAAGAGCAGGGAGAGGAGAGGAGGGAGAGAGACACTAGAAAAAGCAACAGTGTCTACTGAGAGAAGGAAGTAGGGAGTCCAGACCCGTGAAAGGAGAATTCCTTGGGGGCAGGCAGGGCTTGTCAGGAAGAGGCCCAAGGACATTTTTGTGGTAGCTGAATGGCTTCCTGCAGAATCCTTGTAACTGTTGACATCTGAATCTCTTGCTCCATGTCCCTGCCTGGGTGGGATAGCTGTCTGTGATGGCCAAGGAGGAAATGTAAAACACCCCAACTATGCAGAACCTGACGGGCCACCTCCCCGAAAAGAACCCAGGGCTGCATTCCTGAACTCCTCTAAGATTGGCGAACAAGTTTTCAAAGAGCCAGAGATTCATAAAGAACAGGTTCCAGGTTGGGAAATACAGGACTTCTCTGTTTCACACCAGATGGCACAGTGTGAGAAGACAACTCCTCTGAACAGCCTTCTAAAATTGGTCCAACAAAATATGAAACCCTAACTAATGTAACATTCCAAAACCAAATGCTGAGATTGGTGGGAATAATAGAGAGGACGGACATATGTGAGATTTTAGGGTTGACCTAACACATGCTACACACACACAAAACACACACACACACACACACACACACACACTCAATTTTTATTTTTAATTGACCTATTTATAAGTTCTGACATTTCACTGTCTGTGTACCATGTATAGTGATCAGATAAGGTAGCTGTATCTGCCACCTCATACATTTACTATGTCTTTGGGTTGGGGACATTCTGAATCCTTTCTATTAGCTATTTGGAAGTATTCTACTTGAATACTTCAAAAGTTGTTGTCAGCCATAGTCACCAACTAGAAAGCACACCCCGCCCCCCATGCAACTATACTCCAAGTAACTATGAAAACATTTCCCCCCATGTACTGGCTGGGTTTGTGTGTCAACTTGACACAAGGTAGAGTCATCAGAGAGGAAGGAGCCACAGCTGAAGAAATGCCACCTTGAGATGGAGCTGTAAGGCTTTTTCTCATCTAGTGATCAGTGGAGGAGGGCCCAGCCCATTGAGGGTGGTGCCATCCTTGGGCTGGTGGTCCTGGGTGCTATAAGAAAGAAGGCTGAGCAAGCCAGTAAGAAACTCCCCTCCGTGGCCTCTGCATCAGCTCCTGCCTCTGGGGTCCAGCCCTGTGTGAGTTCCTGTCCTGACTTCCTTCAGTGATGAACAGCAATGCTGAAGTGTAAGCCAAAGAAACCCTTTCCTCGCCAACTTGCTTTTCGGTCATGGTGTTTTGTTGCAGTAATAGTAACCCTAATTAAAACACCCCAGCTCTTGAACCTGAAGGTTTTTACTGGATTTTGAGGGTTGGCCTACCCAAAATTGGAATTTGCTATCATTTTCTTGTCTGTTCAACCCCACACCAATCCCCAGTTTTTGGCAATGTTTTTTAAGAGAAGTTTAACAGCTAGAAATGTGCATTGAAATTTCCTCTGTAATTGGTACTTCTCTTCATACAGAACAAGTTCAATTGTTGGTGTCTGGAAACATTTTCCTTTTAGGGGAAAGGCTGGATTTATGATGCAGAAACCCATTAACATATTGGGACAAAGAATCTGGAAGAAGCTTTTCATGCAGTATACCTATTCACTGGAAGAATTTACCAGCTTTATGTGCACAGTTAGAATTTGGTTTATAATATTCTTTAGACACCTCCTTCCAAAACCGTTTTTCCCCTCTCCCTACTAATGGAAGCCAGCCAGCTTTGTCCTTGCTGACTGTGAACTAGCAATTGCAGATATTGTTTCCTTCTCTTCCTAAAGGACCCTCCCTGAACTATGCATCAGCATTTTTTTTTCTGCACAAAACACATACACCATAAAGAAATATCAAGTAAGAAATCCTTCCAACCGGGGCAGGATGGATCGATCTCCCTAGGAAAGGAAAGAGAAATAGAACAGTTAGGGATGGATGGGGGAAGGGTTACAGGAGAATCAAGTAGGGGAGGGGAGGGAAGAGGGGACGTGGGAAGGAATACAGGGAAAGAGTGGTAAAACTAAGGACCTTTTGAGGGCAGTATGGAAACCTAATTCTAAATGAAGCTTCCGTACCGAGATTGGGTTACCGCTAATTGAGTTGCTGGCCAAAGGGATCCTGTGAGAACCCCCAAATAACCCACGCTGTTGACAGGGCCATAGGTTGCTCCCCGTGAACGGACAGTAAGGCCTCATTGTCAAAGACAACATCTATACAGCTAATTGAACATGAAGAAGTCGAGCTGGTGCCTACCTAGAGCCTTCACCCCTACATCCTAGTCTCTTTGGTACAGTAAGGTACTCTGCATGCTACCAAAGGAGAAATGTAAACATCAGCCCAGCCACAAACTCTTCGATCTACAATGGTGTCCTGCCTGCAAGACAGGCTAGTGCAATGGTGGCACAGAGCGTGTGGGAGTCACCAACCAACATCTGGTTTGACTTAAGGTCCACTCCACGAGATGGAACCCATACCCAGTACTGCTGTAGTCACCAAGAGCCTGAGATAAGATAGCCCAGGGACCTAGGGTAAAACCAAATACTACTGTTCTGTCTATCTATCTATCTATCTATCTATCTATCTATCTATCAACCTATATACACACACATATATAACAGTATGTTCCCAATGGTTCCCAATGACATTCTTTTATACTCATAGATCAGTGCCTTGCTCAGCCAACATCAGAGGAACTTCTTAAAGCAGGCAAGAACAAATACAAAGATCCGCAGCTAGATAATAGGCAGAGTGAGAGTCCTTGGAACACTCAGCCCTAAACAGGATATCTCCTTCAAATCTCACCCGTCAGGGCTCAGAAAACCTGCTCAGTTCATATATGATACTTGTATGTATATGTTTTCAGGGCTGACTACTTGGTATTAGATAAGCAATTGGTGTGCTCTTCCCTAGAAAAGACTATTTCTCTTGCTTTCAGCTTTCCTTAGTTACCCGTAGTTCTTTGTCCAGGGTTGAGACCCCTTGAGCGTTCCCCTGCCCCTGTTCTTGTGTTTACTGGGTGTCAGCATTGTTCAGCTCATGTTTAGGCAGCCGTGTTAGTGAGACTTCACGGCTGTAACTTCTGACATTACTAGGAGACACAACCTCATAGCAAACTACCTGATCCTCTGGCCCTTATGGTCTTTCTGCCATCTCTATAGTAGGATCCCTGAGGTTTAGGTGCAGGGTGGTGGGTTGTAGATGTACCAGCTGGGACTGGGCTCCATAACTCTACATTGTGGTTGGCTGTGGGTTTCTATAATGGTCTCTGTTGCAAAGAGAAGTTTCCTTGATGAGGGGTGAGGACAAAACGTTCCTGTTGATCTAAGACAAATATTTAGAATGGAGTTAGAGATTATGCTAATTTAGTAAACTGGCAGTTGTTGGTTCTTCTTCAAGATCCATGACTTCCCTAACCCTGGGTAGTAGGCTAGGTTTCCAGTTCAGGCATGGCTTCCTCTTGTTGAGCAGGTATTGAGTCCAATTAGAGAACTGTTGGTTACTGGCAAGGTACTACTACACACTTAGGGTTATCATGCCATGCTGGTCATTTTTGTGGTCCATGAGCATCATAGATGAGTAGGACTCTTGGATGCTTCCCTCCTTCCAGCTCAGGGGTGCCTGCACCGTGTGTCTGAAGTTCGTGGCATCTTCAGTAACAGGGACTTAACTTACCCTCTGGTCAGGGGTGGGGGGTGGGGTGGCCGCCAAAGACAAGAGCAGTACCCTATAATGTTCTGGGAGTCCCTTTGACAACCCTGACCAACAACTCAAAAGAGGATTTCTCCTACCTAGTGTTGGGGTTTTCAAAGATGATATTTGGCCCTTGGAGGGAGCATTGTCAGCCCAGATGAGAAATTTTCATTTAAACTATAGATGCATATTTATATATAAACTTACATACATTATAGGTATTTTAGAGAGTTAACACTATGATTCCTTATGACTTTTCCAGACATCCTTACTGTTATTTTTACCCTCTTTACTCTGTATTTATATCTCTCCCTATCCCTAACTGGAGGTCCCTGATTTTTCCATTGCCCACTTGAGATCCCCTCTGTATCTCTATCCCTTTCTTCAGTGTCCTACCCAACAGTCCTTTCTTACTCTCCTGGTTTCTGCAGTTACTCCAGGTTATACTCTCATCCGATCTGAAGTTGAGATGATGGGAGATCATTCCAAGTTTGTCTTCCTGGGTCCGGGTTACTTCATTCAATAGGATCTTTATTTGTTCTCTCTAGTCACCTCAAAGTTCAGGATTTCATTTTTCTTTACCACTGAAAAGCATTCCATAATGTGTATGTGGCACATTTCCATTATGCCTTCATCAGCTAAAGAACGCTTAGGTTGTCTCTATTTCCTAGTTATTGTGAAGAGCGCAGCAATAAACGCAGCTTGAGCAAGTATCTGTGGAGTGGGATGTAGAGTGCTTTGAGCATGTGCCAAGGAGTAGAATAGTTAGGTCACATGGTAGATTTAGTTCTAGCTTTTTGAGAATTCTCCACATTGATTTCCAGAGTGGCTGCCCCAGTTTGCAATTCCATCAACACCCAGAGAGGGTCCCTTCTCCCCACCCTCCCTCCAACATTTGTTGTCAGTTGTTTTGGTGATTTTTTTTTTTTACCATTCTAATGAGGACAAGATGAAAATATGATGTTATGATTTACATTTCCCTGATTGCTAGAGATGATTTTTTTTTTGTCTTTTAGCTATTTCTTGGCCACTTTCTTTCATCTTTTAAGAACTCTATGGTGATATTTTACTTGTCCTGAAATGTGATTTCATTTGTATGTTAATAAATAAAGTTGCCTGGGGGTCAGAGCTGATAGCAAGCCATAGCAGAAGTCTGGCAGTGGTAGCACACTCCCTTAATCCCGAACACATGACAGGCAGATCTCTGTGTGTTCAAGGATACCACCAGCATGGAGACACATGTCTTTAATCTCAATACCAAGCATAGAAGACCTGGAGGTCTGTATAGATGGGCAGTGACAAGGAGGTCATGTGGTTGGGTTTACAACCAATGAGAAGGCAGAACAGAAAGTCTATAAAAAAGACAGATACACAGGAAGTCACGCTCTTGCTGAAAGGAAGGACAGCAGCGCCAGTGAAGGGTAAGCTCAGCTCTCAGCTACTGCTTTGACCTCTTGAGCTTTTAACTCTGCAATTAGCTCTGTGTTTCTTATTTAATAAGACTGTTCATCTATAGAACTCTTTAAGCTCTCGGGTCCATATTTTGAATAGGTCATTTGTGTTTTGACTCTTTGTTGTTTGAGTTCTTTATGTAGTCTGGATACTAATCCTCTGTCAGATGGGTAGCTGGCAAAGACGCTCTGCCCTTCTGTGGGCTTCCTCTTCACCCAGTTCAGGGTTTCTTTAGCTGCACAGAAGCACTTCCGTTCATAGAATCTTATTTGTCCGTTGTTGACCTGAATCATCAGGCAAATGGAATCCTACTAATACTAAGAGAGTTGCCTTCTACAACTGTGCTGTAGGGTGGGCCTCTGTTTCTTCTAGAAGTTTCAGTATTTCAGTCTTCGCAGCTAGGTCTTTGATGCATTTGGAGTTAGTTTCTGTCCAGGGCGACAGATAAGAGCTCTGATTTCATTCTTCTACATGTAGACATCCAGTTTCTCCAGCAACATTTGTTAAGGATGCGCTCTTTTCTCCAGGGTGTGTGTTAGTGTCCTCTCCCTGTGCTTGGTTCCTATGCAGTCTGACCTGTGAGATCTCTGAAATCGCTATTTCACTTCAACTTTTCTCTTCTTTCTTTCTTTCTTTCTTTCTTTCTTTTTCTTTCTTTCTTTCTTTCTTTCTTTCTTTCTTCCTTCCTTCCTTCCTTCCTTCCTCCCTCCCTCCCTCCCTCCTTTCCTTCCTTCCTTCCTTCCTTCCTTCCTTCCTTCCTTAATCCTTATTTGCCAGATTTTGAAGTTCATCACCTGAGTCTAGCCTTCTGTCCTTGTTCATGGCTGTGAATAATTTCTGGTTTTAATCTTTAGACTTTATATTTTTCTTGTTATTTTGTTACATGCCAGGAAAGGAAATGTTATGGCATTGTTCTAGTCTGTAATCTTAAAAGAAGATGAGATAGAGAAAATTCATATTCAGTAAATATAAAACATGATCTAATTATGAATAAATTCCATATCATAACCCCTGAAAAGGAAGGAGGATATTGATAAGAAAAATGATGAGAATTTAAGATACTGTAATAGAGAAAAAATCTAAGAAAATGCAGTAACGAAAGGGGAAATTCTATTGTTTCTGATATCAGTAGTGGACTGCTTTGCGGGGCAATACTGTTTGTTTGGACCAAGAACATTGGTATTAGGTATTCATATCACTATAAACTAAACTTGTGATAGATTTTTCAACTTCAGAAGAACAGTCCTTCCTGTTCTAGGAAATAACATAATTGCTTGTATTCTAAAACTTTCAAATGTCTGTTTGAAATAAGTTGAATTTTCCTATGTAACTCTGAAGTCTTAACATAAGATGAAGCAATGATTTGGATTTTAAATTTTATTTTGTAATATGGGATTTATTGGTCAATGTGCCAACTATCTTGAGAGTCCCTGTCTTCCTGTGACATGGGCTATGTGCCGCCTTCAAGGGCACCACAAAAGCAGAGAACGGCTGGACCTGGGAGGAAGGAAATGATTAGGGTAGTGATGGAGTTAAAAATAATAAAGAGAAGGGGAACCTGGTTCTGGGTACACACAAAGGGTAAGAATAGAAGCCCAAAGTCCTTGAAAACATCTACTAAGGGTTGCTACAGAAACTACTTGTGTGGACTGTGGTGGCGCACGCCTTTAACCCCAGTTCTCGGGAGGGGAGGCAGAGGCAGGTAGATCTCTGCGAGTTTGAGGCCAGCCTGGTCTACAGAACAAGTTCCAGGACAGCTAGTCTGATAACACAGAGAAACCCTGTCTTGAAAGATGAAAAACAAAGAAAGACATTACACAATGTTAGTGTGAAAGTTAGCAAGCAGGAAATGACAACAACAGGAACAAAGCAGACAGGAAACAAGATTTACCAATCGGAACCGGAAGAGGTTTATTTCCTACACCTTTTTTCTCTCTTGACTGTGAGAAGATTCAGTGGTGAAATGGAAACCTGAGATGATGGGCAATCATTATGTCGAATAGCTTTATTATCATTAATCATAATTGCTTTATTAAGGAAATGCATCTAATAGACCACATTTATTTAAAATATGCAATTTAATATTACATTGGTTAGAGGGAAGTGGTGGACCAGGAGGAGTTAGTGAGGGGGTGATTATTGTGAAAATACAGTTGTGAATAACACTATACAGACTAAGCAAGTTGTGTTTAGGAATACACATATATTATGTGTGTGTGTATATATGTGTATATATGTAACAGCAATTAAAGAAAAAGAGGCATGAATTTGAAAAAGAGCAAGTGGGGGGTGCATGGGAGGGTTTGGATGAAGGAAAATGAAGGGGGAAATATGTAATTGTATTATAATCTCAAAATTAAAATAAATAATCAAAAATACATTATGCATATGCATGAAATTCTCAAAAAAATTAATAAAAATGTTATTTTTAAAGGCTCGGTTTGGTGGTGTTTGACCAAAGTTTGACCTGTGAAACCACTGATAGAATTTAGACTGCTTACATTGTCATCAGGAGTGGGACACTCTGCTGCCTCTGAGCTTTTGGCTGATATCAAGAAAATAGATGGAACATCTCCACGGCCTTTGCAGTTCCTCACTTCTACATGCGTTCATTTCCAAACTACTATTCTTACAGTGATGAAATATGCAAAAGGTTTCTTTTTCTTCTTCAGAATGTGTCTTAGTATAGACATTTCTCCAACTGCTTTTCAGTGGAGTGGTTTCTTTTTTGAATATGTAATTGGGTTTTCGTGAGCATGGTCTTATTGAAACATGTATGTGTAAATACATATGTGTGTGTGTGCAAATTCACACACCAGTCTTTCCCCCACTCCCCACTGGCTTCTACTATACTTCCTCTTCCCAACATGGAAAGATTTTTAAAAACTGGAAAATGTTCATAATTTAAACACACTAATTGAAGTCACTTCGAGGTCTGTGCCTGTTGACTCTAACATCTGAATTATTTTTGTCTTAGCCCTTTGGTTTTCTGTTGTTAGTTTGATCTTACAGTTTGTCTGCTGTGTGTTTGATTGACTGCTAGAGAGGATACCTAAAGGCTACCCTCGATAGTCTTCTTTGGCTGCAAGGGTTTAGAGCAGGAGGCTGCGTTTATCCAAACTAGGACCGCTCTAATTTGGTCTTAGTAGGGGTGAGTCAATATGAGTGAAAGTCCCTCAGAGGACTTGTTAGGGATGCCCTGTTCTCATGACCTCTGATGCTCTGTTCTTCTGTATCCTTGTGAGAGTGCGATTTATCTTCCCAGTTTCTCTCCTGATGCTCACAAATTTGCAAGCGCCTTGGGGTAAAGGCATCGCTGTTCTTCTCTCTATCATCTTGGCCCTTCAAGTACTGGCTGCCTTGGTAACTGTGTTTGCCTTCACACACAGACCAGACGGACACACAGGCACACAAAGACAGACACTCTTCCTTATCTTTCATGTTCTTGGTTTGTGGTGTCACTACTTTATGATTAGTTCAGTTGTCCTACCTAGGAATCTGCATATCTTTAATTGCTCTTTCATGTCTAAATATGAGACCATCAAATTCTGCCATTTTCTTAGTATTTCTCTAATCTCCCTCTCCCCTATATTTCTACTACGAAGTTACTATTTTAATTCGAAACATAGCATGTATTGCTTTTGAGAAATGATGTTCTAACCAGTGAGCAAACTCTCAGACCAGAACATGAAAGTCAAAGTGTAGCTGAGGCCTGCCACAGCCACGGCCAAGTTCTAAGGCTCTTAGCCTCTCTGAGTCCTGTGCTCTAAATTTAGAACGCTGGAGATCCAGCCCAAGCTGGAACAGTGTGAGTACAGTGTGGATGGGTAGAAAAAGAGGAGCAATAACTTCATGCAAGCCACAGCCACATGGGGGGACCTTGGTACAGAAAGGGAGATGGGATGTTTTGGTGTATTTCATTTTCTCCCAAGGAATCAGTTGCAGGGTTGTGCTGGGGGAAATTTTCACAGTGATTTGAAAACTTTGCAAGCCAGCTGATCACTAGAAGCGTGATCTGATAAGTGAAATCCATTTGATTGTCTTGAGAACCTCCCACGAGGACAAGTTAATTACTTGGAGTAGGCTTTCCCCTAGCCAGGGAAACTGTGACTCGCATTATTGTCTTCATTATGCCCACGTCTATTTTGGTAACAGAAGTCTTGTCAAACAACTCAGTGATTTCTGAAGGCCTTATCACCCAGCGCAGATTAATGGGCAGCGGAATTAACAAAGGAACTCAGAAGGGAAGTGTTGATTAGATAGAGTGAGAGCTCCAATACACTGCTGCCAGTGTCAGGAGCTGTGGAAGCGATCGCTGTAGGGGTCCAGCTCTCCATTTATGACTCCGTGCAAATCAGATACCATTTTATAGCATACTTTCGAGAAAAGTTGCCAGGAATTCCTGAGTGTAGCAGAGGATCTTCCTGTAATACAAACCATTCCAAATTTGGGAAAACCTAATGAGAGTATTTCGACGAGCTGCCAAAATCAAGTTTTTGTTTGAGTCAAGGGTAGTACGCTTGGCTCTTCAGTGAGGGGGCTTGACTAAATGAGGAAGAAAGTCTGTACCCTAAGTAGGCACATTTATGAAAAGGCCATTGATCATGTAGCTCAGGAAATCACTGGCCTGGGTGGATTTCTCATCTTGCTTTAGAGTGAAGCATGGAACCCCAGGACTGAGGTCCCATCACCAACTGGTGAAATGCATAGGAGTCATCTTCCCACTACTGCTGCATGTAAGGGGGGCAAGAAAAGAACCTTCCCTGATTCAAGATTGTCCCAATTAAATCCAGGTCTTTTTTTCCCTCGGACCTCAGGCCTCAGTACTTTTGAAAGTGGCCCGAAGGGGTTTGTTATACAGCCAATGGGGCAGTGGTTCCAAGCAGAGACGGTATTGCTGCCTTTGGTGGGTATTACCATCCTCTGGAGGGACCTGAAAGACTGCAGAGGCTAAAGTGTGACTAAGAAAGCAAAAGTAGACAATGCTAAGGAAGGGCCCAGAGCACACAGCTGTGGCTCCAGACCCCACAGCACCAGCCTCAGCCAGGAACTGGTTAACCTTGTAAACTCACGGTCCCTAACCCACCTCTATGGAGCCACGATATCCAGGAGTGGGCTGGGCCCTCTGTATTCTCGTAAGTTTTCCTGTTAGTTCTGAAGTATGCTGAAGTTAGAGATAGTTAATAGAGTGAAGAAGAGCTGGGCTTTAAGACGAGACTGCTTGGGTTCCATTCTCACTCCCTTTCTTACAGAGCGATACAGGCAAGTTAACTTTCTTATTCTCCGACCTTCCCTTCCGCCAGTGGAGACAATAGTTATGGTCCTTCAGAGGACTTTTTTTTTAATAGGGTAAGTAATATTTGGTGTATGTAAGGGCCTGGTGTATGACAAACACTATGTAGTGCTTGTTAGCAAGCATTCATAAATATTATTCTAAAGAAATGTGACTTTACGCCGGGCGGTGGTGGCGCACGCCTTTAATCCCAGCACTCGGAAGGCAGAGGCAGGCAGATCTCTGTGAGTTCGAGAGCGTGTCTCAAAGGAGTCAGGAAAGCAAAAAACAGAGAAATGTCTCGAAAAACCAAAAAAAAAAAAAAAAAAAAAGAAAAGAAAAGAAATGTGACTTTATAATGATACTCAGTAAACATTGTTACTGACCAAAATCTTGGGGGTAGGTTCTCTTCTGTGAGTTCCTGGCTAATATTTAAAAGTCTTTCTGAACCAATGGACCATCATCCCTGCAGGGAGGAATTTTCATCTGAAAGATCCGCTTCCCTGAAGGCAAATTTCTAGAGGAATGCTCTTCCACGAGGAGATATGTTGAATCTCAAAGTAAATCTTGTTTGGCTTTGTTTGTTTTTCAAGATAGGGTTTCTCTGTGTGACTGTCCTGGAACTCACTCTGTAGACCAGGCTGGCCTCAACTTAGACACTGTCAGTCTCTGCCTAGAACTAAAGGCTTGTGCTGCCTCCACTCAGCATTCTCAAGGTGATCTTACAGTCTGTGGGGTTGCCTCCGATTTGCCTCCTATATGTAAATTCTTTTTAAATTAGGTGGCAGGTGGCAAAGTCTTGTAGGGGGAAAATCAGCGCATCTTTCAGAGCAAGTGGAGGGAAATGATGTGTTGATGGCGGTATTTCTGGTGAAACAGCATTCCCAAGCATTTCTTTGAAGACGGTAAGAGCTGAAATGAAACAGGATGTTTTTAGGGTCCCCAGGGAAGCATAACACTCAGCAACCATTCCGGAAGTGATACTTCTAAGGAAAGTGCACTTGGTGATGGTGACATCTGTGGACTCCAGACACACTCCTTGAGAAGACAAACACGTGGGGCCACTCCCGCAAGCCTTCCATCAAGCTATTGAAAGAGTGACTCATTATGGCACACCCACACCTTACAAGCTGGAGTCCCCCCAAAGCTGATTTGTCAGCCTCTCCTGAGTTTCCCCTCAGCAATGATCTCTGCATGACACACGCCATTGCTTGTCTCTGTGGCATGTGTGTGAAGGGATTGGGCATCCTGGCCCATGCTTTAGCTTCTGAATTTCTTTTTAATAAAAACTGCTCTTCCTCAAGGGAAGGATCATATTTTATACCTCTTTTGTGTACTTCACGGTTCCTAACAAAGAGTTTTCGATAATTGGTCGTGTTTTCTGATGTTTTGCTTTTTGATCTTGGTTGCCTAGAAACACAGGCTTAAATATGTGAGTTTAATTATGGAAACATTTTTTTTTTTTGCTGATGCAATTAAATCTCCATATCTTTTAGGTAGTTTCAGCTGTCTGCATGTTCTTTACTTAAACTCTTAAAAGAACAGAATATCAGCTTATTAAAGAAAAAAATTTATTCTTTCTAAGTCAGTTAAAATCCTTCCTTTGTTTCAAACTATATTCAATATCTTCGGTGTTTCTAAAGTTCTGTGTGGTTTAAAGAAGTGCCTATTCTGGCAGATGTGTGTCTAGACACACATGTGCTCATATGCTGCAAAGGAGTCTTTATGACATACATCAGGGGTTCTCAACCTTCCCAAGGCTGCGACCCTTTAACACAGTTCCTCATGGTGTGGTGACCCCCAACCACGAAATTATTTTGTTGTGATTGCATAACTGTAATTTGCTACTGTTATGAATTTTTATGTAAATATCCAATATGTGGGATATCTGATAATTGACCCTTCAAACAGGTCAAGACCCACAGGTTGAAAGCCTCTCTCATGGAGTATAATACAGCTTGCATGTACAATGTGCATATGAAACAAATGTAGTCATATATGCAATATTATACATATATAATATGTAAACACATATATTTATATGCATAAATATATTGTATATGTGTGTATATATAACATATAAACATGTATTTCATATATAAGATAGTACAGCACATATTTAGACATATAAATATATTAATATATATATAAATATATTTCTACATATATGTGTGTGTGTGTTTATTTTAGGGAAGGAGAGTGCTTCCAACTTTCACTAGTTTATCTAAAGAATTTTTGACTGTTCTCTTGCCCAAAGTCAAATGTGACTGATTGAAAGCCACCTATGAATAATTATCCAATGACATGAACTGTGAGGTGTGTGTGTATATGTGTGTGTGTGTGTATAAAATCTTCCCTTTATTAAAAAAAAATTCCAAATCCAAAACCAGTAATGTACACATACCAATGTGTGTATGTGTATAGACACATATCAATGTATATACCAAAACATCACACTGCATATCTTAAATATATGCAATAAAAATTTAAATAGAGCTAACTTTTCAAAGGAGATGTGTAGCAAGAAGTATAGTCACCAGTCAACCAGTGGGTGACCCAGCATTGAGTTCACTGCAGCCAGCACACCAAGGCTCATACTTCTCTAAGCTGCTCCTAGCCAATCACTGAGTGTTGGGGAGGTGAATGCGGACAAGGAGCCACTGGGGCCTAATGTTCCTTTCACCCAGCGAAGGATTTCTCTCCCGAGGACAGATGTCCTTGAGCTGCCCACCAGCTTGGTCAAGACTCCCGAACAGCCCTGCAGCCTGCAACTCTCTCTAGCTGACTCTTCTTCTTCCTACTTTTCTTCCACAGCAGCCAAGTCTGCACCCGAGCTTCCTCCCACCTGCCACTGCCCTTTTATCCTTCAGAAGCACCGGTCTCTGGGAAACACCCACAGTTCTTATTCTTCTCAGCGTCTGCCGCACAGAAGACCTAAAGGGTGGGCGTGGCCGTGGGAAGGAGCGGACTCAGGGTCTCCCCTTGCCCTGTTTAACATCTCCAAATGCTGTTGCCTCTTTCTGCCTGCTTGGGTGTTCCCCCTCAAGCAACAGCTGTGCCCTTTAGGAGTGTTTGCCTTTGCCAGTCACGTGATCTTTTGCCATTTACTTTCCCAACAGAAACACCAAGCTGGAGCCAACTGGAAACAGCAAATGTATCTTTAATGAATCAAAGAGCAAATATAAAAAAGCCAAAGAGGTGCTGGGTTATTAGGGCAAAGTCTACCCCAATTGGAGATTAGAGGAGTGTACACACACACACACACACACACACACACACACACACACACACATTTATTTTCCTTTGTAGGAAGTGGCAGGTAATTCAAAGTTAAAAATAAATTTCTTTTAACTTTAATGAGAAAGAAATAACTAACAGGATGTATCATTTTACCTTTCCGGCTCCCTTGCCTACCCTCTCTCCCCCAATTATTAGATCATTCGGCAAGTAATAGGATAGATCATACTGTCTTGTTTTACTTTCTACTTTTGTATATAGTAAAGTCAAAGCTGAGGGAAATGCCTGGGGAACTAACTATGAAGAAAGTGAATAAGCCACACAGTTCTCAATATCAAGGAGTTACTATAACTGAGTCATCATTAACCTCTTTTATGTCTTCCAAGAAATTGTGCTACTTAGTGATGTTTTATTCAGTTTCAACTGTTTTAAATGTTAATGACCCGGGAAGTCACAAAAGATAGGGACTAAAATGTGACCAGCAGCTTGTCACCAAGTTGCCCTTGTCCAGATAAGAAGAAGGACCAAGTCTCTGAAAATTCTTGCGCCGGTGAATTCTAAGGTCAGGAAAATTCTTTTGAAAATTAAACCTGCATAGACTTAGTCCTATTTATTGACAATCACTAAGTATATAAATTCTGTTCCTTTGAAATGTAAAAGATGAAGTCTGCCATGAAACACTATTTTTCTACCCCAGAGAGATTTCATTTTCAGGGAGCCAGAAATACTGAAGCTATCTTTGAATCTATTCTCTCTCTCTCTCTCTCTCTCTCTCTCTCTCTCTCTTCCTCCCTCTCCTCCCACATCCTTTATTCCTTTGTCTCTTTCTCCACCAATTCATTTCCCCTTCTCTCTCATTTCTCTTCTCCCATTTTCCACAGCCTAAAGGACTCCCTGAGGGGCAGCATTTGGTTGCGTTGGTTTGTCCAATCAGCATTCACAAAGACACGAAGGTTTCTCATCATCTTCCACCTTACCCCTCCCTCAACCAATAAAAAGATGGGGAGAAAGCTGGGCGGTGGTGGCGCACGCCTTTAATCCCAGCACTCGGGAGGCAGAGCCAGGCGGATCTCTGTGAGTTGGAGGCCAGCCTGGGCTACCAAGTGAGTCCCAGGAAAGGTGCAAAGCTACACAGAGAAACCCTGTCTCAAAAAAACCAAAAAAAAAAAACCAAAAAAAAAAAAAAAAAAAAGATGGGGAAAGCATGTTGAATTTTATGGATCGAGTATCATGACAAGTGTATGAAGCTGGCCTTCCTTCCCTGCTTCCTTCCATCTGTCTACGGCCTCAACAGCTGACTGAGAAAGCCTTTCATCTTTACTCATCTCACTTTCCCATGGGAAACAGCCAAGGAAGCCCAAATGTACTTACCCAGCTTTTCCTAGGCCCATGCAGCTTACCACATCTGATGTTTAAAAAAAAAAAAGTCAGTAAAAATGGCCCCTATGAGTCACAAAGGACAACCAACATTCCTGAAAGAAATGAACCTCGCTAGCAGAAACACATCAGTATCCTGGATGGAATTTAGACCTGAATTCTCCACATCTCTAGGATACTTTCTATTTGCTGTTCAGTTTCCATATATATAACCTGCTCCACCTCCATTTTTTTAAATATTGTAATAAACTAGCATCAACATCAGAAATACTTCTAAATTTTGGTGTGTCCCTTAGCATGCTCCTTTAAATTATTGTAATAAGACTGAGAGCATATATAGTTTTATATATAAAAATAGTTCTATATAACTGTCATTTTCTTTGGCTTTCAACTTTGAAGCTATGGACAGTATATTAGTTCAAAACTACTACTACTACTACTACTACTACTACTACACACACCACACACACACACACACACACACACACAGATGACAACTAAACATGATAGAATTTAGATAAGATATCCCAGATCCTAAAGAAAACAGTACCTTAAAACTGAAAAGCCCAGATAAAGTCTGAGTTTTAGAGATTAATAATATATCAGTGTTTGTTCATTAGAGTAACTGAAAAACACAATACAAGACATGAATAGCGGAGGAAATCTGGGGTGGGGTAAGCAGAAACTCCCTACACTCTGTGTTGTCTATGTCACTTTTTGTATATCTTAAAGGGCTTTCATTTTTAAGCTTATTAAAATGACGACAGAAAAGGCAGAAGCTAGCTGGGTGTAGAAGCATAGGGGGACTTTTGAGTTTGGGGCCAGCATGGCCTACATAACAAGTTCCAGCCTCCTCACAATAAAGCAAAAGTAAAAGCCCCGGTGATGATTCAGCCCCGGTCCAACCTCAGGGAAGGCATACAAAGCAGTCATAGATGAAGACGTGGAGAGTTGGAGGTGCACACAAGGACTGACTGACTAACGAGAAGCAGGGTGATTACAGTCCACATCTCACTGGTCCCTAACTGGGTCCCCAGGGAGGCAATAAAGACCTGTGAAATTTACACCCAACCCTGAACAGAGTCCAAATCACCAATTGCCAATGAACCCACCTAACACTGGACAAGAAATCCAAACCAGAACATTTTCCTGTTTTTAGAGAGGTGTGGATTTTACTTTTCTTCCTCACCCCCCCTCCCCCCCCCCCTCTCATCCTTGAGAACAACTGTGAGGGGGAATGAAATATTGGAATCAGACGGAAGGAATAAAGCTTGAGGTAAATGGCAGGGAACCAAACACAGGGCTGGAACTGAAGCAAGTCCTGGCTGTGATGGAATTCGGGCCTTTCCAGTGTGCATCTGAATGGAGAAAACTTCATAGCCAAATGCATGGATAGGAACCTAAATACAATGAATGAACATAGGCTCCTTAATTTTCCCAAACTCCACAGGCCAGTGGATGCTCAGACTGACGCCATGAACTCTCTCCTTTTTAACAAGCTACCTCCCCGAGGTCCAAGGCACTCCTTTGGGTTTTATGAAAAGCTTGCTTCTATCTTCTGGATTTAGGGGAAGAGAGCTGGATTCTTAGGTCACTTTTGCCTGACTCAAGAACACACCCCACATGCTTTTTCTGGAATGGAAATTTTAATATAAAAAAATCATATTTGAAAACTTAACACAGAATCAGTTCTGTATAATGATGAAGAAAAGAGCCAGAATCCCTGATTTTATTGACCATACTAATGTGTATACTGAATTTAAGTACATAAAATTTTCATCATTTATGAGAACACATTTTAAAATTGACCTAACGTTTAATCATTGATTAGCGGAGAACATACATTTTCATGATAAATTGTGTTACTATGGTCATTGTTCCTTATAGCTGCTAGACATGCTTCCTTGTTCCAGGAAACCTCGGGAGTTAAAGTGTTCCAATACAATGATGAAGCTGAAAAGGGACAACGCCGTGATGTGAACACTAGGCAGGGCAAAAAAACGATCAGGTCCTCATCCATCCCATAATCTCTCCCGTGAACCCAGAGGCGCCGAGTGTTTCAGCTGCCCTTGCTGTTAGGGGCAGGTAAAAGTTCTGGTCTATGGACTGTGTGTAGAAATGTTAGGTATTTCTCCCGAGCCTGGGCTCTCAATTGTTTCATACACTGCTTCTCCCTCTGCTACTCCCTCTCCTTTATCTGGACAGCGGAAGGTATGAACAACTGTCAGGAGATGGAGAGCAACTAGATGACTGGGTTTCTCCTGGAGTGAAAATGGTCCAAGGAAGCCATTTTGCCAGCCTCCCACTACGACATGAGCAAGAGATAAAAAGACTTGAGTTAGACTGCTGTGATTTGAAAGTTTATTTGTTACACGGCAAGACTTAAGAGATTCTGACTGAGCAGAACATACAGGCTTCCAATGTCTTTCATTTTATTTGAACACTTAAAAATTTGGCTTGAAAGGTCCAATTTTAGCCCAAGTTTTCCAGTGCTATAGATTCCTTCTGATATTTATCACTAGATGAAAGTTTTCTTTTATAAAGAATTGATAGTTCATTAAAAACACTAAAGAACGATGCAGCCTATCGCCTGGCGACAAGAGTAATGTTTAATTACAGTATTTGGTTCCCCCTCACCCCTGGAGTCTGCTGCCAATCCTGTCACGTGGGGTTCATCTTCTATGTGTTTTCTAACAATTTGGTTTTCATTTTCTTAAACCACTTGAACCATTTTGAGAAAAAGTAAGGTGTAAACAAATATTTCAAGAGCAATAACACTAAACTAATGGACTGAAACTTAGGCCGAAAGCTGTCCTTAAAGAAACATTTCATTCACATGCTGTTAAAAGCTTTCCATCAATGCATCTCTTTAAGTGGACATCATATCACTCTCAGCGAACTTGTGTGATGCAACATGGTGACCCATGGGAGTGTCTGCTTATGAGAAATGAAGGCTCAGAGTTCAGAGGCGTGTGCACACAGCTTGCTGCAGCCTAAATGTTTGTGGACCTCCCAAATCCATAAAACCTAGTTCTCCGTGTGTTAGCAGGAAGAGGTAGAGCTTCTAGGAGCTGGCCGCCATGTGGGGAGGCTTAGCATCCTCATAAAAGAAGCCTCCGGAAGTTTTGTTCCAGTTCCTCTTTCTGCCCTGTAAGGATGGAGTAAGACGATACCATCTATGGATGCATAGGTCCTCACAGATACTGAACCTGCAGACATTTGATCTTGCATTTCTCAGCTTCCATAAATGTGAAAAAAAACAAACCTCTGTTGTTTATGAATGGCCTGGTCTTTGGTCATATAATAGCTGCCTCAACAGATAAAGACATGAGTGACTTCAAATAGCTGTACCATATTAAGGGTACAGAATGTTTTTGCTATACCTACTTTCAGCAGTGGTTACCATGTATCCAAACCCCAAAAGGATGTTTCTAAGCTTTTGTGATGGAATGGAGCCAAGCACAGTCAAAGCCACTCTGAGGACACAGGTGGCAGGGGGCTGAAGGAGGGAGGCATCCCCTCCCTCATTTCAGGTCTGCTATGAAGAGAGACTTCCAGCCATGCTGGGAGCACACTGGTCCTTCTGGAACATCTGGGTCCACAAACTAGTCTTCTAGCCTCAAACAGATTTCTGGATTCCCACCCCCAATAAAAACATAAGATCAGAAGCAAGCTCCTTGTGGTTGGATGATGCAAACTGTTGAAAACTCTTATTCAGAAGAAGGGAATCTGGTAATAAAACAAGTTTATGAAATAATGAGGTAGCCTCTAGAGTCATTTTAATTTGAATAAAGAGCTATGGCATGATATTTAAGATGTGGCTCATGCCGAATTGTAAATGTAAAGATGTCCCTTTATTTCAAAGGGAGACATTTATAAAGTTCATTAACATGCATTTCCATGAGATGAATTAGCTATAGTTAACTTTTAATTTTTAATGTAAGTTCAAATTACAGTGTGTTCTTTTATAGGTGGAGAAAATGAGTAATACATATTTCATAGCCACAAGAAGGTAAGGTTTTAAAGCAGGGTAGAACCAGATAGTAATGAACAACATTTGGGAGAATTATTAAGGAAATAAAAAAAAAAAGAGAGAGAGAGAGAGAATGGTGGTTTCTAGGCCCTGGGAATGTTCGCTGTTGACATCACCTGCCCAAAACATTTTGCCTGAGAATTGTCACCAATTCGTAAGTCTCTGAGTGGCATTGATTTGAACAGAATCAACAGATCTTTTCCCAACAGCGATAAGACGTCAACAATGGTAAGGAAGTGGCACCAACATCATGCCCTTGCTCGTAAACTGTCGTGTTTGGACAGACAACCAGAGGTTGTGTTGATCACAGTTATGCTTCCCTCTGTCTTCTACTGAAGCAGGTACTCATTCTAGAATGGAGTGTCCTCCTCACTGGCTGGTGGAGGAACAATGCGTCATAGACTGATTTCATACTCTCCTTTTCAGTCTTCCGCAGACCCAGTTCTGTGCTGGATACCTCTTCCACCCACGTTTTTAATTTTTTTTTTTTATTTTTTTTAGTATAGTCAATGGCAGAGATAAGAATTGGCCTAGAAAAAGGAAGACCAAAGAATGTGGCTAGTAGGGAAGGACAGGATAGCTTGTGAAAACACTCAGAGGAAGTGTTTAAAAATAATAGAACAGGGGAGAGGGAATAAAGAGAGAGAGTCAGTCAGTGTCCTGGTGTCTGGTAGATAGATGGAGGTGTTGGGGCTTCATGTTTGAGTGTTTGTGTGAGCTTCCTTTCCAATAGAGGCATCTAGAGCTCTGAGCATGGGAAGCAGGGGGGGGGGGGGGGGGGGGGGGGGGGGGGTGGGGGGGGGTGTGATGGGATGGCACAGTGCGGCGCCCAGGGCTAGATTGTGCCATCAACTGCAGCCCTCTGCGAAGACTGAATGCTTGGGGAGAGTCACACTGATTTCCTTTCCAGGATTTCTAGACCAGGTTTCCTGTGTTATCTTAAATGAAGAGCAAGGGGGGGCCAAGAGAGGCTTAGTTTGGATTTCTCAACCAGCTGGTGAGGAGAAAGCTGAGTCAGATATGGTTTAGAAAAAGGAAAGATGGGATGTTTCCTTTATGTCCAAAATTACAGAGGAAATGCAAACAAATTGTGCATAGGGACATTTAAAAAAAAAATCAGGAAAACTTTCTAGAAACTTCCTTAGATTTTTACAGGTTCCTATACTGTGGAAACAGTTCAAAGCCTAAGCTCTAGGAGATACAGGGTGTTTTTAGGGCAGATTTCCTGAGATAAGGATTTGTGAGCAAGTGATTCGTAAGAAAGTACTTCTAAAGGAGGTTGGGTGAGGCCACCAGAGGGGGCGGGTGGGGGAGGTGCCAAGCAAGGGTTGGATTTAGGCCACGTCTCACAGAAGGCAGCCTCTGCCTGATCCCGCAGGTCACCCTACAGTGTAACTCACACCACTAAGCTGTGCCCCAGGAAGCTAGGCAAGCTGGTCTCACTTCAGACCCTTTATCAAGGGTCGTGGGCGGGGCTTGGAGACTAAATTCTTGTGGACTTTGGGCTGAAGAGCTCTCTGAATAAGGCTTCTAAATCCTAAACACACACACACACACACACACACACACACACACAAAACCACCACCACCAACAACAACAAAAAACAATTCTCCCAAGATCTGCAGGCACTGAATTGGAAATACATACATTAACCCAGAGCACGGGAGTGTGCTCCAGGGTGGTGTCTAAGCAGAAGCCCCAGCGTGATCCTTTACCCCACCCCCAGAAAGGTGTCTTTTAAAATGTATCTTGCAAACAGAAGAACAAGGAGTTGACCATGATAACGTCAAGGCAAACATCTAGCAGAGAGCTGGCCCTAGCACACGGAGACCATTGCTGTGTCGTCGGGATAGACTCAGAACAAGCGTATCTGTAAAGCCAGCCCATCTGCTCAGCCACCCCGTTCTAAAACCCAGTGGGTCTTTCTCCTCACTCCTAGCTCCTTCAAAGGTCACTTCTTCTTCAAGTCACAAGCTCTGGCCATTGTGGTGGGCTTGTCACTTTCCGGTGGGCTTGTCGCTTTCCGGTTCCTCCTCTTGTAGAGCCCCCTTCTCAGTGTCTCTCCTTTCCTGGGTCATCTCACCAGCAACCTCTTCTTCTATAAGGGTTTTCTTCTTGTTTTGCGGCTAGCCCAGCCCTGCTTTACACAATGGGTCTCTTCTTGGTGACCAAACATAGCCATATAAGGTGCATTCTGATGCCAAAGAAGTGCTCTCTGAGAGTTGAAGTTGGTGGTGGTTCATGAACTGCTTTTTAAAGGCGGGTTACCCAGATAATTGATATGTAATATGTGCAAACACAGACACACACACACAGAGAAACTGAGGTCCACAGAGGGGACAAGGGCCTGAGGTCATTTAACTAACTGGCCATACAACCAAGACAAGAACTTCAATACTTAGCTCCGTCCATGTTCTTTACTTCCTAGCACACTGCCTCCCAAGAATTCAAGCATTTTATATCAACAGTAATAAATATAAAATAGTTTCTTGGGGAAAGCAATTCAAGCTAAGTGCCAAATACATTCCTTAGATACATGGAAACAAGTTAGTATTCATTTCAAAATAAAGCAAATGAGCCTTCCAGAATAGTAACAGATGATGCTGCTGGGCTAAAAGGGACTGTTGAGGAGGACTATTAATTTGAAAAGCTTATGCCTCCAGTAATTTTCTTCATTCAATATTTTTAAAAAAATAACTTTACCAAAAAATACATTTCTATATGGATCATCCAATTGAAGGGTGTTTCAACGAGATAAATTGATTCATTTTTCTTCCTTTCAAACAGAAAGGAATATTATCCTCTTTATGGCCCAAGAAGTTAACTGTATACAAGAAGCCATGGTACTGACTCAGGGGCAACTTCAGGACCAGGTCCTCTGCTGCCGTATCTAGAAGCTACATCTATCATGGCATCTAGAAACTGCATCTATAATGGCGTCCAGAAGCTACATCTATCATAGTCCTTTCCTTGCAAGTTATATCCCACAATTCACTCACACAAGTTGCTTTTTTATAATCCTCCTAGCAAGCTTGTGTGTGAAGTCAGTCATTACTTCATTTCTGGTAAACTGATGCTTGGAGAAATTAAGGGAACATGCGTAAAAGCAACACAGTAGCTCATGACACACGGTGCACACTTGTCTTAGTTAGGTTACTATTGCTGTGAAGAGACACCATGACCATGGCAATTCTTATATAGGAAAACATCTCATTGGGGTGGAGGCTTCCAATTTCAGAGGTTCAGTCTATGATCATCGTGGCCGGGAGCATGGTGACTGGGAGTATGGCCGCATGCAGGCAGACATGGTGCTGAAGAAGGAGCTGAGAACTCTACATCTGGATCCAAAGGCAGCAGGAAGTGAACTGAGACACTGGGTATGGCTTGAGCATATATGAGACCTCAAAGCTTGCCTCCATGGTGACACACTTCCTCCAACAAGGCCACACCTACTCCAATAGTGCCATTCCCTATGAGCTTATGAGGACCAATTACATTCAAACTACCACAACACCCAAGTCCAGCCTGCTGCATGCTCTGACTTCATGTCACTATCTGGTTCCTATCATTACTAGAGCAGACGAGGTTTAAGGATACCCCGGCTTGGATGTTACAGGGGGGGAAAGTCAGGAAACTTGGCTAAAGTGTGAAGTGCTACAGGTGAGCTGTTACCTCTATAGAATATGGAATCTTGGCTGTCTAGGCTCTGAGTCTCAAATGCTTCCAGTGAATCAGTGATAATCCCATGTCGCGTTCTATTTCAGAAGCCAGGGACAGATCAGTAGCCAAAATGGAAAAGTCCTTGCCCTCTGGAATTTACATTCTTGTGGGATGAGACAAATATTAAAAAGTGATGAAATATAAAATTTGGCAAGTGGTAATACGTGCTATGGATAAATGGAAAATTAAAGCTATAAGAAAGTCCCCCCACCAATGTGTGTGTGTGTGTGTGTGTGTGTGTGTGTGTGTGTGTGTAAGAAGATGACTTCTATGTTACATAAGATGCTCAGGAAAGGCCATCAGATAGAGTCACATCTGAGATGAGGCCTGAAAGACACAAAGGAGCAATGCTTACAGATGTCTGAGGTGATGCTTTCTGAACAGAGAAAACTACAAGTGTTAAGGCCTGAAGGTCTGATCTTGGTGGATCTTGGAAACAAACAAAAACAGTCCATATCTGGGAGCTTATATTCATATACTTGCCTTCATGGACAAGACACTAAAAAGTATAAGAAAATAATGCATTTGTTTCTGTAACAATGAATGATATATGGCTCCATGGTTTGGATATGTTTGTCCCCAAAAGGTTCATGTGTTGGGATTTTTTGCCCCAGGATAGTGAAACCTTTAAGGGCTACAGCCTAACAAGAGGTCCTTAGGTCACCAAGGACACTTTCTTCCAGAGGAAGTGTTGGTCTTCTGAAATGAATTCTTAAGCTTGAGCCTGATACCAAGTCTCCCACTGACTTTCTCTAAGGAGCTGTGATCCTTTTCTCTTTCACTGGCCACTGACCACAAGGCTCTTACCAAGCAAGCTGTGTCATGTGAATGCAGCTTCTAGATCTATGGACTAAATGAATTCATTTTTTAAATGATACTCTCTTATAACAGGGATTTTGGTATAGTAGTATAAAGTAGACTGATAAGCAAGTTGAGGTCCCATGCTATAAAGAAGCATGAATCAAGGGCAGTGGGATTGCTGACGAAGTCAACGAGGCTTCGAGTCACACAAAGCCAGCATTCGACTCTCTGTTTCCAGATTTTTCCTTTTCATTCAATTGTAAAATACACGGTGCTTTTATTTGCTTTGTTTTCTTTTGAGAGAAGGTCTCACTATATAGCCCAGGGTGGCCTTGAACTAGCTACGGTACTGTGGTCTCAGATCTATAGTCTTCTTGTCTCTGTTTCCCCGTCCTATTCTTCAGTGCTCCAGGAATCACAGGCCTGGGCCACCACACCTTGCTGCTGGTTTTTTGTTTGTTTGTTTGTTTTTTGTTTTGTTTTGTTTTTTGGTTTTTCGAGACAGGGTTTCTCTGTGTAGCTTTGCGCCTTTCCTGGAACTCACTTGGTAGCCCAGGCGGGCCTCGAACTCACAGAGATCCGCCTGCCTCTGCCTCCCGAGTGCTGGGATTAAAGGCGTGCGCCACCACCGCCCGGCCCTTGCTGCTGTTTTTGAGCTATATTGTATGTGGGCTGCTAATCCGAAAGAGATGAAATCAGAAGACGCTGGTTACAGTGAAGTCTTACCTTTCCTTATCTCCGCTCTCTGAGATTCCTTCCCACAACCCTATGAAACAGTTTCCCAATGGCTGATCTATCCAACCAGCTCACTCTATGGAAGAGGAACCTGGGACCATTGAAGAAGTGTTTAGTATTTACTATAACAAAGTCCCTCCAGTCTTCTGTGCCAGCCCCTGCAGCTCATGACCACTGGCTTTATTTTATTTTGGCTTCCAGCTCACGAATCTTCATCTTCTTGTGTAGACCTCAAGTTTGATCGAGCTACAACTCCATAACCGGCTGCCTGTCTCTGTCCACGACACCATTTTGAAATAGCCACTTCTCCCTGCTGCTACCCAAGGCTGGATGCTGCTGCTTGAGGAGCATCACTGTAGGGCTCAGCACCTCTCCACCAACAACTCTGTCTGTGCACTCAGCGTTTGAGAGGAAGCAGAAGACACCAGAGTGCATATACATAGCGTATATACCTATACAATGTAAATTAAATTTTTGAGCCCGTAGCCTTGAAAATGGAATTCCACTGGTAGTAATATATCATTGAATGCACAGAAACTGACAATGAAAATGTCCTGCACTGACATATTGAAAAGGCCACACATTTGGGGTTTTTTTGGTGTGTGTGTCTTAAAATTTTTTCATACCATATATTTTGATTCTGTTTCCCCTCCCCCAACCCCTCCCATATTCTCTCTACCTCTCTAACCACACAACTTTACGTTCTCTCTCTCTCTCTTCTCTCTCTCTTCTCTCTCTCTTCTCTCTCTCTCTCTTTCTCTCTCTCTTCTCTCTCTCTCTCTTCCTCTCTATCTCTCTCTTTCTCTCTCTCTCTTTCTCTCTCTCTCTCCCCCCCTTCAAATAACTCCCACACAAACACAAAATGAAAATCAAAACAAACATACAAACATAGAAACCCACTAAGATGGAAGGTGCCAAACAAAACAAAACAAAACAACAAACACCCCAAAATACATGGAGTTCATTTTGTAGTGGTCAACTACTCTTGGGCCCAGGGCCTGCCCTGAACTGTGGTTGATATACCCAGTGACCTTCCATTGGAGAAAGCTGATTTTTCCCTTAGCCGGCAGTTATCAACTCCAAGTTGCTTTTTTCTTAGGGGTAGGACCACATGTCCACTTCCTCCTCTCAGTGCTTGGACCCTGTCCGGCTTGAATCTGCGCAAGCAGAAGACCTCTTTGGGATTTTGCCAGGGTTTCTGTGAACTCATACATGTATCAGTCCTGTTGTGTCTGGAAGACACTGTTTTCTCAGTCATCCGTCACCTCTGGCTCTGACAATCTTTCTGCTTCCTCTTCTACATAGATCCCTGAGTCTTGAGAAGAGGGGGATCTGATGAAGACATACCATTTAGGACTAGGTGCTCCAAAGTTTTTCACTCTATGCACATTGTCTAGTTGTGGTCTTTATGTTAGTATCCATACACTGCAAGAAGATGCTTCTGTGATGAGGACTGAGTGAGACACTGATCTATGGGTATGGCAGTATGCTATTAGGGGTCATTTTATTGCTATGTTCCTCTAACAGAATAGTAGTAGGTTTTCCCCTAGGCCCACAACCAATCTAGTATCAGGTTCTTGGCCATTTTGGAAGTGTCAGGTATGGGGTCCATCTCATGGAGTGTGCCTTAAATCCAATCAAAAAGTGATTTGTTATTCCCATAACATTTGTGCCACTATCATTATATTATGTTATGTTATGTTATGTTATGTTATGTTATGTTATGTTATGTTATGTTATGTTATGTTATGTTATGTTATACCAGTGTATCTTGTAGACAGATCATTGTTGCAAATCATAGGATTTTTAGCTGGGAGATATTGATAATTAAGTTTCTCCTCCAGTAGAATGCAGAATATCTTCCAGTACCATGAACACGAGTCAGTAAGGGTGAAGTTTCTAGTTGGGCATCAGCTCAACTGCTATGTGTCCAATGATGTAAGCAAATGTTGTGTTCAATCATAAAGCGGCTCTCATCTTATTACGTTAGAAAGATGGGATTACTCATCTTTGCCCCCGGCTCTGAACTACTTTTGTGAATAAGAACTGTATCTTAGAAATACATCTTCTCCACGATGTGGGATGCCTCGGCTGCCATTCACACAGAACTGGCGCCGGATACCCTGGCTGATGGACGTTGTAAGTCAGTCCCGTCTGGGGCTGTGAGAAATGAGGGTCCTTCCCACCCATAGTCTTTGAGAAGTTGCCAACTACTGATAAGTCCCCAGTAATGATTTGCTCAGCCAAGTCGATAATGTGTTGGAAAATCAAATGACGATGTGACCATCCTGTTATTGACCGTTAAGAGTTTGTGATGGATGGCCCTGGTCTCACCTTTGCTCTCCGTCAGCCTCGAGTCTTCTTGAACATTTTTCTGTTTGTCCATCCATGCTGGATCTATTCTGAGGCAGACATGTTGCTATGGCCACCACAGCCAGCATTGACACATTCTCCCTCATGCTGGCCATAGTCCCTGGTAACTATCAGCTTTTCAGATAGAAGCGGTAAGAACGCCAAGCAAAATCTGTGGGAAAAAAAAAAATATGAAATTAGGTCCCAGCATTGGATCTAATTGTTCCCTCATCATGTAAAGATGATCTCATATTTTCTAAGTGTCATCATGTGGCGACTCTCACAGGATCCTGAGATGGAGAGGGCTTAGCCAGGACAGAATTGACTCTTCTGACAGACCCACAAGTCTGGGTGATGGTGCTCTGGTGAACTAAAGAAAGACAACTAAAATTCCAGTTTCCAAATTCGCAGCGCATATGAAGGCGACAGAGAAGAGTCAATCCCTTCCACAGCTAGGACCTAACTGAAGCCACTTCATTTGCAGGACTTTGTAAAAAGTAGATTATTCCAGATCCATTTTCTGAAGCCAAGAACGAAACAACTTCCATAACAGAAAATGTCAGCTCTCATGTGTCTCCTAATCTCTGCCTGGTCATCTAAGACTTGCCAAGTTTTGTGTTGGAATAACAATTCCCACCCCCACCCCCTCTACTCCCCTCAACCAAGAGGTCACCCTTCTAATCATTTCTGTCCTAACTTTAAACACTCAAAGTGCTTATTCTTGCTTTCATGGATAGTCATTTATTTACATGGGATTCGCTGTTTGTTGTCAAACATTTGATCTTTTTCTTCCTGAATTCCTCTAGGATTTCCAGCGAGCTAATGCGGCTTTCATGTTTCCAACAGAAATAACAAACAAAAAACACGAGAGAAATGCAAGCATCTTGCTGAAATGCGGGGCATCTGGGTTATCAGCAGAAGGAGCCTGAGTCATGGCTACAGAGCAAGGAGATTGGGAGGGACTGTCTGAGGGGACACATCATGTTAAATGTGTTTATTTGGTTTTCTGAAATGCCTCCTTCCTCTGGCTTTATTTATATTTCATTCATATAAAGCTCTTCAACCTGAGACACGTTCTGTTCCACATAGTTTTCTGATTTCCCTTTCACAAGCAGTCAGAGATTGAAACTGAGATCTTAAACTCTGGGGTGACGTGAAGCCTCCATAGTTATAAAAGCAAGAGGACTGTATGTGGACCAGAGTCTTCTTCCGCTACAGAAGTAGTGTTTTCACATTCCCTTGGGAAACACATCACCTTTGTCACCTAGCCAGCTGAGAGCATGTAAAACTACTCTCAGGACCAAGGGTTAATAGATACGTTTCCAATTCCTCAACTAGGCCAAATTCGTTCGTCTTGATCGTGTCCAATTTGAGTTGACCAAGCTCTAATTAAGCATGGTTTGTTTTAATGAAGTCAGAGACCAGGTTCTGCCTTGTCTACCTGGACTTGCAATATTGCAGACTTCATTCTTAATTAAGGTAAGGAATTCCTTTTGGCTCCCACAGCCAGAATTTTCCATTTGTTCCATGTCGAGTGCCAGTTGGCTTCCACAGCCTGCAAAGCATGTGCCTTTGGCACAGCTGGACAACTTATGAACTTCTGTGGGATTAAAAAGGTGCCATATCCTTGAGAAACATTCCCAGTCACCCAGGTTTCTATTTATTCTCACCACTGACCAACCTGGTCCAAGTAATAACGAGCACGTGCATGGCGGAGGTGGGGAACAGCCGGTTTCGACAGCAATGCTTCCAGAGAAGTCTCTTTCTCTCCCAGAGCCCGAATTCCATGAAGATTGATATGGAAGCCATCAGCCAGCATTCTGACTTCCATCTGGTTCCAAAGACTATCTGAAGAGAGAAGAAGGAAGGACCCTGGGCAGTCTTTTTAGTGGCCTGGGATCTGTGAGAGCGCAAAGCAAGCAGCCTCCCTCAGAGATCTACAAGATAGCAGACCTGGCACCAGAGTGCCCAGCTCCAGTTCCCTCACTGTCCTCCTGGAGTCACTGGTTAGAAGAGCCGGAGTGAGCATTTCTCTTCTCTGAGCCTTGGCCTTCTCATCTGTGAAGAGAGAGGGTGAGGAGACCCATGTTTCCCAAACCATCTGTGATGAAGGAACAGAGCGTCTCCCCTTCCTTCCTTCCCTCCTAGCAAGGCTTTGGGAAACAGTAAAAAAAAAAAAACGAATTGTCAGAAAAAAAAAAAATAATGTTTGACTGTTGAAGCAATGTTGTTAGAAAAGTCCCTGAATGTTTACCCTTTCTGTATTTATAACACCACGAGCTGCTAAAGATATATGGACCATCTGTGATACGTGGTCCATAGGGCACCGGACTAAATGACATCTTGGTCCCCTCTTGGCGATCCGTTTCTACTTCTCGTCATCAACCTCCACATCCACTACATTTTCCCAAGCATCTACATGTAAGCTTAATGGCATGGTTACACTTAATTTCTGGAGCACCTTCCAGAGTCTGCCAGGACTCCTGTTAAAAAAACTACTATAAAGTGGATGGATGGCTAGTAAATAACAGAGGTTTATTTCTCACAGTTCAAGAGGACGGGAAGACTAAGATCAAAACACTAGTGTTTGCCCTGTCTGATGAGAGCTGGTTCTTGGTTCATAGTTGACTGTTGTGTTCTCATGCTGGAATGAGCAAGGGGTCTTCCTGGTGCCTCTTTCAAAAAAATATCAATCCCCTTTCCTCATGACTTCTTAAAGGCTCCAGCTTCAAATACCATCACACTGAAGGTTTAGGATGTGAACCTACCAACTTCGAAAGGACATATTCAGTTTACAGATGGGAGCATGCAAAAAGATAGAAATGATAATTATGCAAATAGTAATCTCTCTCTCTCTCTGTCTCTCTCTCTCTCTCTCTCTCTCTGTTGTCCTCACTGAACAATAATAAGGAACCCTGGCAGTGCCGTGTGGTATCAGGGAACCCAAAGCAAACGATGTAACCTATTGGTGCCTCCTGGTTCTCATCTCTAAAATGGCAACAATAATAATGCCTTCTTCACAGGAATAGTGTGTGTGTGTGTGTGTGTGTGTGTGTGTGTGTGTGTGTGTGTGTGTGAACACACATATATGTAGGTGAATATCTAGAACTGACGGAGACATCAGATGTGTTCTTCCCTTGCTCGCCCTCTTGTTTTTGGAAACAGGCCTCTTACGGACACCGGATCTCTCTCATTTAGCTAGACTGCCTGGCAAACAAGCCCCTCCCCCACTTGACTCTGCCTGTCTCCCCCACCTCCAACACTGGAATTGCAGATGCATGCGACTGCACCCACTTTTTACACAGGTTCTAGGGAATCGAACTCCGGTCTTCACAGTTGCATAGGAAGTCCTTTATTGACTGAGTCGTATCATCAACCTCTGGGAGCATTTTTGATAGAGGTTTATTTTAATGTAATTTTAGCCTAGAGAAAAGTTGTTCAGTTAGTGTAAGAAATCCTATTTTCATTCTGATTCCTTCTTTTCTCAACGGCCTTGTCATCTTCCTTCTGCGTTTCCTCCATTTCTTCTTTCTTCTCTCTTTTCTGAACTACTTGAGGGTAGCGGGCATCTATCACGCCCTCTGGACTGTTCTGAGTATTCACGAAATTGATACGTATGAAACGCTCAAACACAGCTTGGCACACACAGTCAGCTCTCGTAAATCATTAGGCATTGTGCTTAATTTTCAAAGATCACTCTAGACCTTCAAAAGGGAGCTCAAACACTATCACTTGGAGGCTATTCCACGCGGACTCTCCAGCGTGTGGAAGACCCGCCTCTGTGCCTCTGCCCTGCTCAAATATTTATGTCAGGTTCACTTACTTTCAAATGTGTTGGATTTGACCAACTGGGGGGAAAGAAGGTTTCTATACCAAATATAGCTAGCTTTGAATGCTAGTGCAGAGCGCGTCTGCTCTAAATTACCCCATGGCATTGAATCCAAAGAATTCTGGGGTTTGAACTCTTTTTAAAAAACAAACTTGAGATGCTACTGTTAACAAAATATTAAATTGATGTGCAGAGACTAAGAACCAAGCCCCTACTCTACTCTTACTGTTCTCTGAAGAAATAAGAGCACCGATTTCTAGGAAATTCAAACATTACCCTTTGAACAAGACTCCGCGAGCTTCTCGAATGCCTCTTCTTTCTGTTATCCAATATGTTTGCTGATTTGCATAATGTCTCCATGTCAGCGTTAACCCTGGTGCTGGTTTAACTCTGAGCTGAACCAGAACGTCTCCTTTTTTGCATTCTCCCCATGGGTTCCTCTGCTTCCTGACTTGCTGCCTCATCCAGATCCTGCTGTGCCGAATTGAATTAAGACTGAAAAAAAAAAAAAAAAAATACCGAGTCAGCTTCATCTTCCTGAATCCAGACTCAGCTGCAGAGAAAGCAGGACTGTTCAGTCCACACTCATTTCTTAAAATTATTCCACGTGAGTCATATACCAGAAAGAAATCAAATCACCGAGGCATCTGGTTTCCAGAAAGACTCGCTCTTCTGAAGCCAGAATCTAGAAGGCTGGGTGACTTGTCTTGGTAACTCATTGCTCTTTGAAGTATATTTGAATGATGCCCACATCACTTTGTTTTGTGTTTGTGTTTGTTTTTCTCAGAATTACCACGTGACCACAGGAAATCCTATCATTTCTCCAGTAGGGTTCATCCTTCAAGACGTTTTGATAAACAACACCTAGGGATGGAAGGGCAGGCAAAGGAGGTGTTTCTTCCTTCACAAGAAGAATCGCATGTGTACACTGAGAGCCAACTTAGCCTTGTTTCAGCCTCTCCTGGGGGAGACAGTGCCAGGTATAATCACAGCCCACAATAAATCGCTCTTAGTAGTAGACTAAAGCACTCTTGGGTATTGTGTTAATGGCATTCCTTGGGCTAATCTATTATAGCCAAGAGAGCCAAGGTCATGTTATGTTCCCTTCAGAGCAATCTGAGAATATGTAGGTACTAAGGAGCCATGAACATGTATCTCTGGGTGGCCTGATTTTTTGTTTGTTTGTTTTTGTTTTTCGAGACAGGGTTTCTCTGTGTAGTTTTGGTGCCTGTTCTGGATCTCGCTCTGTAGACCAGGCTGGCCTCGAACTCACAGAGATCTGCCTGGCTCTGCCTCCCAAGTGCTGGCATTAAAGGTGTGCACCACTGCTGCCTGGCCCCTGATTTTTTTTTTAAAATAGGGAAAGTCACCCCATCTGTCAAATACTTGGCTCCACTCCCAATAACTAGTGGGAACAGCGTTCATTCCTCAGCCACAGCATTGATGCATCTCCCTCCTGAAAAGGAACTCACATTCCTGGGGCTTTTATAGACTCAGACACACAGGGGAAGTCCTCACTTACACCATCCCACAGTCTACATGGCCCATACAGCTTCCAGCAGCACCATCATCTCCTCAAAGGATTCAGCGGGGCTGATGGCAATGATCCCCATCCAGCTCGTTTGAAAATCTAAAGTATGGTTCCTTTAAAAGTAAATAATGGACCAGGGGTGCAGCTCAGTAGTAAAGTACTTGCCTCGAATGCACAAAGCCTTGTGCATTGTCCTTAACACAACAGAAAATAAAAGTGAAGTATAGAGTCACTATTTGCCCTGAGGTTTATTTCCTAAGTCTACACCCAGACCAATAGACAATGTACGGCAATAGACAAAACCCCACAAAAGAATATTCACCAAGCTCCACTTAAAATACCCAAAGCAGAAGCAACCCAAATCCCAATCAACGGATGGATGGAGCAAAATTTACAAAATGGGATGTTGGGGGTGGGGCATAAAAGAAACAAAATGTTGATGTATGCCAAAACATGGATGAACCTCAGAAAAACCACCCACCCACCCCACCCATCCCCCCCCAAAAGAAACCCAAGTGAATGAAGCCAGACACTGGGAAACTATATATCCTGATGTCAATCACATAAAATGTCCAGAATAGGCAAATCCATAAATCTAGTAGAATAGTGGTCCCCAGAGTCTGTGGTGGGGAGGAAGAATAGTGACTGTATGTGAAGAAGTCATCCCCTTTGGAAGTGATGGAGGTTTTATAAAGCATCAGTAATGGTTCTCTAAGTCTACAACTATTCTAGAATGCACTTAATTAGACATTTTAATCGATGTGATTTGGGATATTTTTAAATCAATCAGTTGATAAAAACAGGACATAAAGCTTAAACAGCAATGATAAAATGTGATGTGAGCTTAAGTGAATCCCAGCGCCGAGGCTAGCTTGCTGATTTTTTGTTTTCCTAGCTGGACGGTCTCCCTTCCTCGAGGTTTCCCTCAGACTCAGCACAGCGGAAGTCAGGTGTTTCTAAAGTACAGCAGGCACTCTGTAACTCCCAGCTCATGCCCAGATCGGACTGTGATCCAGGCCATGGAACGTTGTCTTGAGTGGTTTCTGATTTGGTCCTACACTCTTGGACAGTGTGAGCCTCAGGCTCTGGCTTCTCCATTTCCAAATTGCTAGTGGTTATTTCCATCAGAAGCGATCATCTGTCTTTCTTAGCAGAGCAGATGATACCCAAATGTTATCCTCATCCGTCAAACTGTCAGGATAATTGTTTATAAAACATCCGGAGCTACTTGTCACAGACCATCAGCTAACTCAGTCCAAACAAAACAGCCCTTGTGTGAAGGACAGAGGCCGCTGCTGACATTTATGGAGACCAAGGTTCACAAACACCTGCCTTCATCCAATGATGAGCTGAAACCTAGGGGTAAGCCCGCCATCCCGCAATACGAAAATGGATCTCAAGGGATTTAATTTTCTTAAGTTAAATTTTCTAAGATGGCTTTGATGATGAAAAAAAAAAACAAACCTCTCCTAAAAGACCTATATAGGCTTGAAATTTCTACTGTGATGCAATGTAAAGAAGGAGCATGAAGAATTTCTCTATGGCCTCTATAACCATGTGATCACAGAGTTACACTGAGTAGACCGTGACTTTGCAGACACTTTCACAGTTTTCCTTGTGGACTCAGCTTCCCTGGGATGGAGGTGGAGCTGGGGATGGATTTCAGTTCTTCTCTAAGGAGACGCTTACTCCTATCACCAGGGCTGTTTCCAGCAGAGCCCTTACCTCTACACTCTCAGCCCTCTGCTCTTTCCGGGACACAGAGCGGACACCAAGTTCAGCCTGGCTAAGGAGGCAAATCTCCTTGACCACGGTTTGTCCAACATGTCTCTGTCCCTCTGCTCAGTCTCCTAAAGGATTCCTTGGCCATGGTTTCGCTACTATTTTCCTTCCTTCCTTCCTTCCTTCCTTCCTTCCTTCCTTCCTTCCTTCCTCTCTCTCTCTCTCTCTCTCTCCTTCTTTCTTATTTCTATTTTACGTGCATTGGTGTTTTGCTATGGAACTGGAGTCACAGACAGCTGTGAGCTGCCATGTGGGTGCTGGGAATTGAACTCAGGTCCTCTGGAATAACAGTCAGTGCTATTAACCACTGAGCCATCTCTCCAGCCCCCCCCCCCCATTTTTCTTTCTTTCTATTTCAAATCTCAAACTATCCCTTTCACTTAGGACCTGAGCCAATCAGAAACATCGATTTTAAGGGCGTGGCTAAGCTTGTTGTAAGTACCAAACACTGAGTCAGGCTGGTGTAGACATAATAATTTTTAAAAAAACCAATAGTGTAGTGACGGACGGGGTATGGTGGTGTATGCCTTTGCTCGCAGTACTCAGAATCAGTACTCAGTACTTAGTACTCAGATTAGCAGATAGACCCAGTACAACCTACTCTCCATAGTTCCAGGATATCCGGGGATACCCGGGGTGCTGGGTGAGACCCTGTCTCAAACAAACAAAGAACAATAGAGATGATGATGGTAGTGGTGATGATGGCGTCAGATCTCTCATCCCACAATGCTTTGCCAGGCCCTCCGACTTCTGGCTCAACTGTAAGACCCTTTGTAACTCCGAGTATTGTTCACTTTTGAAATCTTTTTTTTTTTTGTCTTCCATATATGCAACAAGTTCTTTTCAAGTTCATCTTTTCTGGGCTCCATAACTCTTAATCTATCCAGATAGACAAAGAAAATACTACTTAGTTATAGATATAAAACATAAACAACAAAACACGTACATCTGTCCAGGGTAGTAAAGGAGGGGGGTCATGACAGGATATGACAAGTCTTGTTCTTATTTTATACAAGTTCAGTCAGCTACCGAGTAGCTGCTTCATACAGCCATAGAGGCTGGAGCTGAGAAAGTTAGTAACATAATCGATGTTCCGATTAGAAAATATCCATCGTCATCATCTCTAAAGTGAGAATTTACAACTAAGTTACACAAACTTTAGCCTTTCTACCCTCTTAACACGGCAGGGCATGGTCCCGCCGGAGACCAAGGCATACGAAAGAGCTAACTTCCGTGGTCCGAAAATTCCACATTACTGGGACAGAAGTAGGACCTGGTAAATACAGCCTGCAAGAAGACAGTTCATGGCGTGCCCTCAACTATTGAAAGAATATCTGTCAAGTGTTCTGCAGAACTCAGTAATTAAATGATGTAAACAGACCTTAGGAGAGGCTCAAAAAAAAATGTTTCAGAAGTCAGGTTTATACTAAAAAAAAAACAAAAACAATTAATGTCTTTCAGGGCACCCAATCTCTGGAGGATGTTTGTCATTAGATAGGATTTTTCAGCATCTTTTCTGCAAAGATCCACAAATTCATTTCTGTCCTCTGAGCTTCACAATAGACAACTCAAAGAAAATCAACACCGATGCTTCACTGAAAACACCTGGGAGTCCCACTGGGTTACTTCGAACTGTCTTGTGATTTCTGACAGGTCAGAGCTTCTAGGACTTGGAACGGACGACAGGAGCCTTGTGGGAGGAAAATCCGTGTTACTTCATGTTAAAAAAAAAAATAACCAGATGGTTTATCAACAAACAAGTCTCTGCCACTATCCTCAAAACAGAGGTGACAGTCACTATCTCTGTGTATCCCCTACATTCTCCAGGGTCATGTTTCTTCACCTTAAATGTGTGCTTAGTGAAAAGAAGAAAGAGAAAGGAACCACCCTCCCCCGCAAAACAAAACAAAACAAACCAGCTAGTGTACCAGGCAAACCCACCCAGAACCCCTGCCCTGCAAGTGCATAGACCGGAAATACTGTGTGAAGCTCAGAACTATTCGGCTGCTTTTGGATAGTACAGGAGTAGTTGGAATCATCTGAGGACCCAGCAGGTATATTGCTTGTAAGGTAAGCGTTAACATTGACTTTTTAAAGTGATGGGAAATTCAAATCCTTTCCACTGCCCACATCTCCATTCCCTGCCCTCCACCAGAGCTCTTCAGATCTCAGAAGAGAAAGCAGACACCATACACATCCATCATCGAGAATTCCGCGATCCTGACAGGCCAAGTTGAAGGCCCAAACCAGTTGGGGCTTCTTACAGAATTAGGACGCATTGCCTAAGACTCTTCTAAATGATAACAAAACTTTATAGCCGTTCCAGTTTTGGTTTTATGACCCATCGTCATAAAAAATATTTATATGTGTAATATCTGTGAATTATCTCTTGTTGTTAGATTTATATATTGCTTAGTTCTTCATGAGAAATGCAACCCTCGATGACATCGCTTCTCATCCAGTTACGGGTTTAGGTTTTTTTGTGTGTGTGTTTTAAGGTGACATTTTTAGGAACTTATTACTTTGTGTATGGGCTCAGTTGCACAGGAGAGAATTTCACTGGCTTTAAATAACAAGGCCATATTCTATCCATGCAATATGATCATCTTGGGGTGGTAGGTACTGCTCCCTCATCCTCACGTAAGGGTGGGCCTCCTAGGCTGTGAGTGGAATCACTTCAACAGAGGCCTTGCTACATTTTGGTAGAACGAACGTGTGGTGCATGGCGCACTGACACACAAAGCTTCCGCCTGAGTTTCCCCCTGCCATGTTCTCTCATGTCTCATCAGCCAAAGTAAAGCACATGGCCATGCCTAATCTGAAAGAAACAAGAGGTGCATTCCTGAAGGAGAACAGAGCCATTCACTGCTAACTCGAACGGCTGCCAGAGCCTGTTTGGGAAAGTAGCCCCTTCCATTTATTAAATAAAGAATATTTTCTTTATTAAATAAAGAATAACCTTTATTCTTTTTCTTTTAATTATGTATACCCCAGTACTTTGCCTGCATGTATGTCTGCACTACATGTATGCAGTGCCCTTGGAGGCCAGAAGAGGACATTGAATTCCCCAGGACTGGAGTTAAAGATTGTTGTGAGCTGCCATGGGGGTCCTAGGGATCAAATCCAGGCTCTCTGGAAGAGCAGCTGTTGCTTTTATCCAAAGGAGCCATGGCTCCTTTTTTTATACATGTGTACATGCATGATGCATATACTGTGTGCATATGTTCATGTGTGTGCACATTATAGTACACATGGAGATCAGAGGGACAATCTTCAGTGCCAGTTCTCATTTCAGATATTCAGCCCTGCATACATCAGGCTAGCTGGCCCGCAAGCTTACAGTGACTCCCCATTTTACTGTGGAAGTATTGGTATTACACGTGGGCGCAGCCATGACTGACTTTACAGGGATTCTGGGGATTTGAATTCAGGTGTTCACACTTGTACAGTGAGTGCATTACCCACTGAGGCATTTCTGCAGCCATAAGTTTTATTCACATAGGTGTATGGATCAGGTTATTAATTTGCACCATGTTTATGGCGTCAGAACAGGCATATATTTTGATCCATTAGTTTAAACCTCAATTCACCTGAAAACACTAACCAACTATATTTGTATGTATGCCCTGGCTTTGTGGCAAAATGCCATAGAAATTAATAACACCGAATCCTGCAACAGATCCCAAGTCAGGCAATTTGGTCTCAAGCCAGAAGACACAGCTTTCCTTTTTGGAAAGAGCTGAGGTTTGAGATTGGCCATTTCCTTTTCCCATAAGGTCAGAATCTGTCAACCTCCACAGCACAGAAGGCTCGTTTGTCACACCTGGCATGCATCTGAGGCTTGAATTAACACTGTATTTTGAGACTTTATTTTAGCAAACGTTGGTTAGCAGGTGATTTTGCGGTTTCCATCTTATTTCCTTATTACTAATTTTGTCCCGCCTAGCTTCAAGTTGCTGGATCCGGATTTGACAGCATAAAATTCCTCTGATACAGCAGCTTAGGTGTGTGAACAAAAGGGTCACTGCCAAGGCTTCTGAGGTCAGAGGTCAGGTTCAAGGTCTTAGCGTGTATCACAAATGTCCGCCCAGCAAGAGTCTAGGAAAGAGAGGACGGCTCAGAGTTCTCTCTGGCAGGCGCACCCGGAAACGAGCTTCTATAATCAAAAAGCATTGAAAGAAGCATGCATGAGTGCTTGTCAAATGACATTGGAGGCAAAACTAAGCAAGCCATGTGATTCTAAGATGTGGAGAGATGTAGGAAGCCCACACTATAACTATCATTATCACTGAGGATATCACTCAAGTTTCTGAATCCTTCAGGCATGCAGTTGGCATCCTCTGTCAGTTAGGATCGCAGCAGGAGACAAATGGTCCACTCAGCTAGGGTTATGAAGGAGATTGTTGGGTTTCGGGAGTGGCTCAACCTACGAGAGCCCTGGCTGCCTTTGCAGAGGGCCCTGGCTCAGTTCCCAGCACCCACACGGAAGCTCATACCTCTAATTCCAGGTGACCCAATGCCCTCTTCCTGCTTTTGTGTGCACCAGGCACACACGTGGTGCACATCCATCCATACAGGCAAAACACTCATATACATAAAATGAAATAAATGAATATTTGTTCTTTTTTTTTTAGATGAAGGGGATTGTTGATGTGGACTTTGCAGAGGCCTAGTGAAGACAGGGGAAATCCCAGTGGGTTTTGTGAAACCCAGAGACTAGCCATCGCACAAGCTTAGCACCGTGATATCTGAAGAAGTGGGTAGGAAATAGTACCAGAGCTCAGGGAAAGCATCAGCCATAGAGGGAGGAAGCTCAATGGGAGTTATAACCCTAGAAGAAAATGGCCACCATTAAAACAGGGCCAAGACCAAGGAAGTAGCCATATGGTCTCCCGCTAGGCAAACCCAAACTCCAGGGGTTCTAGGGTAGCCGAGGCCACCAAGGCCAGCCTCCAAGCACAGAGAAGCAGACAGGGACTGTGTTGAGCTGGCGTTTGTCCCCTCACTAAATGAAAAGATGCTGTCTGTAGCTGTGTGCAAATGTTTCCTCTTTTTGCTCTGTTTGGCCAGATTCATTCTGCTCTGTTTCTTTTCCGCTCAGTTCTTACTCCATCCTGCTTTCATTGCTGAGTCCGAGAGAGCTCAAAAACGGATGCCAGTTTACAAATTAAAATGCAAACAAACACACACACCTCTCTCACGCTCCCTTCTCCCTAATCTGCTGGGATGCTTTAGAGTTTCAAACATGTGTACTGTTTGGAGCTTAGCTTTGGCAGCTTCTCCGTATGATATTTATTACATATTCAGTTTTGGTGTCAAATGTCTACCATATTGTCCCTCAGTTGAAGTGGGGGGAAATAAGAGGCCCATTTAACGTCCTTTACACATTGATATTAACCTTCCTTTGATAAGCCCTTTGGCGCATTATTTTGCATATCTCCCTAATTTTACACTGTATATCACTTTGGCTATTGAGTTTTACATTCTGCAAGAGGAATGCATTACACTAAGGAAAGCACATAGCTACCCACTTAATATCAAACATGACTGAATGCTTGAAATCAGAGCCATAAACTGAGCATAAAGTATCCATTTTTAAGCTAAAAAATGTACCATTTCTGTTTAATGGATTAATCTTATTTTGAAGCTTTATTTGGGGATTAGGACAACATCTTGACCTTCTTCAATAGACAAAATTTAAAACAAAATTTCTTCCTGAAAAAAAAAAATCAAAGACTCCCTGAATAGTAGATTTTTGTCAGTGTCCACTTACAACAATGCTAGTAATATACTCTTTAAAGTGCTTAATACACTTGAGTGGTTTTCTAGATGTGCTGGTTTATTTCCCAGAATATTTTTTCCACTAACTTAAGATGCTCAATTATCAGCAGACTTGAATGTTTAATTTTGAAGTCATAAGAGTCAGATTCTTGTTGTCTATAATTACAAAAAGACGTTAGGGATTGGATTCTTATCCTGGTTTATAAAGTGACATTATTTCATGTATCATTCTCACCTACTTCATCATTGGTGTCATTGAGTTGGCCAGAGGCGAGGAGGTTAGGATTTCTTTGATTTCTTACTTTTTTTTCCCAGCGAATAAGAAACAGACAAAGAGATGAACTGTTCATTCTAAGTCTGCAACTTAATGAGTTTATGAGATGAAACAGCCTAAGACAGAGGACAACATTAAGTCCAGAATGTGCAACCTATTAAGAACTAGAACAAAATACCCAGCTGAGAGATTCTGAACAAGAGGTCAAAAAAATCTAATACACAGTTCCCAGAGACATCATCCGCAAAGGCTTTGTAAGAAAACACTCAGCCGAGATGATCGGCACTCCAGTGTTTCCCAGAGGAAGGGTACCTAATCTACAATGAAGGAGCCATTGAACTTTGTTCACCAGTGACCCAGGGTGACTTCTCCTCCTGAAAGATGTCAACAGGACTTGCACTCCATCACAGCCAAGTGGATAAGGCCTGTGGATGAGGAGTCTAGTCCTGTTGTGCACAGTGTAAAGCCAAGGAGGCTGTCTTTTCATCTGTGTGTCCGCTATTTAATGCATGGTGAATGCTCAGCAAATGTGGGCTGAATAGAATGGTGGATGAATAAATGAATGTGTAGCAAATGGGGTTGGAAAAAAATGACCTAAACAGAGAATATCGGAGAGAAGGGGGTGAAAACAGAGAGAAGTCTTAGTCTGGGCCCTCAAGAAGAAAACCCCACAGGTCTGTGGCTTCTCCCCAACTTCACTTGCCAGCCTGACGTCTACAGCTCAAGCTTTCCTGATTTTACAACCTCAAGAGTTCATTTTCTCTCTTCTTTCCATATTTGTGCTTCTGAACATTTCCCTCCCTTTTGCATTTATTCTGTTGCTAAGTTCTTAATTGATGTAGTTGCTCTTCTTTTTCTACTCACCTCCTCTCTCTTCTTAATATTCAAGAACCCTTCTATCCCCAGACCGGATGTTCAAGTCCCCCCTCAATCCAGGCATTTAGAATACTACTGAAAGATCCGTCCTTTCCCTACCAACTTCCCCACAATCCAGGGGCTCTTCCGTCCCTTCCCGAAAGCTCATCCTGGAACAGTCACCTGAAGAAGGTAGGGATAGTTGAATTGGGACAAGAAACTGTCTTGAATGCATCAAAGTGTCACCACAAAGAGCAAACCTGGCATGCGAGAGTTGGAGTTGAGTCTCCAAACATTCTCTGGATCATGAGACTTTGAGAGGTCAGAGAAGGGTGAAGAAGGGAAGAGAGGAGAAGGAAAAAGAAGAAGGAAGTCCAGAAGGAGGAGGATGCTGTGGTGGAGGAAAGAGAGCAGGAGGGAGAGAAGTGGCTTAATACAATTCACCTCTCTTCCCTAGTGACAACTCCCACAAAGAGCCCAGTTGCTCAAGTCATCCCCAACTCAGCTGATCACTCTACCTCCTGTAACTCCTTCCTCCTTGCCTCCAGGTCCTGACTTGTCTACTGACTCTCAACCTGTTTTGCAGATGGATTCCCCCACCTTGTCCACAGCCATTTGCTAGCTCTCCCCAGCCTTCTTGTCTGTGTGCCTTAAAAAAAAGAAAAAGAAAAAAAGAAAAAAAAACATCAAAACTTGGCTCCAGCCATCCAATGTTGATGGAAAAGCTCACATTTGGACTTAGATCTCTTTTCAGAAATTAGTGTACCAGACAGCCTTTGGGACACTGGAACTTGCATGTGTTGCATACAGTTGCAACTGAACCTTTGTATTTTTGAGCTCATCATTTGCATCACACCAGTCTTGTCCTTAATAATATGTGACAGTGGTTGGCAGCACCAGTCAACTTACTAAAAGCCAGAATCTGAGCTCACATCTCCCCACTCTCACACACACGTGCCTAGGTTCATTTCACAGCCTAAAACTCTCTTGAATCCTTTCAGATTACCCTGAGCTCAGACAGTGCCTCTTACTTGATATAGATGAATCTATTCTTGGTCCCTCCCAATTACTTTTTTAATGATAGCTGTGATTATAAAATACAACGGTTCGTGTCTTAATTAAACTGTTTCAAAAATTCCCTATTGCACCTGTAGAATGTCAACTTTCCCTAATACAATCCCAAAAGATTTTTATAAACTAGTCTTCACTTATCAGTAGCCCTTCATGTTCTCAATGCTCCATCCACTGTTTACAGAGAAATATAAAAACAAACAAACAAAAACAACAAAAACCGTGCTCCATGAACAAATGCTTAAATATGAAAGTCATTATTAATTGCTAGTAATCTTGATGTGAAATAAACCACAAAAAGTAAACTAAACACAGAAATTTAAATTTTACTTTACAGGAATATGCTATTATTATTCAAGCAAAGACAGTGCCCTTGACATGTATGGCTCTGTCATTTCTGCAGCAGGAGTCTTTATCTTAATTCTTTTAGTGGAATTTAATTATCTCTCTTTTCATTACACTGCATTTACTATACAGAGTATATCATGGTCTTCTAACTGTATGCTTGCTGTTCTCTCTGCAAATTGTGTTTTCCAGATAACTGTTCTTCCTAGAACTATCTTTTCTATTAGAAGCTTGTTACTAGTCTGCCAATGGTAGCAGAAATAAAGCTATGGAGTTTGTTTGTGGTAGAGTAATTCATCCTAGAGATCTGGGGTTTAGGTTTCCCCACATCTCTATTCCATAATGACACAACATTCTGATTTTGACCAAACCTCGGGACTTCTGCCCATGGTTCAATAAATGGATGTATGCACACTGTTTAATCAGTAAAATGTGCTGTTGGTGTCCAATCCCCCAAGACTTTTGGTTACTTAGTAAACTGATAAGGGCCTTTGGAGGCTCAGGGAAGTTTTAGCATAGGAATCTGCGTCTCCTGCTGAAATGCAGCTGCCTGTCTTCGGTATATGCCATCTCCTGTCAAGGTAGCCACTTCGTTTTCCTGTCTTGGATTGTTAAATCATATAGTTCACCAGGAAGATAATTATGTATGAATGTATCATGGTGCTTCATGTATGAAACCAGAAATGGCTGGTTTAAACAGGATGAGAATATTTTAAAGGGATTCCAGAAAGCCTACGGATCATCAGGAGGTCTTAACACTAAGTAAACATATATTTGGGGGTGGGGAAGGTGTATTATCCCTATTAAGTCATGATTTCTATATCAGTGTATTATTAGCCATCCTAACTATAGTGGCTCTTCCCCGTAAGTCAAGGAACTGGTACAGAAATTCTGCACAATGCTAACCGCTTTAACTCTCATCATACCCCAAGAACTGCATCCTGCATCCCTAGGCCTGCACTACAGGGCGAACTTAGCTAAAAAATGTATTCCATGACCAAGTAGGTTCTTACCCCTTGACCACAAGATAACCATGGTGTTTAGGATCCCAGGAATAATCAGGTAGCCCTAGGGGATCCTGAGATCACCACTGAAGCCAAGGAGTGATTTCAAATGCAATCATCTTTCAACTCTGTTACCAGCCTCCTGAGAGCACAGTGAATGAACAGTAACAGTCAGAGAACCTGGAGAAAATTCAAGAGCACTGGGTCCTCCTCACTGTCTTTAGCCCTCCACAACTGGCTACCTTTGAGCGGTCTGCTCACAGCACTGCTTTGCTAAGGTCTTGAGCTTACCTTGAACACTTTGGTAAACACGATATGTCTCGGGCTCCCCAAGTGCCCTGCCTACAGAAAAGGAAAACTGGTTGCCAGGAAACATCCTCGGCAACATTCCTATCTTCCTAGGTCTTTGGGCTCCCTTAAAACATTATATCTCAAACATGATGATTTTTGAGCCACCAAAATACCTGAGTGGGCAGAAAAACAAATTGTTCCCCAAACACTGTAGACATTCTTGGTCTTTATCCATTCCAGTTTGTATTCATTGTTCCAAGAAACTCATTACAGCTGATGAAAGAAGTTTAGGGGTGAGTGAGTGGTTCACATTGCCAAGGTAGCTGGAGAGTCAACTTTTGGCTGTACCACTAGAGAGGATCCAAGCTGTCCAATCAGGCACAGGATTGATGCCACCTCAACACCTCATCTCAGGAGCTGCCCAGTCCTCTCACCTCAGCCATAGCTAATCTGAGGACTGTCCCATCTCACCACAAACAGTGCCATCTCCTGTTGTTTGTTTTTGCTCTTTTTGAGGGCCCCCACCCAGCTCCCAAATAAATCACTCACGGAGGCTTATTCTTACTTATAAATGCCCGGCCTTAGCTTGGTTTGTTCCTTGCCAGCTTCCCTTAACTTAAATTATCCCATCTATCTTTTGCCTCTGGGCTTTTCTTTTTCTACACCTTTCTTTGTTTCTTACTTCATGGCTTGCTGGGTGGTTGGTCATGGAGTCCTCCTCCTTCTCTGGCTACTTCTTTTTTCCTCTTAGAGTCCTCCTTCTATTATTGTCTCTGCCTGCCAGCCCCACCTATCTTTTTCCCTGCCTTGCTATTGGCCGTTCAGCTCTTTTTTAGACCATCAGGTGTTTTAGACAGGCAAAGTAACACAGCTTCACAGAACTAAACAAATGCAACCTAAACAAAAGTAACACACTTTAAAATAATATTCTACAATCCCCAGAAAGGATTTTCTTCAGAGTCTATCCTCTTGAGACACTAGTTCCTAATTTACAATCTTGGGTAGTGCACCACATAGTCACACCCCAGCTTCAAAGGAGGCCAGGAAATAGATACCAGTATATCAAACATCATCATAAATAGTTACATAGGAGTATGTCTCTGAGGTTGCACAGATGAAATAAAGACAAATACCTATTGCGGAATATTTCCATACTCCTGCTTTTTCAACGTATCTTAAGGATGGCCAGGTATAGAGGTACACAGCTACAACCTCAACAGTCAGAAGGCAAAGATGGGGGGCTCATGAGTTCAAGGACACCTGGGGTACGTAGTGAGACACTGTCTCACAAAATAAGTACAAGGGGTTAGGGACCAGTTTTCCATGGCTCTCTGATGAGATGCAGATGGATGCTCTAGTGGCAACATAATCCGTTGAGGCCTCTTTGGGAGTCAGGGCATTTTTTAAGTACCACTAAAGAACCATTGCCAAGTAACCTATGACTTACTAAGAGGACAGTATCCTAAAATATAAAAACTAAAATTATAATCAACTGTCATAAGAATGAATACATTACATAGATTTTATTCCATTAATTTTTAACTTTCTGTTTTTATTTCATTTGCTGGGGATAGAACTCAATGTCTGGAGCATGCTAGGCAAACGCTCTGTCTCCTAGCTCTATCTTCATCCCTCAGCTTATTAATTACTGAGAGAATGGTATGATTTGAGAAGCTGTGTACATAAAGGCAACTTAAAAGCTTGCTTGGCTAGATTAAAACAAAATACTAGCTAGTGTTGGAAAATACTCTAGACATACTTATTGGGATTATTCATCCCATCATCCCACTGAATATAAATTATTTGTATTTCTACTAGAAATAAATCCACAAACTAAACTGCTCCTATGGAGCTACAAAAGGGCCAACCAGCTAGGAAATCAGACACAGCATTGTGCAGAAAGAACATGTAATCATCTCCTTTGTCTTCTTCCAAGTTTGAGGTCCTATTTTTTGACAGTCATAGCACTTAGAGATGCATTGGGTTTACACTAGAGTTTTATCATGGATCATTCTTTTCCATACTTGGAAAGGAATGGGCAAAATAAATTAGAGAATTATGTGCTCACATTCAAATCCAAATTCTTATAATTCATTTATCAACTCAGAGTTAGTAAGGTTCATATTTTATCCATAAATCATTGTACCCTTCTACCAGGAGGGTTGGTAATGTGGCATTTCTTTCAGTCTTTTTTTTTCTCTTGTATATGGAACTTTCTTTCAAAAAGATGGAACATCTCTATAAATTTTTGATGCTGGCTTTGATGAACAATTTTGATTTGTCCAGGTGTTGATGGATATTATAAGATACAACCAATTCTTGTGTTCCTTCCTCAAATGGTTTTTTAAAAAAAAAACAAAACAAAACAAAAAAAAAACAACATTTTCCTCCTGTGTAGAGTTTGGTTTTAAAATGACGAAGTTTGTGACTCTTCAGATGCAGACAAGCCCAGCACCACCACTGCTCATGGACAATGCCGAAACATCCTGTACTAGTCAGGGTTCTTTAGAGTAAGAGAACTTATAGAATGCATGTATATATGCTGTGGGATGTTTTGTATGGCAAATGTGTGGCTCTGATTGGTTAGTAAATAAAACACTGATTGGCCAGTAGTCAGGCAGGAGGAAGTATAGGCGGGACAAGGAGGAGAATAATTCTGGGAAGTGGAAGACTGAGTCAGAGACACTGCCAGCTGCCACCATGACAAGCTGCATGTGAAGATGCCGGTAAGCCACGAGCCACATGGCAAAGTATAGATTTATAGAAATGGGTTAATTTAAGCTATAAGAACAGTTAGCAAGAAGCCTGCCACGGCCATTGTAAGCAATATAAGTCTCTGTGTTGACTTGGTTGGGTCTGAGCGGCTGTGGGACTGGCGGGTGACAAAGATTTGTCCTGACTGTGGGCAAGGCAGGAAAACTTAAGCTAAATATATATAATCTTATATATATATTTTAGATATAATATATATTAGAATGACATAGAGGCTGTGGTCCAGCTAATTCTACAATGGCTGGCTATGAACAAAATGTTCAATAATTGAGTAGTTGAGTCTTTGAGGCTGGATGTCTCAGCTGGTCTTTAGTAGATGCCAGAATCCTAAGAAGTAGACTCTAATGCCAGTGAGGGAATGGACTTGCTACCAAGGCGAGAGCAAGCAGGCAAAGAGCAAATGGTTCCTTCTTCCAAGTCCTTGTATAGCCTTCCAGCAGAAGGCATGGCCCAGATTAGATCTGGACCTCAAAAACTGGATTAGAAGTAGATCTTCCCATTTCAAAACTAAGCAGAAATCTCTCACGGCTGTGCCCTCCATTCGGGTCAGAGGGGGTTAGTTAATTCCAGATGTAGTCAAGTTAACAATCAAGAATAATCATCATACATCCCAATATCAGAAATGCAACAGTGAGAAATATGATAGCCCTATATAGAAAATCCTAATTATTAATCTGTGTCATGTTTTGACTTCATATCACATTACTTGATGCTTCTTACCTTTTCTGGTATCAAAATTGAGATTGGCCATTAAATATTCAGTAGAATATATTTTCCTTATTTCATTTTGGTAAAAGAATGCTCCCCCATTTTTAAGTGGTTGTTGAGTTAAATGCACTACTCAGATTACTACTGAGAGATCAACTCACTATAGGGACCTCACATGTGTTGTAGGAGTCCAGCAGAGTCACTGTATCTAGGGTAAAAATGAGAACATAATAGCTGTTTTCTAAAAGGACTTTAACCTTGAAGAAATCTTGGTGGAAATCAGTATGTCTTCTGTGATTTATGGAGTTGTTTTTTTCTGAAGCAGCTTGACAATCTTTGCATAGCTTTGGTCACAAGATGCTCTGACACACCTGAAGCTCTTGGATTATTGGGTACTGCAAACAGTACATAATAAGGACTAACGCAGCAGGGGCTTCCCTATAGAAAAACATAGATTAGATCAGGGACTTTGGTTTGAGGAACTTGTTTACCCCCAAGACCACTTTGTGGAACAATCAATAAATATGCCTTTGTACATCTGTTCGAGGTTCAGCTCATAAGAGGCTGGACATCCTTGCTAAAAAACCCATCTTGGAGTGACCTCTTTCTTTAACCAACCCATGCAACACAGAGCACCAGACCTATGCAGGCCATCATACTTCTCCATAGGGAAAGTTGAGATCTGGGAAACACACACACACACACACACACACACACACACACACACACACCTCCTACTAAGACAAGTTGGCACACTGTAATATGGAAAGCACAGTGTGGTCACACACGTGACTTAGAAAATGGGATCTGATTCATTTTAGCGACATGCATTAGGAAAGCCCTTATATCTGCACAGGAGGGGATACTGCACTTAAGCATTCAACAGTAATAACAAATAACCCTAATGTGATTTCCATGTAAGGAATCAATGGAAACATGAAATAATAATAATACAGTAGATTACTGAAGAGAAGTAAAAGCAAATGTATTTTTTTTCTGTGTTAAGGAATATTTCAAAAGCATGATGCTGAATAAATAGCAATTTGCAGAACAAACACATACTGTGTAATTTATGTAAGGAAATAGAACATAGTGCTAGTCTGCTCATTAGCACATCATTAAAATCATGAAGGTACAGACCAATGGCATGACAGCAAGTGCCTTATGAAGAAGAATATGATGCACAAAGCTGTTTCCACTTGGCTTACAATGTTCTAATTCTTTTAGTTTGAGAATCCTGATGAAATGCAAAAATGTGCTGTGTGTCTATCTGGTCATTCTGAGTAGCTCATAGGCAGGGCTTACTACATTTTTCATCTTTTACTTGTTTTTGGAAAAGAAGATTAACTGAAAGAGAGCAAAAATAAGGGGCATATATGAGAAATGGAGGATTCCAGATTTTACTCTGACATTGCTGCAGTGGGATGCTAAATAGACCTTGGCTGGTATTTTGGAACCTCTAACCAACTGCCTAAAGCTGAGCACCAAGGCATGCTAATTGACTTGCTTTCTAAAGAGAGCCTTGGGCTTCTCAGTGAAAGAGCTCTTGAGATAAACTAGAGGGGTCGAACTAGCCCTACCTTGGCTGGAGCTTTCTCTTCCCAGGGGTCACTGGAGAAGCTCTGCAGAGACCTGGGGAGGGATACATCATGGCTGCTCCACCCCCACCACCTTTCCTTTCCGCCTTCACATCCAGACAAGGCCATGAGACTCCAAAAGAAACATCTAGAAAGACTCAAGACTGAGAACCTGTGGAAATCTGAAGCCGGTATCTGAGTTGGACTTTACCAGTGAACTTGTAGGTTGACACTGGGCCAATCTCAAGCCCGGCAGAAGATAATCAGATGGAAGGTCTAGATGGCTCTGGTGTTTTCCATTTTCTCAGCCAAACTCTCTGCTGCTGCTGCCTTATCGCCCCTTTGGTCTTGGATTCTTTTCCTCTTGGTATGGGTCACCAATCACAAGCCATTTCCAGAACCCTTGGCCAGTTCACAGTCAAGCACACAAACCCTTCCTATTAACTAGCACTGGAAGCCGAAGGCGAAATCCTGCACAGCTCAAGGAGCAGCTGGAAGGCCTTCCTACTTCACCATCACCTCTTGGAAGTCAGACTCAACACCGTGGACCCTATCCAGAGGAACCCCCCACCCGCCCCCCCAATGCTTCAGTAAAGTTTTCATTCCAGTAACATCTCACTTGTCTTTAATGAGTTGTGTGGAAATGTGTAAACCATTCCCTGGCAGGATAGCCTTTGCCAACTGGCAATATAAACTTGACCACAAATAACATAAGCAACCAAAAAAGTCTGTGGTAGAGAGAGTTAGTTCGGTCTCCTCAACTTCATTCAGTTACTAGATTCTGATCAACTCAAGGCTCAGACCCAGGAGAAGATTCACTGGATAACTCATTGCATAATTATCTACAAGCATAAGTGGTACAAGGTAATCAGACAACCTACTCTGCAAATTAAGTCACAGCCACCTTTAGGTTCTCTGTTCCTGGGTGACAGGCCCATAGATATATGCCCACACATCCTATGTGGGAGTCTATTCTCTCTATTCAGACCACACCATTAAATTCTGTCAAACCACTGCCTCTCAACTGGGGTGATGAAGTCCCCTGGTGACAGATGGAAACAGGTTCCCGTTGTTACAAGGAAGGCAGTGTATCACCAGCTTCTAGAGGTCACTATACCATACAAAGCATTTGACATTCCCTAAGATAATTAATTATCCAGTCCAAAATATAACAAAGGCTGAAGTCAAGAAATTCTGTCCCAGACCAATGGTTAGACGTGGAAGCAACTAAAGACCAGCCTCCAGCATCAACTTAGAGGAGACGAGAGGTAGACCCTGGCAGACTTTGAAACTCTGTCCATGGAAGGATGGAGACAGTGCCATTTATATACTCTGACCAATCTCCAAAAATGGAATACTTTTAATTTCACCAATGAGCTTCCCTTTCCAGCACTTATTCTAATTAGCAAGTTGCCAGTTTCACCAATTAAAAATGTTTTTTCATCAGTATGCTAATTAGCAAAGCTTTGGTTGCTGTTTAAGCTACAGATAGCAGAAGGTCTATGAGATAGACCGGAGAAGCAGCAAATATCTCAATTAAGCCAGAATGTCAGGGGGCTACAGGGGGTCTCAGAGTAATAAAAGGCTGGCGAGGTAGGCCAGTGCATAAGAGGGTCTTAAATGGGCTCCTGGGGCACTTTATACAAATTCTGCACAGAGGTGATGGGTGTGCAATTGCCATCAAGGTTCGCTGCTTGCCTCCCCTTTGGCAGATCGCTCAGAAAGATGAGAAATGCCAGCAGGAAACAGGCACACTTCACGCCACACTGTCATCCTGACTGGAAGCTGGAAATATCCTGCCAGCTTTCACGGAGATGAATGATTCATTTCCTAAGTACTTACGTGGCTTACTTTCCATTCTTTATTTAGTGTGACTCCTGCCCAGAGGGTTTCCAGAGAAGCGTACGTTTTCGAAATCACGAAAAAGTTCTATACATTTTTCTGCAGATCGCCTCTATTAGTACTCAGAAGTGAGGAGGAAGCTTTAAGATCTTAGCAAGTTGAGATTTGCATCGTCCTTCAAAGGAAGAAGCAGGCTGTATGTCTATGCATTTAAGTATCATATGGTAGAGATCGTCTTAGGTTTCTATGGCTGTGATGAAACACCATGATCAAAAAGCAAGCTGGGGCTGGGTGGTGGTGACGCACGCCTTTAATCCCAGCACTCGGGAGGCAGAGGCAGGCGAATCTCTGTGAGTTCGAGGCCAGCCTGGTCTACAAAGTGAGTTCCAGGAAAAGCGCAAAGCTACACAGAGAAACCCTGTCTCGAACCACCCCCCCCCCCAAAAAAAAGCAAGCTGGGGAAAGAAGGGTTTATTTGGCTTATACTTCCACATCATAGTCCATTATTGAAGGAAGTCAGCACAGGAACTCAAACAGGGCAGGAACCTGGAGGCAGGAGCTGATGCAGAGGCCATGGAGAAGTGCTGCTTACTGGTTTCTTCACCTGGCTTGCTTAGCCCGCTTTCTTATAGAACCCAGGACCACCAGCCTGGGAATGGCACTGCCCACTGTGGACTGGGCCCTCTCCCATCAATCACCAATTAAGAAAATGTCCAACAGCTGGATCCTATGGAGGCATCTTCTCCATTGAGGTCTCTTTCCTTCAGATGATTCTGGTTGGTGTGTCAAGTTGGCAAAAGCCTAGTCAGCCAAGAGATACAAACATTAAACGTGTCCATTTCAGTTACTTCATCCGATCTGATAAAAAGCTAGTATTCTAGTATGCTCCTCTGTTGCTGTGATTAAAAATTGGCCAAATCAACTTGAGGGAGAAAGAAGGTTTATTTGGCTTATAGGTAACAATCCCTCATCAAGGAAAGCCAAGGCAGGAACTTAAGACAGGAACCCAGAGGCCATGGAGGAGTGCTGCTTACTGAATGCTCCCCATGGCTTGCTCAGCTACCTTTCACACACAGTCCAGGTCACCCATCCAGGAGTGGCAGCATCCACAGTGAGGTGATCCTCCCTCCATCAATTAGCAGTCACAAAGGAGCTCCCTACAGATATGCCCAAAGGCCAATCTGATGGAGCCAGTTCCGGGTTGACATTTCCTCTTCCAGGCATCTCTGGTTTGTATCAAGTTGACAAGATCTAGTCAGTAAAGCTAGTTATTAAAGATAGCTGATTATTGGAGTTGGAAAAAGTCATAAAAACAGAATGGGGAAAGTGAAATACACAAATTTTCAAAGTTAGACCAAAAAAAAAAAAAATTCTCCTGTAGCATGAATCTTAAAAGTTCTTAACAAAAATCAAACCTGAGGCCAGTTATTGGGGTCAATGTTGGTAGATCAGAGAGACAGAACAAGCCACAGCTAGCTCACCTCACTGGATCCTCAGCTGGTCTTGTCTCCTCAGACTGGAAGCCTGTGTCCTCATATCTGAATGGCTCTCAGCTGAACTGTGCTGCTAGAAGCCTGAAGCTTAACCAGCTAAAAGCTTAACCAGGCCAAATGCCTCTAGTTTCTGGTCCTCGTGCCTTATATACCTTTCTGTTTTCTACCACCACTCCCTAGGATTAGAGGTGTGAGTCACTGTGCTTGGCTGTATCCTTGAACACATGGATTTCTGCCTCTGGAATGCTAGGATTAAAGGCGTGTGCTACCACTGCCTACCTTCTATGTTTAATATTGTGGCTGCTCTGTCTCTGACCCCAGATAAGTTTATTAACATGCACAATATTTGGGAGAATACAATACCACATTCTCCAATTCTTAAAAATTGACTAGTATTACTAATCATCCTCACTCTTTCTTACAGTGGGAAATTGTGCCAGTTATTTAATTAGTTTTTTCCTAATGCGTGTATGTGTGTATGTGTTCCTGTGGCCATGTGTGCACTGTATGTGCACACGTGTGTGGAGAGCCAAGGAGAGCCTCAGGTGTCATTCTTTGGGTGCTGGGTGCTGTCCATCTATTTTTTTTTTTTTTTTTTGAGTCCATGTCTCTGTTTGGTCCTGAACTCACCAAGTCGATAGGCCAGGCTGGCTGGCCAGGGAGCCCCGGGGCCTCTTTCTGCCTCCCCAGTGCTGGGATTACAGGTGCATACCACCACACCTGACTAGTTGTTTTGGTTTTTAAATATGAGTTTTGGGAATTCAACTCGAGTCCCCACATTTGTAAGCATCTCCCTGTCCCCGTTTATTATTTATTATTTTCTTAATTAGAAAAGTAAATGTATCAAAGGCTATCACCCATAGAGTTCATAAAAACATTTCAATATTTTTAATTCACTAATAGCATTAAAGATCTAGTGAATGATGACCAAAACGATCATGAAATGTAAAGAAATTACTCATGAGGAACAAATTAAACAATTGACTATATTTTACTTCCTTCATAAACAACTGAGGCTATTCTATAGCATTTATTAATAAAAGAAATTCTGACCACTCAATAATGATAATCTCAATGACTGAATGAAACAGATAGAATAATTTTAAATGGAAGGGGTTCGCCAGGGAGTGCAGTTATATATATATATATATATGAACATGTAATGAACATATTGCTTACTCCTAAGCCTTTGAGAAATTTTGACTTATTACATCTTTATAATATAATAAATGCTATAATTGTTAGCTTTTTCAAATATAAGAAAACCAAGTTAAGCAATTTGCCTAAGGTCACAGTTGAAGGCTGTCACAAATCTCTCAGAGGATCAAGTAGCTGAGATATATAGAAAATGCTTAACACACTTTTTTTTCAGAGAAAGAACAAGCTAGGTCTTGATCCGTGGAAGACAGTGGCTCACGGTAAAACTAATTACCTAGCAAAGCAATGACTTCAGTTCAGTTTGGCTTTATCTTTTCCATCAAGAACGATCTTCCTTCAGAAAAGAACAGAATAAACATCATCAGGAAATGGAAGACCTAGACGCAAAAGCAGATTGGGAACAAAAATGCTTCGTCACCCTAAACCGATTCAGATCTCTACACCCCAAAGTAAATCGGGTTCACACAATATGCAGGTGTGGCTACGATCGCCTCTGGGAAAAGCTGATGAGCAAAGCCTGGGGCATAAAACCGAGATGAACAGATGCCTTGATCTTCAGACATGATGAAAAATAACAGTGGCGTGCATGCATCGCTGGCAAAGGTTGGTAAACAGAAGGTGCCACAAGCACTCGAGAAGGCCGCCATGATTGCCAGGAGTCTGCGGGAGCTTCCTAAGAGAGAGACGGCCAAACAAACCTCATGGCCTGTTGGTGTCGAGGAAACGGGAAGCAGGCCGTCTGCCTCTGTGCTTTCTAGCTGTGTCACTGAGGAGAGGAAATGGCTTTACAAAGCCAAGTGACGCGTCACATGGCGTGTGAGGAGCAAACAGAGGGAACCCTAGCCATCTGCATCCCTCATCGCAAAGCCAGGATTTCTAAACTAGGTTAGATGGCTTGAGAATCTCCTCCCACATGTAGCTCTCCACTTGCCAGGCTTGACAGGACAGCCAAGAAAACAGAAAGTTGGGCGGGTGACCAGGGGACAGAAGATAACAGGTGATATGGCCAGCGCGAACAGGCGAGAGGCTCAAAACACAGACCCCTGGGGCCTGCCAATTGGTTGAGAAAACCATGTCTTTGTGAGACTAGACCCAGGAAAACCAATCTTAAAATAAATGTCACCTGCAGAAGAACCAAAGTGTTTACAAATATGTTCCTGAAAAAAAAATTTAAAAAATCCGGAGATTCCTAATCTGATGAAGAGCCCAGGACGCCTCATGCATAATCAAGGTTACCTGCTGATATCACTAATGGAAAAAAAAAAGAAGTAATCAAATTAAATTGATTGTCTTCTGACTGAGGAAATGATGAGTTAACAGAAGGGTGGCGAGCCACACTGTGCTGAGAACGAATGGAGCCAAGGAATAAGAAGTTGGCTGTGTTTATCCAGTCGGGTCCAATGAAGAGCGACACTGTCTGTCCCACTGAGTGTTTTGTTAATATTTTGATGACTCTTCCTCCGGTCGTTTTTGTAAAGCGTATTGCAAATTATCTCACACTTTAATCTTTTTACACAGCATTGCAGTGGAACTGTTTGCCCATTTTATAAAAACCTGCTTAGCAATATAACGATACTGCCTTCATAGTATCCCTTCATATGAAAAAGCTGCAGGCTAGCTGACTACTGCCTTACTTCTTAGTTATTTTTAATTTTCTGTGATTACCAGTATTCTGCAAAAGCTCAAACCTTTTGTTCTGTGTTTTTCTTATTTGCTCAAGGTAGATTTTAGAAATGCCGTTACAGAGCTAAGAAAGTGTGACAGATCCAAGCTCTTGACATACATTAACTAATTGCTTTTCCCCTGCTCGCTTATCAGTATGCTTGCCCTTCAAAACACATCCTTGATAATTCACAAGGTAAATTGCACTTCATTTTAATTCGCGTTTCTTAATGAGGCTGGGAGTTTTTCCATATGTGATCTGCCGTTTGATTTTTTTCTCTTTTGTGATTTGTGTGCTCATACCTTCTGTCTGCTTAGTTTCAGTAATTGTTGTTATTAATTTAATGATCTCTTATAGGTAGAGAAATCAAACACTTATTCAACATGTATCGCCAATTATCTTTACCACTTTCCTCTTAATTAAATGGTTTTGCAGTTTTATGTTTCTACATAATCAAAACATTTTTCCCTTTGTTGTTCTCTCATTTTTTTTTATTTTAAAAAGCCTTCGTGATCTTCACATGTAAAATGTTCCTTTGTTTTCGTACAGATTTTTGTGATGGTTTTATGAGTGATATTTAACTAGCACAGGGAACATTTTAAAATATGGTATGAAAGGTGCATCGAGATACATTTTCTCCACCTTCTTGTATTGAAAGTAGGTTTGTCAAACAACATTTCTTCTCCTCCACGTTCTGATTTGTTTTCCTTGAAAACATATTCAATCCCTTTATACCTCAGAGTCCTGGAGCTGGGTATTCTCTTCCATCTACCAGCCTGTCTCATGTAAGTATATTAGACCATTTTCATTATTAGAGCACTTTCATAAATTTTTATATGCAGAATTTATAAGCCCTCCATTTTCAAAATTACTATTTTCTTCAACCTATTTTTCCAATTAACCTTGAAACAGTACTTCAAATTTTAAAAAAGGAATTCTAATTGTAATTTGCTTCACAAGAGTGACCCTCGAAATATCAACATGCATGAACTAGAAAAAGAGTGGCTTCTTGTGCTTTTGTTGGAGATGGGTACTGAGGATAGAACACGGGTTCTTGCATACTGGACAGTTGTTACACCAAGCTCTAGGCCTACCTAGCCTACTAAGTGCTACTTCTAAAGCCATCGGTTGTCTTGGTCTTGCAGTTTTGCCAAACAAAAACTTGACTAGGAATCAGTTTTCAGAATGCCTTGATGTTAGAAAAACATACATATTACCAATATTCTGCAAAAGCTCAAACCTTTGAGTATCAATATTGGTAATATTGATATAAGTGTGTTTCAGTATAATTCCTTAAAACATAGATCACCTAGAGAACACTAGATCCTCTAGTATTAATACTGTGTCAACAACTGGTCAACGTGCATAGAATTAGAGGCTTTGGAATGCTCAATGAGATGTCTATATCATATCCCTCCCCTTAAGGCTCAGGGATCTATGTGGAGCAGGAGGTAGAAAGACTCTAAGGGCCAGGAGAGGCCAATAACTTAAACAGTGATGTGATGTCCAGACACAACAGGGCAGGTGCACATATGAAGGCACCAGAACCGTGACAGCATGCACAAGATTTGTACAAGCTCAAGCCTGATAAAATCCAAGCCTGGAGGAGGGGAATTGGCCACCCCTAACCCAGCAGCTATTGATGTTTGATTGCTGCTGAATGAGGGAAAATTGGTTTCTTTGAATGGAGTGGCATGTGGTATAAAGACCACACTCCAAGGCAGGTCCCACGTCCCGGATTAATCATCCAACACAAACTGGACTCCATGGGATTTTTTTACAATGGAGAGGGAAAGAGAGATCACATAAAATTGAGTGAATAGGGAGGTGGGGAGGATCTTGGAGGAGTTAGGGAAGGGGAATGAATATGATAAAAAAAATATAGTAAAAGAAATCCTCAAAGAATAAATAAAAAAGAAAAGAGGTGGGAACAGTATCTAATTAAAATATTGTGACTCCTTTTATGACAAGGAACTGCAAATATTGTGTGTTCTAGCTGAAAATCCAAATGGTAAAAGTTAGATACTAGATCCATGTATATCCATTAACATTCCAGATTCTCCTAAAAATAACCACCAAAGTGGTGTCACTCTGTGAAGTAAAAGAACCAAAGGATGGTGATGGACATCAGAAAGCCACCTTGCGATCTGCAGCTCATCCTACTGCTGAATCCCTTGACAGCATCTTGCCAAGTGATGCTCAATTATACTCACCTTCACTGTCTCCTAAGATAGCTGATTCTGTCTTTAGAAAACTCTGGGTCTTAGACATTCTTACTTAGAATAAAATGAGTCTCCTTGAAACTTCTCCTGCGAATAGGTTCTAGTCCCTGTGATACCTAAAATTCTGCCCCATATTTAATGATGGTTATTCTGTAATCGCTGGATCTTTTGTTCTCAAGCTAAGCATGTTCACTACTCTCCTCGATGCCTCATCCAAGATGAGATGTCTAATCTTTGCCTCATTGATTTATCTAGCAACTCTAATTAGTATCTCTAATTTGAACGGATCAGAGTTGTGGGCAAATACACAATGAAGAGGGGTCTTTCATTTCTCCCTTAAGACACAGCTCTATGACTGACCACAAGATCCCGGTTGAACTGGAGAGACCCATCTGAATAACCTAAATACAGTATCCTCTAAAATGAAACATCATAAAAGGAAAATGGTAAGCAGATCTCATGATGGATAACATCAGACTCCAAGCGTTCCACTGTCTAAAAGTCACCCTAAATAACTGTCCAATATCAAGTCTCCTTCATCACCTCTACTCAAGGACTACAGAAAGACAAAGACATGCCAAAACATCCAAGAGTCAAAAAGAAAAGCTGGGTCTACCTCAAGAAGAAATTGGGGGAATCCCACATGTGGCTTTCCCTAAAAGCTGGCTTTTGAAAAAATCCCACTAATATGTGGAAAAACATCAGAGTGAGAGAGAGAAAGAGAGAGAGAGAGAGAGAGAGAGAGAGAGAACATCTTCACCAACCAATCAAAGACAACCCTTCTCCATTTGTTTGCTTTCTTTGGCTGTGTGGTTGTGTGGCAGGGTCTCACCTTAGACAGCCAAGACTTACCTTCAACTGGAGACCCTGCCTCAGCCTCCTGCCTGCTGCCATTACAGGGCTGTACCCCTTATTGCCTTTTTTTAAAAAGCTTCTTCCTTCACATTATAGCTGAGTGAGAAGACTACAGAGGAAATTAGCCTGTCACAGACCATGTCCCCTGGGCCCTGCTCCTGAGGAGTGGCTGACCAAAGCAACAAAGATAGGGAGACCTGAAGGATACTAGATGTGGAACAAGGATGACTGAACTGCTACTCACATCACCAGTGAGACTACCTGTAAAACAGGACCCCAAGAAAGACACGGGGATCACCCAATGACGGAGAAATGGATGAGATCTACATGAACAGCCTGGACATGAGTGGGAGCAATGAAGGGCGAGGGTCGAGGGAAAGAAAGCAGGAGATCCCACCTGGATCAAGAACAGAGAGGGAGAACAAGGAATAGGAGACCATGGTAAATGAAGACCACATGAGAAAAGGAAGAAACAAAGAGCTAAAGAAGCCCACAGAAATCCACAAAGATACCCCCACAAAAGACTGCTCTCAATGGCCAAGAGGCAGCCGGGACTGACCTACTCTGGTGATGGGATGGCCAAACACCCTAATAGTTGTGCCAGAAACCCCATCCAAGGACTGAGGAATCTGGATGCAGACATCCACAGCTAGGCCCCCGGGTGGAGCGCTGGGAGTCTAATTAGTGAGAAAGAGGAGGGTTTATATGAGCGAGAATTGTTGAAACCAAGGTTGGATAAAGCACAGGGACAAATAGCCAAACGAATGGAAACACATGAACTATGAACCAAAGGCTGAGGGGCCCCCAACTGGATCAGGCCCTCTGAATAGGTGAGACAGTTGATTGGCTTGATCTGTTTGGGAGGCATCTAGGCAGTGGTACCAGGTCCTGGGCTCGCTGCATGAGATAGCTGTTTGAAACCTGGGACTTATACAGGGACGCTTGGCTCAATCTGGGAGGAGGGGACTGGACCTGCCTGGACTGAGTCTATCAGGTAGATCTCAGTCCTGGGGGTGGCCTTGATCTGGAGGTGATGGGAATGGGGGGTGGGCTGGGGGGAAGGGGAGGGGGGCAGGAAGGGGGAGAACAAGGGAATCTGTGGCTGTTATGTAGAAGTGAATAGTATTGTAAAATAAAAGAAAAAATAAATTTAAAAAAAAAAAAAAAGATAAGGAGACCTGATTCCCAGACCCTGAAACCCAGACTGAAGGCTTCTCTGGAAGGGAACAGGAAGAGATGTGAAAGAATTCCAAGGCTGCGGGATGTAGCCACTGATAGGGCACCCGATTACCAACTGTGAGGACCAGAGTTTGCCACGTAGCCCACATAAAGGAAAAGGAGAAAAAGAAATGAGCACACACAGAACTCAGGTTGAAGCTTTTAATCAGAGACAATGGACAGAGATCTATGGGATCTGCCTACTACATCACAATAAAGCGGTTTTGCGTCTCTGTCCCCACAGCGGGGTAACTGCTTGATACAATAGCTATAAAGCTACAGGGTTTTGCTTTGCTTTGATATTTTTAGGTCAATTTTAGGAAAATTCCAAAGCTGATTAAGACCAGTTCAGATGGTTACAAGATATTCATTGCCCTGTATATCATCTTTGAAATTAGCTGCATACTGTTAGGCCCTGAGCACCTACAGTTTGAAACATTTGTATAGCTGCTTAAGCCAACTCTGAATTTTTGCTTTGCTGCCCAAAAACAAACAAAAAAACAAAAAACAAAACAAAACAAAAAACCCCCACTTCCCTTAGTGAACATAGAGGGGAGTGTTTGAAAACAATGCTTCAACTTTATGTTCTCCGATAGCAATTGTTTAATATCAAAATTCTTGGTACTCAGAGGCTGAGGAGGTGACTCAGGTAGTGTGCCTGCCACACAAGCATGAGGCTCTGAGTTCCGATCAGTATAACCATGTAAACTCAGGACCTACCCGTAACTCCAATTCTAGGGGAAAGACACTGCTGATACTCCTCCGGCTGGCCAGTCTAGCCAATCTGTGAGTGAGAGACCTGTCTTTGAATCAGTCTCTGGTCATCTCACACAAACACAAACAAACACACACACACATGCACACACATATATTACACACACACATATACTACATATACATACATTATACACATATACTACACACACACTACATACATATACATTATACACACATATACTACACACGCACATAGACTACACACACAGACTACACACACACTACACTCACACAAATACACTATAGACACATATACTACACACTACATATACCTACATTATATACACATATACTACACACTACGCACATACACTTACTCTACACACACACACAAATACACTATACACACATATAACATACACACACACTACACACACACTCTATGCACACATACTACACACAACAAATAAACGATACACATGCTACAGAAAATAAACCAAAATTCTAATCTCCCTTTGCTTATATATTCTTCTAGTAGAGAACGATGGTAAGCAGACAAATAAAAGGTTTTAATAAGAAATAATTTTCACTGAAATATTTTCTGGGTCGTGTGAAATGGGGACATGAATTAAAGGAGAGAAGCAAAAGCTGTACAACCAGGTGCCGAAAGGGCTTGTTTGTGGTTTTGGTTCTTTGTGATGCTGAGGATGAAACCCAGGGGCATGTAAGGCAGGAGCTCTACCACTGAGGCACATACCCAGTATGTGCAAGACTTTTTAACTGGCAATGACAAGTGTCAGACCATTGTTATCTAGAGTCTGTTAAATAAGACAAAAGAGAAATGCGTTGCTTTTTAAAAAGCAATAGAGTCTGTATTACAGGATTGTGGAATCTTTAGGACAGCAGTTCTCAACCTGTGGGTCTTGGCCCCTTTGGAGGTCAAACAATCCTTTCAGAGGGAATGCATGTCAGATGTCCTGCCTATCAGATATTCACATTATGATTCATAACGGTAGCAAAAGTACAGTTATGAAGGTGCACCAAAGTAATTTTATGGCTGGGGGTCACAACAACATGAGGAACTGTATTAGAGTCGCAGCATTAGGAAGGTGGAGAGCCACTTGGGGGGTAAGGCCTTGTAGGAGGATCTTAGGTTACTGGGGAACATGCCCCCAGTTGGAATTTGGACATCTTGTCCTGTTTGGCCTTTCCATTTGGTGTCTTAGCTTGTGAGGATAGCAGTTTTGCACTGCTAGGCATGCCTGCCGTGTGCTGGGTGCTGCCTTGTCACAGATCCACAACAACAGAGCCAAGGAATCATGGGTTAAGCCTCTGCGACTGAACGCCAGAGTGAACCTCTTCTCTTTGTGAGCAAAATTTCTCGGGTGTTTTGTTAGAATGACGAACATCGAACACACCTGTCGAACAGAGGCATGGGTCATCTTGGAATGACTCCTTGCTCTGCCTTTCCCCCACATGAAGCTAACGTCTTGACATGAGTGATCCTCAACTAGAAATGACCAACTAAACTGATCCTGAGTTCCTCAGCTACAGAAACCACATCATTATAAATGTTTCTTGCTACTTAGATCTGTTATGTTTGAGGATAACTTGTTGGGGATTTGATGTTATTTTATTTTTTAATTAGCATCAAGGTAAGAGGTTACCTTGTGGCATTTTCTTACATACTTTGGCTGATCTTCTCACTGTCCTTACCTCCATTCACCCCTCTCCCCAGGCTTCCTACTGACCCACCCCATCCTTACTTACCCCCTTCCCCCCTTGTATACCCCTTCTAATTTCATATCACATGTATTCCATTGCCCTCTCCTCTGCTTTGAAGACCCCCCACACATCTTATACTCTTTTTCATTTCTCGACCTCTACCCACACTCACTACCATATAAATATGCAAATGTGAAAATTAGACTCTGAGACCCACATAAAATAGAGAAAGTGATATTTGTCTTTCTGAGCCTGGGATAGTTCAGTTAATAAAATATTCTTCTACTCCACTCATTTCCTGAAACTTTCATAATTTCATTTTCCTTTATGGTTGAATGAAATCCCATTGTACATATGTACCACACTTTCATTATCCATTCATTTGTTAATGGGCATCTCGCCTGATTCTGCTTCCTTGCTATTATGAATAGAGCAGCAATAAATGTGCAAGTATTTCTGCAGTAGGATATAGAGTCCTTTGGCCATTTGCCCAGGAATGATACAGCTGGGTCATGTGACCGTTCTATTTTTAGATTTTTTTCTTTTCTTTTCTTTCTTTCTTTCTTTCTTTCTTTCTTTCTTTTTTTTTTTTTTTTTTTTTTTTTTTTTTTTTTTTGGGGGGGGACACATTCTCACTGATTTCCATAGTGGCTGTACCGGTTTACACCCCTATTCTATGGTGAATAAGAGTCCCTCTTTCCCACATCCGACCAGTATTTATTCTCACCTGTTTTCTGGAAGCTAGTCATGCTGACTGGGATGAAGGAGAGTGTCGAAGGAGTTTTAATTTGTGTTTCCCCAAAGACTAAGCATGTCAACTACCTCTCCAAACACTCGCTGGCCATGTGTGTTTCTTCTGAGAGCCATCTGTCCAGTTCATTGGCCCTTTGGACGCTTTGCTTTGTGTCCATGTTCAATCAGTATGGAAAAATCTCTGGATGCCTCACGTTGGTTCCCGTCTCTTCATGTCGCTGTAACAAAAGGTTCTTATGGGCACAGGCTCATGGACCATGCTTTAACCAGCAGTGCTCCTGACATCTTGTTGCTGCCCCCAACACTGCTGTCCCCTGATCCTAGATGTGTTTTCTACTCATGCTTTCCAAAATATTCGTTGTGCCTTCGTTCTCTTTCCTAGACATTTGCTTCCAAGCTGGGGGCCAAGTCCTGGTCTATGTAGCTGTATCCAAGTCATATGCCGTAAGCTTGGGGCAATGTAGCTGGAAGTTTCTTTAAAGGGGAAGGGACATATGACAGCTACTTAAATGCTCATGGGCTCTGTGGCATACTTATCAAGTGGGCCCTGAGTCTTCGGTGCAGCCTTCTAAATCAGTCTAACCTGAATCCAGGGGTTGGTTACAGTGTGCCCCCCCCCACTCCCACTACTATTTGCTTCCACAGAAAACCTCCGCTACTTCCTGGCATACCACCGTTAACACAGACCTGTGAAGTGCCCAGAACTGCCCTGTATGGTGACCAGCAACTCTAATTCCCATTACATTGAAAGTTCCCCCAAAGCCTTTTATTCTTATGTCCCTGGTAGCTGCTTCAACTTACTGCAATCTGTTTGGCTGGTAGTACAAACATGCTTATAAATGAGCTAGTTTGACTAAACAATAAAATTTCATTTTAAAGGAAAGCTATAACTTGATTTGCCATATCAATTATTGCAAACATATGTGTGTGTGTGTGCGTGTATGTACGTATGTATATGTATATACACACACAGATAAAGAGGGGAACTAACAAGGCAACTCCACACAGTTTATCTGGTAGTTAAAAGAGGTTTATTTCAGGGTAACTTATAGTTACAGTAAAGGGGGTCGGTTACAGAATCCGGGAGAGGTGAGGTGCAGTCCAGGGGGGTTCTGCCCTCTGACTTGGTCTGCAATCCAGCATCCAGGACCATGAGGTTCTCAACCTGTGGGTCGTGACCCCTATAGATACAAAGGTCACCTAAGACCATCCTGCATATCAGATTTTGCATTGTGACTCATAACAGTATCATAACTACAGTTGTGAAGTAGCAATGAAAATAGTTTTATGTTGGAAAGGGTCACCACAACACGAGGAACTGTATTGAAAGATAACAGCATGAGGAAGGTTGAGAACCACAGCTTTGGAGCTTTGTGGTTCTAGGTAGGATAATTAACCCATCTGTATTATCTTCATAGCAAGTGGAGACAGTTACAGAGATGGTCCAGTGGCTATGAGTGTAAACCGCTTGTATAGAGGACCCAAGTTTAGCTCCCAACACCTCTGTCAGTATGCCTACAACTAAGTGCCTGTAATTCCACCTCCAGGGGAAATCTCACCCTCTGGCCTCCACAGGAACTTGTACTCACTTGCATTAACATGCATACATACATGCATGTACGCACAAGGATATGCACGTGCGCGCACACATACACACAAACACACACACACACAAGACCAAATAAATTTTTAATAAGTGTCATGAAGATAAGGGTGCTGTGTGGTGGAATTTTAAAACAATAACAGCTTTAAAATTGACCATGAAGAGAATAAAAACACCTAGACCAGTGGTTCTCAACCTGTGGGTCACAACCCTTCTAGGGGTCAAACACCCTTTTGCAGAGGTCACCTATGGCCATCAGAAAACACAGATATTTATTTACATTACGATTCATAACAGTATCAAAATTACAGTTATGAAGCAGCAACGAAAATAATTGTAAGGTTGGAGGGGGTTACCCCAGCATGAGGGACCGTATTAAAGGGTCGCAGAACTAGGAAGGCTGAGAACCACTGCCCTAGACAGGTCTCTATGCACAGGTGATTTTGTGCCACAGTTGAATTCTAAGCACATATGCTAAGACAAAACGCCGCGGCAACTGAATGTTAGTTGGATCGTATATTTACCCGACCATAACTTTAAGGGAAAATAATGGCCACACCAGCCTCAAAGCAGGTTGTCGCCACATTAGCACCCCCCGGCTTTAGAAACAGCCGCTGCCTTTGCTCCACATCTGCAAGACATTGAATACGCACTGCAGCTGAATGTGTAGTTCAAGGTAGCAGTTACCAGCTGCACGTTATTTGTTTTGTCTTGTTTAAAATAGCGCTAACTCGCATGCCAGCTACTGTAGGTTCCAGAGTCTATTCATTAGGGATGGAAAAGCTAAGCCAGCAGCTTGTCCCCTGGCAGCCTGTGCCCGTTTGCTTCCAAAACCCTGCCTCGAGTCTCTGCCGGCCTGGTAGAAGACTCCAAAGGTAATGGCGAGGCTCTTTCAGGACATTGCTTTTGAGGGTGAGTCCACTAGTGATTTGCATAATCATCGCCTGGGAAACAAATTTATTTAAAATAAAATTTAATTTTCAATCTCTTTCCTCGATCATAAGAAATCAAAATCTCTGGGGATGGACCCTGAAATCTGCACTTTAGTCGCATGGATTCTTACACAGGGCACACTTTTGAGACCCACTGTCATCTGGAGCTGACTCTAAAAGGAATTGTTTCTCAGGAAACCAGTTGGGGATTTTCTTCATGTAGAAACTGCCAACTGCTTTTCCTCATTTTCCCCCCCACTACTCTGTTATTCAAGGCTCAGTAAACTTTCATCTCCTCAATCGCTCTCAATTAAAATTAAAATCCTTGCTGCTGAGTTTCACTGGTTGGTAAAGCCCAGATATAAACTATCTCAGCTCTTCATGAACACTGCCCTCCTGGGAGTCTGTGTCCTATTCATCGTGAGTGAGACTGTCTCTCCTCAGAATACACAAAGCTCCCAGAGCATGCGCAATGTAAATACGCGTTACCATGGCATCATGCTCCTCTGTGGCTTCCCTTGTAACAGATTTAGTTGTAAACATCGTTCTTGGCTAAGTCCCTCATTTGTGTGACTCTTTGTGATCTAGCAAGTGGAGAATAATATGTGATCGTTCTTTGAGTACACTTGATGTATTGCCGTTAATTCTGACGCTGGGATGAAAGGATACACCTCTCTGGCCCAGTTCATCACCTGGCCAGCCTTGGCATTTCAATATTCGTGGAATGAATGATCAAATGAATACCGCTGCTCTGCTACCCAACCACAACCTGCTGAAGACCTAGTCACAACGTCCCGGGGGCTCTAACATAATGTGTAACAGACCCTTATGGTTTCGATAGCTTTAGCTATTTACATCTTTCTTTTTTCAAGTTGTTTCCTTATCTTCTCTCTTACACGTACTTCTTTATTCTCGTCCAGTCTTGCCCATTTCTTTGATTCTTTAAGTAGAATTTTTCCTGGGAACTTAGGCTGGCCTTCTCGGTTCCTGGATATACATTTAAAGAAAAAAGAAAAGAAAAGAAAAGAAAAGAAAAGAAGAGAAGAGAAAAGAAAGAAGGAAGGAAGAAGAAGAAAGAAAGAAAGAAAGAAAGAAAGAAAGAAAGAAAGAAAGAAAGAAAGAAAGAAAGAAAGAAAGAGAAAAAGAAAAAAATCCACCGTTACAAAGCTCTCTCTGATCTTCTGATCTTGACCTTTTAACCAAATTTTCTTTTTGTATCAACTGCTGCCTAGTGATCAACCTTTACTTCATGTTCATAAACAGATCAAAGGAGAATTAATCCACAGGGTAAAAATTCTGGGATCTGGCACATTGACTGACTTACTTGTGTCTCAATAAAACACCCAGACATAGGGGTAAATTTGGTCCAGGCATGTGTTTTCTGGTGAGTTCGTTACCCACTAAATACTTGAGAGTGCCATTTTTCTTGGATGCAGTGCTTAGCTTTAGAAAGGAAGTGTTCTGTGTCCGTTGGCACTTTAGGAGGATATGGTTAAGGTCTGCCTAGGACAGTTCCAGTCTACACCTGTTGATGCAGCGTAACTATTCATTGCCAGTAAACACAGTTTGGCCACTAGAACACTTCTCCAGTCACCCACTTGTGATCCGTAAGTCTTAGATAAAATAAGAGTATTGCTTTTTTAAACCTTCCCCCACCCTTTCTTCCCATATCACCCTGTTAGTTAATTGGAGGTGCTGTGCTCTTACCCTGCAAGGAAATGTCACAAAACACGACAGAATCCGCTAATAAGAGTTTTATTAAAGATAAAGGGACAGAGAGTGCACAGGCCTGTGGGAGAGACACGTGTGTGGAGAAGAAGAAGAACCGGGAACATGGCGCCCGATTTTTAAAGGCTGGGCGTGCACAGGTCGATGTCACTACTCCACGCATGTGCATAGATTACATGGCTACGCTGCACGCCTATGTAGCCATGCAATGACCCGGAAATGGCTATTCTGACCTGGAACTGGCTAGGCGGAAGTGTCCATTGGGCATATGCAAACACACCCGACCGTGGGGGCGGGTTGTGAACCCTTCACACCCTACTTATCTAACTCTCCCATTTTAAACAACGGAAAAGCTAAATAATTGCCACTTCCAAATCACCCTAGGCCTTGGCCTTTACTACTGGAGATCTGATATGACAAAATTATTTGATGATGATGATGGTGACTCAAACCATAGCCATATCCTTGTAGAGAGATATCCAGTTACCCTTTGCCTTATAACCGTCCGTTAACATGTACTTCTACAACTAATTAATTGTGACTTCTCTAATCACTAAAGCATAAATCCACAAATATTTATTGAGCACCTACTGTGTAGGAGGCACTGTCCTAACCACTGGGGATGTAAATGTTAACAAAATATTTATGCTTTCATAGAAATAAACAATAAAAAAGATAAATGGAGAAAATACAGAAGTGGTAACTCATAAGGAAAATGAAATATAGAGATGGGATACAGCATATGCTGTTTGGGATACAGGTAAAAGTCGGTAACAGAGAGATTGTAATATGGCATCCAAAGAAAATAGACACGTATGTTTTGATGTTTTTGTTGTTGTTCCCAAAGTGAAGGTGGTTCCATTGATAAGAGCCTCCAAGGGCCAAGCTTCCTTTAATTTGCCCACCCATCCTACAGGGTAGTGTCCTCATGCACACGGGCTGCGCAATGCATCAGCACCATGTCTGAATTTTAGCCAGCGAGAATGCAGAGGTTCTGATCAATTGCCTCTCTGTTAAGAAGACACTGTAAGCAACGGGCCAGTGTTCTTCTCCCTCCCATGGCCCACACTGAATCACTTGGCTACAACAAATGACAAAGCCACCTTGGAAACACGGTCTCTATTTGAGTGATAGCTAGGTAAGGAGTTGGGGAGTTCTGTAGTTTTAACAGTGAAAGAGAAAAAGACACAAGCTGTAGTTGCTGTCATGATTTGTGCTGTTACACCTCGGGCTAGAGAGGTAAAGACTTTTCCGATGAGTTCCGTGCAGAGAAGTTTTTAAATAGAGAAGACTTCTGGGAAGGTGGCATTTGATAGAGGGCTGACGGACACAAAGGAGGCAGTCATGTGACATATAGGAGAGTTAAAAACCAGCAGCTGCACCTATTGTCCCAGTAACTATTCACTTCCACTGTATACAGTTGGTCTACTATCTAGACACCCTACTGGTGATCCTTAAAGATAAAGTAAGAGTACAGCTAAGTTAGATGAGATGAATAGTTCATTTTTAGTTCAGATTTTAGTTATCATAATATGTGCTTATTTAAGATAATCTCACTAACAGAACACATCTTGAGATACGTGAGTATCTCAATGTCTGTCAGATAAGTAATTCTTTTAATTGGTGAGACTTTTAACTCTGTTCACATACTGTGCCTAGATGCTTCTGGTATATCTGATACATAGTTACGCTGAAGGGTTTACACAGATATTCGGTAGAAACTGAATTCTAAAAGCTTAGGGTTTCTATTTGTTTGTTCAATGACCTGGAATTTTCAAGTAGCAATTACCACCTTCTCCATACCATTTGCCATGTGTTCCATAAGCTAAGTGACTGGGCAGCCCCATGCAGAGGATAAAAGACTGTGGAACGGGAAACTTTTTCTAAAGTAAACTGAGAGTGTTTCTAAGTTGTAGGCTCATTCATTATCGGATTGTATACAAACCAAGAAGTGCTTTGACATTGATTATGAGGGGAGAAAAATGCTAGCTGGAAAGACATTTCACCCTCATCCCATTCTGGGCACTAGCCATGAATCCAATAAACATGGGTCTAATTAAAACCATAAGAAACGCCACTTGAGGCAGAACTGTAGGCCATTATGCAAGCTTGGGCAAGAGCATCCAAAGGAGTCTAGGCAATGTGTACTAGTGCCCAACAATAGGGAGCTCTTTCCTTGGAACCCTAACCTTCCTCTACTACAGTAAGAGACTATGAACCGAGTTGTACTGTCATCTTCTCCAGAGAGTCTCTTCCCTCAGGCCTCCTTCACTGGCCTCTGTGACCAAGAGTGCCCATTAATTAAAACATAATTGCAGGGAACATGGACTTCACGGTAATGTCTCAGGCATGAAACAGTGGCCTGAAATAACTTCCTGCATGATTTATGTACTTGCCTGGGCTTGGGAAGCCAGGATCTTCCTCCTCCTTCAATGAAAGCACATCTGTTGCCATTTCTGATGGATGGGTGTTTGTTTCTGAACAGTAGAGTTTATATTACAGTGCATCTAGGTTGTCTGTCCTTCCTTCTGGGGCTCTACAGGTAATGAGTCTCATTAAATAAATATTATCTTGGTTGTAAATTTGCCCCTCTCAATAGCTTCCATATCTCTCTCTCTCTCTCTCTCTCTCTCTCTCTCTCTCTCTCTCTCTCTCTCTCTCTCTGTGTGTGTGTGTGTGTGTGTGTGTGAGTGTGTGTGAGAGAGAGAGAGAGAGAGAGAGAGAGGGGTAGAGAGAGAGGGAGAGGGAGAGGAAGAAGAAGAGAGAGAGCGCATGCCATGGGAAGATAATAATAAATGAAAACTAAAAACATTCTAATCTCCATTTTCCAACTGTCCTTCTCCTTCTTCATATGGGCCTGAGTGGTGGTGGGTGCCCTATGCACAGCATCCATCATCCTTAATGGCCTTTCTTATGCATCTCATGGATGCTTATTTACCTCTAATATATTCTTTGCCATGAGTTAAACTCCTGAGTGGTTCTTCCATGCCCTCCTAACCTTTCAAAGTCTGAGCCATAAAAACTTAAATAGAAAGTGCATAAAGGAAAAGAACGCAGGCTGAAGCTCAGGTGTGGAAAGTTTAGGAAGTGCTTTGCCTTCCCTAACTAGAAGACACGGAAGTCCAACAGCATACCAGCCCTGGCACAAAAGCCCAGACCTGTTCTTTGACCTAAGGAGACCCAGGAAGCTTTTGGCTCTACGTGCTACCACTTTCCAAGGGAGACCATGTCATGGAAAATAACTAACTGGATATTAACTGCAACCCTGTCCCATTTTCAAAATGAGGAACGTGGCATTGAGAGAATTCCAGGGATTTGCCCCAGAAGTGCAACCAGAGTCCCATGTCCTCTTAGCTCTAGTATAAAGCTGTTTGGTGGAAAGGATGTATTTCCATCTGGAAGACAGTGTTCAGTCCACGGAGCCTCGGCATACGGTGTCGGCATGGGATAGCACGGTGCCTCGATCTTCTCTAATACCTCCCTGGTCCTAAAAACCTTATATGGACTCTGAAACTATCAATTAGCTTTGACAGAATTGATGCGTTGCCAACTAGCATACTCCATCACACCCACGGCTTCCAGCAGGCAGCGCGTTCAGTTAAATGTAAACGTTGAGACTTAATATCTCAGCTAAAAATGACCATCTGTTCACACTTACTCACCATCTTTCCCAAACATATTTATTTGACAATCTCAAAGGAAAACTCCACTTGGAGAGAGGACTGGGGATTTAAAGGTTTAGACTTTCTGCTTAAGAGCTGTCAGTTAAAGCCTACGATTATCTCGAACCTGGTTCAAGTCTTACTGGAAATAGAAACCCACATTTTTCAGATGAGTTCCAAAAAAATACACTCCTGCATGTGGTTTTGTTTTTTTGTGTTTTTTTTTTTTAAACTAGAACTTAAGAGCAAATCATCAGGATAGACAATAAGGCAGGCTGCCTTTATATTTCTTTCCTTTTTCTTTTTCTCTGTTCATCCTGTTTTAGGTTTTTAATCTTATCGTCTTGACAGAAAAAAAAAATGAATGCAAAACTTGAAGCTGTCGAGTGTCCTGTACCTTATCAATAGTCACATTAGCATGCCAGTTAAGGTGCCAACTGGATCCACTGACCTTTTGGTATCGGATGTGGTGCTCAAAGAACTGTTCTGGACCTTTGTCATTTAAGCCAGGGTGCCCAGCCATGCTTCATTCCTATCTCAGTCCTGCAGAGATCTGGTTTGCATGTGCCAATCAAAGTCTCTTTGGAGTGTCTTCAAATCTCAATGGCCCTCAACTTGGCAGAAGGAAAGCTTCCATTTTTACCATGCATTAGAAATATTTTACAAAGTCAAGCAGACACAAACCTGAAGACATTTGCAGCAGATAAAGGGCTCCTAGTCAAGTAAAGAACTCCACAAAAGCTAGCAGCTGCACAGTTTATAAGCAAGATTTTGTTAGTTTGTGTGCTTAACGATTACTCACCCACAGCAAAATAGCCCTATCAGGAAAAAAAAAAATGCTTCGTTCTAGGACTTAGGGGAACTTAACTGTCTCTGGTCACCTGTATGTTTTTATCCCTCCTGCAGCCTCTGCTGATTGGAATGTGTCTGGTGTCATGAACTGTGTTGGGGGAAAAGAGGCATCTAAGATTTCCAGAGATCAGCAGTCACATGCAAATTGCTTTGAAACGGCATGGATGCATGTATTCAGGAAGGAAACACTATTCTCGTGGCTTTCCTCTTAAGCTAATATCTGAAACAATTATAGTTAAAGTGAAGAGAATCAAGTTTATGTCTTCATGGAACTTCCGATCAAGACCTTGGCATAAGGCATTAATGAAATAGGTGTTGGCTCCTTAAGCAGCGTGGTATTTAAAACCTTCAAACAATATAGCCAATGGTTTTTCATGAACTATTTTTGAAGAAGCCCTGTCTCTCTGACAGACCTTTTACTTCCGTTCATGTGATTTTTTTTTTAAAGTAGTGTTTTCAGGTTGACCATTAACTCAAACTATTCTGTGAAATAAAATAAAAACACTTACAAATTCTTCTTACAAATCCAGTATTACTGTTACCCAAACCAGATAAAGACCAAACCATCAAGTAAAGAAAAGCCTAGGCCTATCTCTCTGATGAACATAAAAGCGATTTTTTTCAATCAAATAATTGCAAACTGAATTTGAGAACACATCAAAAAGATCATCCACCACGACCAAATAAGCTACATCCCAGAGATGCAGATATAGCTTGACAGATGTAAATCGATAAATGTAAACCACCACATAAATAGATACAAAGACAGAAGCCATGTGATCCTCTCATTAGATGCAGAAAAAGCCTTTGATAAGACTGAACAATACACTTATACATTTCTAACTAACAATGCCAAGTGTTGGTGCAGACACAGAGAACTGCTGTTTGCCAGTTTGTAAAGTGGTGTGATAGTGTCTTTAAGTGTTCAACATGTACATACCATCTGACCTAGCTGGTCCCATCCTGGGCTTTTTCCCAAGTCAACTAGAAACAGGGTCAAAGACTTGTGCAGAAGTGTCCATGCCTTTGTTTTTCATAGCCCCAAACTGGAAACAGCTAAAATATCCCTCAGCAGATAAATGGCTGGAAATCTTGTGGAATACCCACATGATGCAAAAGTTCTCAGCAATAGCCAGGTATGATGGTTCATATCTATAATCCTAGCACTTGGGAAACTGCTGAGGCAAGAGAATGAGTTTGAGTCCAGCCTAGGGTACACAGTATGCCCTAGGCCAACCTGGACGATAATGTGAGATCTTATATTTAAAAAAAGAAAGGTGTTCAATTTCGAATGGATCTCAAAACCATTATGCTGAGTGAAAGGGATATGACAAAAAGAAGGATATAATATAGGATTCCATTTATGTAAACTAATCTAAACATGTAAGCGTGTAAACTAATCTAAAGTGACAGAAATTATGGCCAACAAGATACCTCAGTGGGTAAAGGTCCTTGCTGTCAACCTGCTGACGTGAGTTTCATCATGAGACCTATATGGTGGGAAGAGAGAACTGACTTCCACAAATTGTTCTCTGACTTCATCAGTACGTTATGGTACACTCATGTGTACACATGATGTGTGTATGCATGCATACACACACACACACACACACACACACACACACACGCCCTCACACACACCCACCCAAATGTAATAAAAATTTTCAATGTAAAGTTACAGAAATTAGATCAGAAAGCGCCTATAAATCCTGGCAGAGGGAGAAATGGATTTCCAAAGACACAGGAGGAGCATTTAGGGAGAGAAACATAATGGTTAGCTTGATAATGGTAACATTCTTCTGGGTGCAAACTTTGTCAAAGCTGATACAATTGTGTACTCTAAGTATATATCATTTGTTACACCTTTATTATTCTGCCTCAGTGAAGTTGAAAAAAATGAACACAGAACATTTTCTTGCGCTAAGTCCACATTAGTGAGGCAGACAGCTATCTCTGCTCTGCGATGAGATGTGTCTCTCATAGCCCATGCTGCTGGGCAAAATTCCCAGCTTTAATCATATTAGACCATGCAATAATAAAATGTTGCTGAAGAAATGTGGAAAGAATGGAAGTATTAATTAACATAGAAACCACATGTGATGGTTCAAAGAAGAATCTGAAAGTTGGACAGACTGAAGTTAGAATCTCAGTTGTAGCTCTTGGTTTGGGAAAAACGCTGTTTGAAACTGAATTCCCTTTGTCTTAGCTGTCTAATCTATAAATCAAAAATAATAATGCCCCATAAAGTTGTTTTGGAAAGTCAGACAGAACGCATTTAAAGCACACAGGCTTAGTTTGGTAAAACATTGCCATAAAACCAAAATGACATCCTCAGACTTCTACTTTTTTTTTGAAAGAGTGGGGAGTTAATGAAATTACCCAGACAAGCCCAGATAGCTAGTTCATGAATATTCTAAAAGACAGTTCTGGAGTACATCTTATTCAATTTGCATAATTGTCAAATGTGTTTCCATGGGATTTTTATCACAGTTAAACTATAACCAAGTTTTCTGTTCCCACCCACATCACAGCCTCTTCTTGTTTGGAGGTCATAGCAAAATCCTTGTATGCGGTCCTTAGACTTAAATACTGGATCTGAAGGTTCACTCGAGACCTCTGTTTACTGTTGGTAAAGAAGGTTAAACAGTCTATGCCTTTTCTTGGACTAAGTTTTCTGTTCCGTTGTGGAACATTTCCATTTGGTACACAGTTGGAACTCAAAGAATGTTAATTATTTTACTTCCCTAGTTTGAAATTCACTTCTGTTAGCATGGTGGAAGTCCTCGTGGTAACACAGACATCAGAGGGGACTGTTGAAGTCATAGGTTCCATGTGGGCTGCCTGAGGCTTGTGCTGAAACACAGGGGTAGCAGATACATCTTTTTAATATTACAGTTGCTTCAGATTCTCTACATTTTGACCAGTCCAAAGAAGACTGGATGCTCACTTCATTCCCTATAAAGAGGTGGAGGGCGAGTGATGTGGGTAAGTGATCAGCAGATAAAGGCACTTGTCAGCCGAGCCTGACACCCTGGGTCTACATGGTGGAAGGAGAGAACCAATTCTCAGCAGGACTTTCTTTTTTTGTTTGTTTGTTTGTTTTTTGTTTGTTTTTTTCAAGACAGGGTTTCTCTGTGTAGCTTTGCGCCTTTCCTGGATATCGCTCTGTAGAACAGGCTGGCCTCGAACTCACAGAGATCCACCTGCCTCTGCCTCCCAAGTGCTGGGATCAAAGGCGTGCGCCACCACCGCCTGGCTGAGGACTTTCATCTCTTGCAAATGACTGGAGTTTGGTTCTCAGTCCCCATGTAAAGTAGCCCATAAGCTCCTGGAACTCCAATCTCTGACTCCCTTGTCTTGCCTCTGCAAACATACACAGACACACAGACACACAGACACACAGACACACAGACACACAGACACACACACACACACACACACACACAGAGAGAGAGAGAGAGAGAGAGAGAGAGAGAGAGAGAGAGAGAGAACAAACCTTTTAAAAATTGTTAAAGAGTCAGAGCCTAAATAAATTGGTGTCTACTACATGCAAACTCCAAGGCTGAAAGCTTCCTGTCTGACTTCTGTAAGCCCTCATAATAAACCACCCACTTTATATATCAGAGACCTGAGTCATGAGTGTTGGGGAACAGTGGAGCCTGCATTTGAACCTGCACAGGACTTGGAGTATACAAACTACGTTCTGTGCAATGATCATATTACTTCTTGACCTTTGCCTAGAAAAGGCAACTTATAATTTGTCTCCAAATAGAGACTTTTCTAAAAGTGAAGGTAATGTGTGTGTGTGTGGGGGGGTGCTTTTAATAATCATCCCAGGCTAACTATAAGTTAGAACCTTATTTGGCAAACCAAAGTGAACAGTTACTCAGATCTAAGTCTCTAGATATTCAAGCAACAGTTCAAAATAGGGAAGCCAAGAACACGGAGTTGAGAACCAAGTTTGTCATGTGCTGGATACTATCCAAATGCAAGATAGAACCCTGATTTTAGGGAGTTACTGAGTACCCATGGTGTGGTCTACAGACCATCAGCACCACATGGGAGCCTAATTTTTTTTTTTTAAAGAGCCTTACTTCCCTCAGAATTACTGCATCAGAATTTGTCCTGATTATGTCTATATACATAAAAGTTTGAGAAGATCTTGCCTACAAGTCTACAAACTTCCCTATCCTCTGGGTAAACTGTGGAGATTTTTTTTTTTCAATTAGAGATTATAATCACCCATGTCCCACAGATCCTGATTCCATACAATTGGGATTGACCCAGGAGTCCACATTCTAGAACGTCTCTCTATGAAATCCTTGGGTAGCCAAGTTTGGGACACATTTATGCAGAGAATCCAATCAGACACCCAAGTTCTCATTAGAAATTGAATGAAGAGTCCAAATGAAGACAGCTTGAAATACTCAGGAAGTCGCTATATTTACATCTTTATTCAAGAAATTTATCTGTTTTAAGCCACACACACGCACAAAAAAAAAAAAAAATCCTTAAGGTCTAATTTCCATAATAGGAAAATGTTAGCTGAGAAATTTTGAACAAAATGAAGCAAAGCATAATTTTTCCAAAGAAGGACTTCCAGGTCCTGGATCAAACTCACATTGTAGAAGTATACCCAGACACAGACACAAACATCATCTGAGGCCAAGAAGATAGCCAAGCAGCACTTCCAAGAACATACAGAGCACTATGGTCAAGATTACTTGGCCTTTATTGATCACATCTGTCCCTCTTCCATTCCCAGCCTCTTTCCTCTAGGCTTAGACAGTCTGGGTTTCTAGGTCACTTCATGCTGAAGCATGGATGATGACAGACACCCTGCTGTGTTACCTCTGCTCTTCTATGGACTCACTGGGGGACCCTAAAGCTGTTGTTAAGTGTCTAATGGATCTTAGATCTGAAATAAGGCTGAGGCGCTAAATTTTGGTAATCCGAATGACACTAAAAACTTTAACCTATGATAAGGAGGATATCGTATCGATTTATAAATAAGTCAAGGTCATAAATCCAGAACTTCACATTCTAAGTCTGAAACAGGAACTGCCAAGAAGAGTAAAACAAGACAGAAAGCAAGAAAATGATGCTGAAATGCTGCACTTCTGTCTACTGACTACACATGGTTCATGTACTAGATAGAAACTTAATCCTCAGCTGGGCGGTGGTGGTGGTGCACGCCTTTAATCCCAGCACTCAGGAGGCAGAGCCAGGTGGATCTCTGTGAGTTTGAGGCCAGCCTGGTCTACAAAGTGAGTTCCAGGAAAGGCACAAAGCTACACAGAGAAACCCTGTCTCGAAAAACCAAAGAAAAGAAAGAAAGAAAAGAAAGGAAAGAAAGAAGGAAGAAAGAAAGAAAGAAAGAAAGAAAGAAAGAAAGAAAGAAAGAAAGAAAGAAAGAAAGAAAGAAAAAAGAAAAAAGAAAGAAAGAAAGAAACTTAATCCTCAGTGCAGCAGTGTTGAGAAGAGGGACCCAGTAAGAGGTGGCCAGGTAACAGGAGCTTTGCTCTCATTGAGTGGATTATTGCTATCCTGAGAGTGGGCTGGTTATCAATAAACAAGAACAGGACTAGTAAAGAAGTGAGCATGGCTTTTTCTTACTATCTATCTTCTGCTTTGAGAGGATAGAAGAAAGGAGATCTTCCGTGTACAGGCATCTTCATCACGAGCTGGGTGTTCTCTCTATCTTGACAGGCATCTGGAGTAGTTAAAGGGAAGCTAACTGAAGGTTGGCAGCCCTGAGCTCCAGAGACTCACAAGCTGTGGTTCCAAATCCAGAAGTTTATGACTCCAAGTTTTCCACGTGCTGGGTGTTCAAAGCACAGGTTTCTTGATGCAGGCTTAGGGTGCTAATACTCCACAGCATGAGTTACAGCGCTCGAGCTTTGGGCATTGGGACCCTCTACTCTTTAATTTTTGGAAGCTCTTTAAACTCGTCTGATGGCCGCTGCTTGCAGCCCTTCCATCTCTCCACGGCCTCTCATCTTCCATCTCTTAAGCAACTGTTGTGTTGCTGTTTCCACTGTCTTTTACAGTCTTAGCCTCTTCGAGATTCTGCCATTGGTCACTTTCTGGAATAATTAAGCTGTCTCCCATTGTTCCTTGCATCTCTAAGCTTTGGGTCTCTCGGACTCTGGCTCTCTAGAGCTTCCGGTCACCGCTGTATGGTCACTCATAGCTACCAGAGCTGGGAAACCTAGAGTATGTTCTGCCCATCATGCGACCCATCCCATCTGCTTTCCCTGTGGTAAAGACCACAAGCAGGCAAAGAAACCATTTGGGTCAATCTTTTATTAGGCCTTAATGTTGCTAAGGCAGGGGTGGTGCCCAGGAGAGAAACCTCCCAGGATAACCTAGCAAGACTGAAAATAGCCTGCTTACACAGCCAGAAAAGAAAATGGCACACATATGTTCAGAGTGTAACTTCACCAATCACAGTATGGGCTCCAGTTCTACCCCACCAACATCATGAGAAATAGCCGCAAACCTGGCATAAGGACCTATCACAAACTTAATATAAACACAGTCTATTTTCTGTGCAATCATCACAAGCTTTTTGCTGCTTCACTGGAGAGGTATTCCTCGGCCTCACCCCTTAATCAAGGCTATTGTTACTGGTCCAGAACATCTGTGCATGTGTGTGGCTGTCGTCCGGAGGTTGCAGAGGCTTGTCAGGGCCCAGGTGGCGTTCTCCAGGCTTTGATACCTAAAGTAAGGCCTCCAAAGCTGAAGTGTGCAGGTTGGGTAGCACTGGGATAGTGGTCCTTGCGGCTAGAATGGAGCTTCATAAGAACGACTGTGAAATATTCAAAGCAGCCAGACTGTGATGACAGAATCTTTGGCCAAGAAAAGGACAGCTTGGTTGACAGCTCCTTGCTCTGGGAAGCCAGAAACAAAGGAAGGGCTGAGAGCTGTCGATTGAAATTTCTAATCGGTCTGGCTCCCAACAGCTTAGCTTACTTCAAGTTCATTGAAACATCAAAGGATGCCCACTATCAGTAATAATAGGGCTTAACCTCTAGTCACATAGTCTCAGGGACAGCCCGGTCCCCCTGATCTGTCTCACCTTGGTACTGAATTTCCCTGCCTTCTAGAATGATAAGAAATAAACTTCTATTTATTTTCTCAAATGCTCTATTATAGTAATACAAACCAGATGAAGATATCTTTGGAATCAGCTCTGGCAATACACCCAAACTGCTGCTGACCAAAGCTGATCTCTTTAAACGAATATTAGAAGTTGTAAATCTCTTGTGTGTACTTTCCATTCACTATATTCTCTACTCTTACACAATGCATCATTTCCAATGCTTACTTTTTATATATTTCATAATGAAATACAAAGGTGAGGATGACCTTCCTAGCAACCAGAGTCTAGAGTCAACCATTGTTGACATTTTGCTTTACTTGGCCTGTTAGCTACATTTCTGAAGAAGAAAGGTTGGAGATGCTGTGACACTTTACCACTCACTATTGAGTATATCATTGTGTCCTGGGCTCTTCCTCCTCTTGTGTTTCCAAGTCATGCTTTGCTCTGCCACATCTTCACTTCTAGCCCCAATCAATCATGGGCTGGAACTGTCAGAATTATGAACCAAAATAAAGCCGGGCGGTGGTGGCGCACGCCTTTAATCCCAGCACTCGGGAGGCAGAGGCAGGTGAATCTCTGTGAGTTTGAGGCCAGCTTGGGCTACAGAGTGAGTTCCAGGAAAGGCGCAAAGCTACATGGAGAAACCTTGTCTCGAAAAACCAAAAAAAAAAAAAAAAAAAAAAAAAAATGAACCAAAATAAAATCTTCTCTCTGTAAAGTAATTATTACAGATATTTGTGACAGTGATGGAACGCTATCTAACACGGTTTCTAAGAAAAGTTTTGTGCAGTTTTTGTAAATATGTATTTTCATTACTCTTGGTTAAATATTTCAAGGAGAAACCACAGTACCTTAAAGTAGATGCATAAGAAACTTCAGACATTTTGCAAGGTGAACACAACCTTCACAGTTCCACCAATGGTCAATGAGATTCCCAAGTGTTGTGGTTTCTCTTATATTTTATTCTTGCTCCTATCTCTTTAAATCACTTCCTTCCACTAACTTGGGATTTACTTCTATAATCTTTGGGTTCTTCTTCTATAGTCTTTCTAAAAAACGCATCCTCACATATTGTATTTTGGCTTTTAAAACATAATGTAAGCATTTAGAAGCTGTAAGTCTTCCTTAGAAACACCACTTTATATGTTCCCTACAAATTCTGAAAGCATGTACTTCCTGTTGGTTTGCTTTGTGACTTACTCATTATAGAAATTACAGAGAAATGTTAAAATTCCAAACTGTTGGGAGTTTTGCAAACACTTTATTATTGTTGAGTTACAGATACATGCCGCTGTGACAGACTGTGATTCATCTAATTTCAATCTTTATTAATTTCTAGAATATTAGGAATAACAGGCATGACTTATTTTATTAAACATGAAGAGGATGTTTACTCTTCAATATTGGAATATAATGTTCTATAACTATCACTTGTATCAAGGTGGTTGGTGGTCTTATTTAGATCCTGTAATTTTTAACTAATTATTTTTCCCTTGGTTTTCCTATGAGTTGTGAAGAGAAATGTTTCAAATCTAAATCTACAATTTTGATTTTAGAATCAACTGTGTCTCATGTCAAATACTACTTCATATATCATAGGAATTGCAAAATGTGTTTTATAACATTTTGTTTTCTAGAATGGTTATAATCTATCATTTTGCATAGGCATTTAATTTGAATCTTATCAAGCCATCATATCTAAGTTTCTACACTAATGCATTAGTTATTTTGTGTTGTCGTGGCCTCGGTGTCTGACGAGAGCTTAAGGGAAGAAACATTTACTTTAGATCCTGGTTTCAGTGCATCATAGTGAGCAAGACAGATCAATCTGAGACAAGGGGAGGATGGGACAGAGGCTGTTCACATCCCTGTGCGCCAAGAAGCAGAAAGACATGAGTGGCACCAGAGATCCATTATGCCTACCCCTTGCAACCTACTTTGGCCAGTTCAGTCCCACCTCCTGAAGAGTCTACAGCTTCCTCCAAATAGTGCCACTAGCTGAGGAACAAGCATTCTAAACATTAGCCTATGGAAGATAGTTCAGATTCAAGGCACAACACCTGAAGAGGAGCAAGTCAAACAAAATTGTAAGACTCAACAATACAAGACATTCTGCAAGATAACTGCCCTATTATCATGAAAACCTAGGTCAGGGAGCTTCTTCTTGCAGTAAGGAGGTTAATCCAGAGAGACTCAATGGGTCAATGTGTTGAGAGTGACCGTGGGAGGTCCATATCAACCTCCTCCACCCCGAGGTTCTAGGAAGGTTGTGGAAGAGGGTAGAAAGAATGTAAGAGCTGCAGAATGGGAGGGAGCGCTGTGCAAAGCTGTCTTCTGGACATGACATGTCATTTACAGACAAACCCACAGCACCTGTGGTCACCTGCGCAACACCCACAACAGTGTCGTTCTGGTTAAAATTTCAGAATAGATGAAAGAGGAGCACCCACCCGAGGCCCAAGCCAGCTCAAGAACTGTTGACAGCTGCTGTCTACTGGTGGAGGGTCAATTTTCTTTGGGCTGTGGCTGACTGGTCATTTCCTATGTCCCAGGAAATATCTATCACCCTTTTGACCTGGGTGGCACTAACAGAAGTCAGTGGGCTGTTTTACAAAGTAAGAGAATGAAAGAAAAGGAAAGAAAGGAGGAAAGGAAGAAGGGAGAGAGGGAGAGAAAAGAAGGGAAGAGAAAGAAAGGATATGAAATATGAAGTTGGGAAAGAGAAGTGGTTGGGGAGGACCTAGGAGGATTTGGGACAGGAAGAATG